>NW_026694880.1:1200000-1800000 GCF_021218885.2 Marmota monax | reverse complement strand
GGAACAGAACTCAAGTGGTGAATTTACACTGCCATGTTATTTTAGAAGATTAATTAGGTAATTATTTTTATAAAAACTTCCATATGATCATATGCTTGATACCTGTTTTCTTCTCAAAAATAATTGAATACTGAGCTGTACTTCAGAGGATTATTGTAGAAAATGATATTGATACTGAATGCATGTCTATGGGTATTGTGTAGTCATCAGCATCACTGTTTCAAAGAAATTAAAATCAAATGAGAAGGTCAGAATAAAAACACATATGGGAAAATACAATTTTTTCTCTCAGATTTAAGTATATTAAAATGTTTCTAGAATGAGAATGATGGATGGCTTCATTGATATCTTCATGTATCTCCCATATTTCCAAAAATTTCTATAATAAGGAAAAGAATTATAATGATAGGACATCATTAGAGAGCTCTGAAACTTGGAGAATCATGCATAATTTGATTTGGGTGCAGGTAATTTTAGGAAACAGGAAGGAGCTGATGTTGGAAAGGTAACTGAGTCTCATCATGAAAAAAATAAAAAAAAACATTTTAAGACATGTAACTTCTTATTTGTTGTAGGAAACTCCTAAGAAGTTTAAATTAAGAAGTGTTAAGCAGATACTTATTTCCAAAAGGTTTGCTTTATCTTTATTTTACATTGAGCTTTTTAGACTTGCAAGGGATGGGTACATATTACAGTTTCTCATCATTAAAACAAATCCATTTGATATCTCTCCCACTCTTTACATTTTTCCTCCTGTAACCCCTTTATGATGAAAACATAAAGATGTACACTGATATTAATTATAAAAGCATAAACTGTTAAAATTTAATAATTGTAAGCATTCATGATTGAATATCAAGACTGACAAGTAAAAGCACATACATTGTCACTCCCTTTTATTCATTGAAATTTAAATTTTTTGAGATTATGGTATTTTATCATACGAAGAAAACTCACAAATATTTGCATACTTATAAGGTTCTTCTGTTAAAAAACTATATTACTATGGTCAACTAATAGAAATATAAAAATTTCTTAAGAACTTTTCAATTTATAATACTACTAAGCAGTAAAATTTATTTCTATGTGTTTTTTTTTCTCAACAGTAGAAAATCATACAATATTTGGTTTATCTTAGAGGTCATTTTCTCCAGAAGTTCAGCCTTTCTTTGTATGAAACGTATTTGACATTGTTAATTGAAAAACTTTTTGAAATTTTGAATAATTAATTCCATTTTGAAAATTAAAATTTCTTGTTCAAATTGAATTCTTATAAATTCTTTCAAATATGATACTCCATTACAGAATTACAATACAGTGAAGAAAATGTTATTGGACATTAATGCAACCTATATGCTTCATTTCAAGTATATTAGAAAATTAATTAACAGCTGAGCTCTGCTGGAAACACTATCTAGTAAAGATTTGGTTTTATGGATATATGCCTATAAAATAACAATGTTCAAGTAAACAGCAACCAAGGTTTTGGTGTTTTAGAGGTATCCAATAACTGCATGACTTCACTGTAGCATCTCAGAGGACGCTCCAATCTAATCCATCCCTGGTCAAAGTTGTGAGGGTCTAAGATCTTTTCTTCTGCCCCTTTTGGTGCTGTTTCACTGAAAAATCCTCTGAGCCCTCTTTTACCAGTGGAAGTCTTACCACCATACAAGTGGTAATAATGTTTAAAAAAAAATTCCGAATAGTAATTTCTTCTAAATTTATTTACACTATATTTTACAAGGTGATCTTTTGATACTTTTAGCGGGTTGTGGCAATGGTGTGTGCAGCAGTCTGCTTCCAGTTTATATTTGCTGCTGAAAACAGTAGGGCCAAGAGGAAACCCTGGTCATGGACACCTAGCTGGGTTTCCAAGAAACTCTAGATACCCTGCACGGGACTATTCTTGACTGTATCTTTTCAGTTGCAGGCTGCTGAGCATACACTGAAGTTTTATAGTGCAACAGTTCAAGTGTGCTTGTGCTAGTGAAGGGGGCTGGGGTGAGTGCAGGCAGTGGTCAGCTCCAGAACCATCTTCCAAATTTCCCACTTTCTAAGGATTTCTATTATTTTAAAGTCCCAAGAACCTTTTTAAAGAATTTTCCTTTTGAATGGATCCGGGCTTCAATAACTTTGAGTCTTGCGCCATGTGTCTTAAAAAACATAATTCCATTTCAGCATTTAACTAGCAGCACCAACATACTGATCATTTATTGACTCTTCCCTAATTTAGGACCTTCTGTCTTTTCTTCTTCATTAGACTGTTGGTGTATACATGTTTTAACCTTGTAAACTGCCTCAAGATTTTGAAGTACAGTTTTTTCTTTTTTCTTGGTCATAAAAAATAAACTCAAATGAGCTAATGATGAAAAAAAATCTACACTGAGCTACACCATGTCTAGGAAAGAACAAACTCACTGATAGAAAAACGCATCCCTCCTTCCTTTCATTTAAGCCTGTTTCTTTCTATGTAAGATCTGAATTAGGTGAGAAGTGCGATAGGTGGGTATTGTGCTAGTAGGTACCGCCAGCCCTGAGTGTACAGCCCTTAGGAAAAAAATGTGCCTTCCCTGAACATCATCCAGCTCAGTTCTTTGTTTCTGTTCTCTCCGGGTTCCCTGTGTCCGACGCAGCTACCTAAATACCCCTGTCCCCTGCACAGTCGCTGGCTAGCGCCTGCACTCCACCCCAGTCCGCGCCGCCGCAGTGCGCACCGGAGGCTCTGGGCTGGTGCTCGCCGCCCGCGCACAGGAGGCGCGCTTACTAAGACTAGCGCAGTTTCCCAGCGCGTTGCCCGCCCCGCATCATCCTGCAGGCTCCCTCCGATCGCTGACTGCAGCCCCAGGCCCCGCCATGGGGAATGTGCCCTCCGCGGTGAAGCATTGCCTCAGCTATCAGCAGCTTCTCCGGGAGCATCTCTGGATCGGGGATTCAGTGGCAGGGGCGCTCGACTCGGCGCAGGTACCACCTCGCGGCCTAGGGTGTTCCCACCCTCAGGCACACTGCCAGATGGCCTCTCTCTTACCGACCTCTTAGTGCCCTCTTCTCCTTTTATGTCATCTCTGTGCCCCTTTTTGCGGCAGTCCTGCCTGTTGGGCTGTGCCCCTTAAAAGGTTTCCCATCATCTCTGCTGTGAACCAGGATACTCGTTGCTACAGGTGAAACCCAGCAAAATCTCTATCCGTGACAATTGATAGGTCATCTAAAGGAAATGATTATTTCTGTGTTTTTCTTGGACGGGATGCATTATCTAATGTAATTTAAATACACAGGCATTTTTTTTTCAAGGACATTAACCTTATTCTAATTTCCCTCCTTAATATTGTGTAACAAAGATGACAAATGTGTCACAACATAAGGCAGAAAAAGAAATAAAGCCAACACAGAGGTTAGGAAGACATAGTAGGAAAAAATTATCCATCGGATCATTAATTGTCCCTGATGTACCTATGCATCAACAAGCTCGAACAATCTTGAATAACAGTGTAAATAATGGCTATTGCAACTAAAATTTATTCCCACATTATTCCTGAAAGCCCATGTAAAGATAATAGTCTTTATCTACATAGTATCTACATAATAATAATTCAATACACTCTCAACAAAAGAATTAGATGAAGAAAAAGTATATAAATAAATTTACTTTTAAAAAAAGTAAAAAGCTTAAAATTTATAAAAACTTAAAATTTATAACTTAAAAAGCTTAAAATTTATAACTTCACAAAATGTTAAATAATAGTAATAATTGTGGATAAATATTAAAACATGTTAAAATGGAAGGACCCTAATGAGGGCTTAGGTATTATTATCATTTTTTTTTTATTTACAGGTGCTGAATACAACAGTAATCCCAATTCATCTTGTGAACTAAATAATAACTGGTATTATTGTAATATTTTAGTGGATAAGCATCATTTTGCTACGTGGCATTAAATCAACTATTCTAATATTAATTTTTCTATGATGTTTTCTCAGTTTAGTAGAGCAATATGTGCAATTATAATCTTTATAAGTAGGAATTTTGCAATTGTGGATTCATAAAAAGACTCTTTGTTCCTCATTCCTTAAAAGAGGGCCAGGGCCTTCTAACTCAAAACCTGTTGGTGTCAGTGGTAGAGGGGAGGGCGATCCTTGATCTCACAGGTTTACTGGTTTGTTTAATTTTGTTGAATTTTCCTATATTCATCTTATATTCTATTATTATTTTTTTGTACCAGGGATTGAATCCAGGGGTACTTTACCACTGAACCACACCCCCAGCTCTTTTAAATTTTTGTTTTGAGATAGAATCTCGTTAACTGGTTTAGGGCCTTGATAAGTTGCTGAGGCTGGCTTTCAACTTGTGATCTTCCTGCCTCAGCCTCCTGAGCTACTTGAATTATAAGCATGCACTATTGTGCCTAGCTCCTACATTCTGTTTTAAGCTTTCTATTATAACTTTGTTAACGTTCTTAACTTCTCTGTTCAGTCTGCACAATAATCAGAAATTCTTCACATTTATTTCTCAAGTTTGAGACAATATGACTTGGCTTTTATTGCTGGTGAAACTTATATTTCCCTGTCTCCCTTTATGTTCTGATTTATGCATTTTGTGGGAAAGCCCACAACAGGGTAAAATTGATAAAAGATAAACTACTTTGGCTAAATAAATAAATGTCTACTTTGCCCTATTTGACACAGAAGCAATGCATTGACAATGACTAGGATTGCTGATGAAGAAATACCATGAAAGAAAAGGGATTCTGGGACTCCCATCAGCCCAATGTAGACTTCTTGTTCCTCTATGCAGAAATAGCTAAACCCTCTCTAAATATCTAAATATTTCCTTTTTACCCTCCAACCATTCTGTCAGGGAAACTCCTATGCATCCCAAGAATATAGTTTAAAAGTTACTTCTTTTGTCCAACAGTTTATGAATAATTTTCTTTTTGTTTCAATTCTGTTGAACTGTAAGGTTTTTTTTTTTTTTTTTTTTTTTTTTTTAATGTCTCTTCTTATTTGAACTCACAGCAGCACTGATACCTGACACTTGGAATTATCTCCTTCCCGGGCTTCTCTTGTAACAAACCTTTACTGCCTTAAGCCCTGCCTCTCTGGTTCCTCAATTTCCTTGGCAGGCTGAGCAGCCTTTATTTGCCTGGTTCCTCATGAATTATCTGTATTTTTCCCAGAGCTTCTTAACCATGTTCAGAGTTTCACTTATTATTTGATTGTATGTGTCTTGCATATTTATATTCCCATCTTTCCCTTGAGCTGCAATCCTGATGTTCAACTACTCACTTGATATCACTACTTGAATCTCTCAAAAGCAATTAAAACTCGAAATTTCCAAAATTGTATTCATGTTCTACTTCTTCCAGCCTTCAGCCTTCTGTAACATGCCCTACTGCATGGAGGGCCATCACAATTCATTCAGTTATTCCAAGGCACAAACCAAAAGCTCCTTTTCCTTCATTTTCCTCACACCCAAGGTATCACAGAGCCCGGCAATTTTCCATGTTGAAATTCCTTCAAATGCACCTGATTTTCCAAGTTTGCTGCTACCACCAATTTTTATTATCATGCATATGAATTATTGGATTGTTCAAGTTGTCTTTTATTTTCCATGCATCCCTCAATCCACTGTCTATATAAATGAGAAATGGTCATTATTACAAATAGAATAATACTATCCCCCTATTTCACAGCCACCTTTCAATCATCATTTCTTTTGGAATGGACAACACATTTTTTTTTAAATGCACTCTCTGAAGCTTCTCTTTTCATTGCATCACTCACCAACATCATCTTAAACTCTTCTCTCTTGTTCTTGCCACTTTAGCCACAGTGGCCTTCTTTGAGTTCTCCATAAATCATGTTTCTTTTGGAAACATGGTATTTGCTTGTTTTTCACTCTCCTAGAAAAATTCTTTCAACTAATTAGTTTCTATTCAACCTTCAGCTATCAATTTGAATGTTACTTTTCCATGAAATATTTCCCAAACTCTCAAGGTCTGTAGTCTGTTTTATATTTTCATTGCATAGTGACCTGTTTATTATGTATAATATGGCTTATATACCTGTTTTAGCATTATTTGATGTTTAATCTCCTGGCCAGACATTAAGTGCAATAAGAGCAAGGAAACAATTCATCACTCCATTCTCAGTACCTAATGGAGTATCTGGTTACAGATTTGATGTCCAAGAAGTACTCACTGAGGGAACAAATGACTGTTAAATCTACTAGGCCATAAGCATCATATACTTCTGAAATTCTTAACATTTGTTCAGAGTCTAAAACTATGATTGGCACATTGTAGTACCATAATAAATATTTGTTAAATTGTTAAAATTAACAATCGTTAAATTAGTGAAAATCAATAAGAATTAGAACATGTAGAGTTTGCTCAAACTGTAGATGGATATTGTCATTGTTTAAACTTTTCATTGCATAGAAATATTACCTTTCTTTATGTAGTCTGACCCTTACATTGCATAAAGTTTAGCAATTTAGAGACCAGTAAAGGAAATGCTTACTCTACCATGGGTCCATTAATTCACTTCTTTGGGTCAAAGTATATTTGCTAATGAAAATAGTTTTTCAGAAAATTCTCTTGATAGACTTAAGAGGTTAAATTTGCTTAATCTGTGCCTAAAGCTATTTCTTAGGACCTGGTTTATTTTTCATACTTGTCTACACTTGTCTCTGTCAAAATGGGTATAATGAAGCTGGTTTAACTGGTTTGTTATAACATTTTGATTAAATTTCAGGTTCTTGGTTTAGTAATATCTCTTTGATTTTCAAGTACTGCTTAAACAGTAATGAATCTCCTCAATATTAATATACCTTGCTTCAACCACAACAACAAATTCCTAAGACCTAAATTCTAGCACAGTGTTTCAAACCTATTATATTTCTAAAAGTAAAATTTTAGATTATGTGAGGTTGACGTTAGTGTTATTCACATTTGATTTTGATCCTTCATGTTTACTGTCAGTAAAAATCATAATTCAAAGTATGGAATTTAATCTGAATATATTATAATTTTGCTTAAATTTAATGAAAGAGCAATGTAATTATATACTTTTAGATTGCAACCTTGTAGCTGTTAGTAAATATATTAAGTACCTTATGATTATTGGGGATCAATTTTAAGATAGGAAACAAACTACTATCCCACTGTTTGTTTTCTATTTATTTCGTACATTCTTTCTTCCTTCACCCTTTTTATTTCTTATTTTTTGGTATATCTTAAATACTTAAGTTTTAATATTTAGTTTTTCTCCTTCATTAGCATTTAGCTAAATGCTATTTGTATTATACTCTTAATTGCTAACTATATCAACACACAACCTAGATTTGTTAAAATATAATACAAAGTAGTACTAATATAACTTATTAAAATGAAAATATACCACATTAATTCTATTTACTGCCTTCTGCTTTTTATTTTCATTGTCATATATATTCATTCTCTATATAGTATATTTACAAAACATGTATCCAGTTAATATCTATTTATATTTGTGTGCATATTTCCTTTTCCTTTGCTTTTCCTTCATTTTTCATCTCTATTCTTACTTTCCTTCAATCATAAATATTTTCTTCAATGTTTTCTTTAGTAAAAAGCCTACTAGTGATTTATTTCAGTTATTATTTGAAATAATGCATGCACATGTGTATAACTACACACACAGATATATAAAATGTTCATAACTGTAAATGAACATTCATATACACATATATCCTATATAAAGAACTAAAATACATGACAGCAGTGCAAAGCTGCAAACAATACAATTAGGTACTTTCCCTACTTTTTGTTAATAGTGTACTTTTCATTCCTTGTTTTGGTTTCTAAGTGTATAGTATGATATGTCTAGGTTTAGTTTTTTTCTATCTGCCTAGGTAAGAGTTTGTAGCACTTCTTAGATCCATGACTTAATGGTTGTTGGCTTTCTTACATTAATTGTTGTGTTCTGCAGCATTTCTTTTTTCTTCATGGTCAGTCTGAATATTTTCTTTTCACTTATATTTCCTTTCACTAATCCCCTCTTCAGCTTTGTCTAGTTTATTGGTAATCTAATATATTGAATTTTTAATTTTAATGATTGTATATTGTATTTAAAGCATTTCTCTGAGATTTCTAATGTTAGACTTTACTTCTCTGACACAACTCTATATTATCATGATTTCTAAATATCTATCAGAATCACTTTAAATTCCATTGCTAACTTCAATATCTAGGTTTTTAGTCAATCTGTCACATGCATTTTCCCTCCTGTTATGCTTATTAAATTTAGATTGTATATTAGACATCTGGTATGAACTATGACATGGTTTGAGGCTTTAAATGATACTGACTTTCTCAAGAAAGATTTTTTTTTTCTTTTTGGCAAGCAGTAAATGTATGTTTAATTATCTTAAATCAACAAAGTGCTTAGCTTGTATGAGGTTGGGTCTAATTCATTGGCTAAGGCTTGACTTTTCCCATTCACCCTTGCTTTTAGTTTGTAGCCTTTCAGATGTCCTAGTTAAAACCTAGGGTTTTTACTAGAATCTCTGCTCCCTGATAGGAACTGAACTCAAAATATTGGCTACATCGGAATGTTTTGATACATTGTAGAATATTAAAATAAGATTAAATATTTCCATAAACTGAAAAGTGATCATTTCTTTATTATGAAAACTTTAAAATCTTTAATCTAGTTTTTGAAATGCACAGTTCATTATTGTTATCCACAATCCCCTATTGTGCAACAACAGAACTTCTTGTAGTAACTGTAAGGTAGTACTGTTTTTTCATCTCTTTCAATCTTATATTTATATTATTGGAAATAATATATGGGAGATAACTAAAGAGAATCTGTTCTTTTTTGATTATTTCACATTCTTTGGTGAAATAAGGTATGTTACCAAGAGAATGAGTCTCAGCAGTCTCATGGTGCCTGATTCTTTGAGTGTCTCAGTATCAGCCAAGTCCTGGATTTATTCCATTTTAAGAGAAATCCTCATCTCTCTAACATGAGGATTCTAACATGAGATCTTGGTGCCACCTTTTATTAGAATTGATTTATATGCACTTTTGAAAAAAGTTGTAGATCAAGGCAAGTCACATTTTGATTCCTGAAGGGAAATGTCTACCTTATGCATGCTGAGACCAAGGCCAGAAACCCTGGGGCTTATGGCTTAGTCTTTGTGCCATTAGGAAGTTTGCTCCTTGATGTTTTATAAAAGCTATAGCCATTTGTATCCTCCTCATCTTTTATTTCTTAATCAGTTAAGATTTGTTATTTTGTGTGAGTTTCCTATTCTAAGGACTTTTATAACTGTACAGCTACTACTATTTAATTCTCAATATATTCCTGGCGCTGCACAGTTACTAAACATGCAATAACTCATTTAATCCTCACAATAATACTTTTTAAAGATTTAGTAAATGTGGCCCAGAAAGTTTAAATAACTTGGTTATGGCAAGCAGCTAGTAAAAAGCAGAGCTAGGATTTGAACTCAGGCAGCTCTGATTCCAGAGCCTGTAGCATTCACCACTACTCCAGTGCTTTCTTTTCTGTTGACAGGAATCACCTGAGGTGTTTATTAAATATGCTGGAAATTCTGATTCAGCTGCTCTGAGTTGGAATCCAACTGTCTTTGTTTTTAACTTCACCCATTTGTGGAAAACACTGTGCTGGATGCTGCTGCCACCCTCTACCTACCCTTGTATCTGCTGTCGGAGTCTGCTGTCATATCATGTTTCCTCTCATCTGTCTTTCCAGAACTCCTGGCTCCTGCCCATGAGAAAAAAAGAAAAAAAAAAAAAAAAAAAAAAAAAGACTGCTGTGAGTTTTGACTTCCCCTCTGTCCTCTTTGAGGTTGAGACTAGAGTTCAGCCTGGAATAGAATTGCATTGGATACAAGAGGAAAAACAACTTGGTTTCCAATAAATTTCCTGTTCCCTTCAATCTTCAATACTTTCTGTCCTTGGATTTCTGTTGGCTCCTGTGTTCCTTGCTTTCTCTTATTCCAGCTGGCTTTCACATCCTTCCCTCCCCCCCTACTCTGTGCTCTTGTTTTTTCATTAGCTCTGAGCTCCTCCAAGTTTTCTGGCTTTCTTTATGCTTATTCACTCTGTGCTGTAACTTTCCCTGACCCTTTCTTCTCTCCTCTTCTACCCCCTTGCACATATAACTTTTAGTTCTGTTTCTTTTTATTACCCCTAATCAACCAAGGAGCTAGACTGCATGGACCCATAACTTTATGGGTCACTGTCATATAACACATGGTCTTTAAAAGAGATAAAACAAAATGATATATTAGAGAACTATCACTTAAACAGAAAAAATGCTTACTCAAAAGTGATTGTCCAGCCTGCTTGAAGCCTTAATAAGAAAAGCAATGTTTAGAATACTATCTTCCTACCAGTTTTCTGACTACTGTTAACCTAAATAGGTAATGCAGTTACTGCCCAGGTTAGCTGAATTTAACTTCTGGAAATACTTTGTTTGGTTGACAGTACACTTAAAACATAGGTCTATACAAATGTCTTTAAAACAGGTCTTGCCCTCTCTCTCTTCATGTACCAGGCTGTCTTAGACATCAAGGTAACCCTTCTGTGCTCACGATTAGCTTTTGCGATCCTTAATGGACAGTGACATGGGACTATTTGAGTAAGGTCATCTAGGACATTTCTGAATATTGACATATTTTTCAACAATGCAGAGCTTAAACATAATCATTTACCTGGCAAGAAACTGTTTTTAAATCACCAGGAGTTTGCCATCTTAGTGATCGGAATTCAGATGTAAACAAATACTCAAGTGTTTAAAATTTCTTCTCTTGGATCTAACTGTGTTTATAAGTCAATTCATATGCTATTTTCTTACAGAGACAATATTGGGGAGGGAATCTTATTCCCAATATATTCATTCTGAAACCAGGCTTTATATGAAAAGAGTTATACATGAAGGTGACGTTTAGAATTATCATGTTCATGGATGTTTATAATTTTTAACTGTTATTTTTTATATAATTTATACGAATGCCAAGTAATAAGATTAGTGATTAGAAAGGCTTTCTAAAAAAAATACATAAACAAGGCTGTGAGTGTAGTGTAATGGTAGAGCATTTTCCTAGCATGTGTGATGTCCTGGGTTCAATCCCCAGCAACACGCACACACACACACACAGAGCTATGGTTATTTGGCAGTGATGAAGGAACTAGAGCTCTGTTAGGCACATGGTTTTGATAGGAGTAGCTGGGTGGTGAGGACCATTATGGGAGATATGCAAAGTTTTAGGGCAAATAAAGCCAGTAGAGCTTCTATCCCAAGGACATTGCCTTGGCTACATTTTTATTCTTCATTCCTATGTTTCTTCAAAAGTTAATTTTTCCCATTCTGCTTTTTATTTGAGTCATTTTTTCCTCTACAGTTCTTTCTTGCAATTAACCTAAAAGCACAAAGCTGTAAACTTGTTTTAATCCAGTGCATGGGAAGATAGTGAAAACACGAGTAGTCTTTGTGGGAGAGGTGAATTTGAGGGTCAAATGAGATTTGGATAGGTAGAAGGTATTTCTGGTCAGAATAACCTGATTAAAGATTTATGTACAGGATTAATAGAGTGGAATCATGAAGAGTTATTCCTTCAAATACACACACACACACACACACGCAGGCACACAAACACACAGTATGTATAGGTGTAGAGATATAAATCTCTGTGTACATTCATCTATCTAATCTACCATCTCTTAAAAAAGTTTAAAGCCCCATAATCTTAAAAGTTGCTACATTATTTTTTTTTCAATTTGATTTGAGGATTGATGCTAGTTCACTTTTTGTAAGTGTTGAAACTGTGTTTCTCTTGTATACTTCACCTTTCCTCTGCCCCCACTAGTTATTATACAGTGATTAGTAGAGCCATCCTTGTTATCCCTACCAAATATGGCTAAATAGATTGGAATATCTCTTTATTAAGTATATAAAATTTGTATGGATGGATTGAGGGCTCAGCTATATTTTATGTTCCTTT
This sequence comes from Marmota monax, assembly GCF_021218885.2. Taxonomy (NCBI): domain Eukaryota; kingdom Metazoa; phylum Chordata; class Mammalia; order Rodentia; family Sciuridae; genus Marmota; species Marmota monax. The sequence goes on along the minus strand of NW_026694880.1, from coordinate 1,787,990 downwards.
TTGTTATTCAGAGAATGTAAATATTTATACCCTTATTAAATGCTTGTTCAAGTAAAGAGTTGCATATGATAAATATAGCAAACATCCATGATATCTACATCAGTTGAATTTAGCCAACTCAACTGCCTTTTAATTGGCAAAAATATATGGATTTAATTTCATGAAAAGTATTATTGCCATTATTATTATGGTGCTGAGAATCCAAGGATTGTTTTTAGAGTATTAGCATCAGTAGTTTTAGCTCTTTATTATTTTTCATGTTGGACTAGAATATCAATTTTGAAATCCTGGTACTCTAGGGAGTTAAAAAATCTTTTTCCTTTTTTTTTTTTTTTGCTACCCTGGTAAATGAAAGAGAAATTAAAATCTAGCTTTTAAATCATTTCCCATATCTGTGCTTCTATTGGGTTAATTCACACAGTGCACTATGTGCATCTTCAGGACTCTCCATTTTACAGGAGTAGAAACGCCAAGGGGTATAATGATCCCCTTGGGTTTAAGCAGCTTCTCTGTTGCAGTGTCTAAGCTATGGTCTCTGGTTTTGGATTCCGTATTTGGACTCGGTCTCCCACTGATAGTGAGCGCGTCAAATGTCACCTTCAGCTTGTAACTTTCCAAGTCATGCTTCCTTGGATTTGTGAAATAAGGGAAATACAGATGGCAGGAAACTTCGACTATATAAAAACTTCTTTAATGCAAGTTTTACTCTATGAAATCACCATTTCAGAAAGTCTTTTTAGTGAACTTTATTAACAAGCAATGGGGTCTAGGAAGCTTGGCAAACACCGAGGCAGGAAACCCCAAAGAGAACATGTCTGTCAGACGTCTTTCCTTTTGGGGTTTCCTTCCAAATGTTTTTGGATTTTAAAGGAAGTAGAGTGGCTCTTTGCCACCACGTTCCTACATCTGTAACCCACTGTGTGTACAGAGTCTGGCGTTCACTTTTAAATTCTTCACTCAATCTGTATTTATTTTGCTGTGAAATAGAAGCTGATCATAGGTTAATGTCAGAGTCAAAATATGAATCTTATTTTTGTTAGACACAATTTCTACTTTTTTGAGAATTTTGATATAAGGGCCGAGAATTTTCTAATTTTTTTTTTAAAGGATATGGGACAGTTCTAATCTTACATTTTACAAAACGTTGTGGACCTGGTCAGACGTTAAAACTGAGAGTAATTTGGTACTCTCTTTGCCTAGATTTTAGGGTTGTGTTCAAAAGATATTTCCAAGTCCTTTGGAGAAACAGATGTAGTTATTCAGGGTTTCACTCGTGAATGTCTGTGATCACTTAACCCCCATTCCCTTATGACAAGATTTTAATATTTAATTTTATATAATTCTGCTGAATGGATGCTTTAGCAAACATTGAAAGGAAAAGTTGAACTAGAGGAGATGGTTCATAAAGCTAACAGAAATACTCATCCCCAGAGAACTAGATCTCTTAAATATGAAGAAAGTATACAGATGTTGACTTTTTAATGTGAAAGATATAGCAATAGTTTATTAAATAGAGTGTCAATTGTTTGTCTTAATCAAAATGCATTATTTAGGGGAAGTAAGAGTATTTTGTCATACTTGCCCCAGATTTGCAACTGCCTTGTCACATGGAACAAATCAAAGAATTTATGCAATGCAAAATGCAGTTAACTGTTAATACAATATTATTAGGGAGAATTTTAGAAATTACATAATAATAATAATATCAACTACTCTTTATCAGGTAACAAACTTTTTTCTGAACTGTTTTAGTTCTGCAAAGACCATCTGTCATTCTCACTTTCAAAATGAGGAAAGGGAAGTTCAGAGTTGATGTTTCATTCCCTAGACACTCACCTGTTGGAGGTACTGAACTTGAATCTATGTCTGGTTGTAAAGTCTGTATTTTTTCCCCACATCATGCCAGTCTATCAACCAGTAGGAACTTCAGTTATAAGAACAAAAATGGTACTCATATTAAAATAACTTTTTTTCTTTTAACATACTAGTGAAGTTCTAGATGAAGTGATTAGTTTAAGGAGTCATACTGAAGTCCTTTACAAATGCTTAGGATGTTGTAGCCCATGTTCCATTTTTAATTCATTTTGAGACCAGCATTTGCAACCTAAGATGGAAGGAGCACAAATAAGTCACCTCTATTTTAGACACAGATTATTCCAACTTATTCAAATGATCCCACAGTTCCTTGTAACCTTTCATGACTTTCTTCTTTCACCCTTTAGATGCTACTCTACCAACTCTCCTTCTCTCCCCACCCACAGGCAAATAGCTTTATAGGATATTTCTGTTACATACATCTTCAGTAAGTAGCTTAAACTTGGGAAAAGTACAGTTGACTCAAAGTCATCAAGAAAAGTCAGATTTTATTAAATATATTATTGCATTTATACCAGATATTGAGCATGTAGACTTCTTCATATGCATGTTGAAAAGTCAAAAAAAAAAAAAAACTTCTTTTGGAAAATCTATTGGTTTCATTTTAACCATGGAATATTGTTGTCCCTAAGAGGCCATTCAAAACCATAATGTATACAGCAAAACCACACCATAGTGAAGTAAATGGAATGAGAAAGGTTTTATTCACCTAACAGATACAGAAGTACTATTGTGATATTTTGAATGGTCTTTATTAATCAGACATTAATTATGTGAAGCATAGAAAACAATAGTTTTCAGTCATTTGTCACTAAAATATAAAAGTAAGATAATAAAACAAATTGTTCATGATTGATTATAGAATAAAAAATATAATATCTGAGAAAGAAAATACAATGACAAGACAGTTATTCTAAAACATGCAACCATTCCCTGAGATAAAAACTTCAGTGTACTTCCACATGGAAAATGAGGAGGTGCAGGAACTCCAAGCCAATCAAAGAGTGAAGAACAACGCACTGTCATGACCCTTTGCTGTCCTTCCATTTCTGCTCAGTATTTCTAGAAACTGCTGAAAATGCAGAATGTCAGGACAGCCAGGAGTTCCTTATTCCCTATTTCAATAGCTTCACATTTGTCTTCTCCAAAGAAGCAGCTGTCTCTGATGCCACACCATGGTCCTCACACGAAGCCACAGCCTTTAATACTTGATGTCACCTCTCCATGTTGTATAAAGGCAAGAGCAGGAGAAGCCAAGCCACCTCTTCTCAAGCTATTAGGAAGGGAGAATAAAAATATGATCCTTATTATTAATTTTATTGTTAGTTCCTACTTAGCTAGTTTTGATATAATCACATGTAAAACTTGGTACTGGCTTATTTAGTTACTCAGACTTCATGTTAAATTTCTTCTGACTTCAAATTCCTAGTGTAGTTGGAGACATTTTCTTTTAATCAGTAGGGACAGTAGAAAGTGGACACTGAGAACATTTCCATTAAGTTTAAAATATATAAAATGGGCTGACATATGCTGTAAAATAATGATATTTTATCAATTCTCAGGAAGTAAAAAAAAATAAGTCTGGAAAGTTAAATTTATGCATAAACGATAAAGTATAATTTTATATGCAATGGAAATTATAGGAACTGAAAATCAGAAAAAAAATAACATACAGCTTTGTTGTTTGTATTACTGTTGTGGCAGAGCATAATTACATTTGGTCTATAGGGTGTGTGTTTTATATTTTACATTTTGGTTTCAATATTCCCCCTCCCTAGCACATATCAATACCATTTAGATCACTAATTTATAAATTGTAAGTTATCAGCAACTAAAAATTTGAACACTGTTCAAGTGTTTATAAGTTTTAATTGCTCTAGTTTTCATAAGGAAAGTACAAAAACTAAAGCAACTAATGACTCATAAAACCAGAGAAATTTATGGCTCATAATTTTTTTCTTATAAATAAATATGAATTTATTAACATATATATCTCCACTGAAATTGATACCATTACATCCGACCTTTGAGAGTGTGTGAATGCCTTCTTGTATGTAGATTTATGTTTATGAATATATGTATGTGTATATTTGTCACTGTTCTGTCAATAGTGGTATATCAAAGCATATTTTAGTTTTAGAGTTACAGCACTCAGGGTAAATATTGAGTTGACTATTCTGTAGATCCTGTAACATTTGAGGACATTTGTGTATGAGATAAATATAGTAAGAACTGAGAGGGACCACTGAAAATAGGGTGGGTAGGAGAAGGCATTGTTTGGATGGAATCTCTGTTGTGCTTGCTGTGTCTGTTCCATCTGTTCTGTAGTTGATGGCTTAACCTATTTTTCTGCCATTTGTGAGTGTCCTGTTACTTCAAAACATTATTTCAAATAAGCTTTCAAATAATAATTTTAAGTTACTTGATTTGCTATTAAAGGACTTTGGACGATAGGAACTACTTTCACCATTTTTTTGACCAATTCTGTGTAAGAAAACCATTGATACTTCAATCTCTTTCTTCCACATGAATTGAACAGATTCCTAAAGACAGGGGTGTGGAGGAGGCAAATGATTGTGAGACTTTCCCTGAACTATCATTTCCCATTCCTTCAAAGCCTTCAGCATTAAAAATAGTGTCTCTGTGAATATGTGTGTATGTTCATTTATGTGTGTGTGTGTGTCTTTCTTTCAGTACCCTCTAATATATGTAGATGCTCCTAGTATTGATTTATAAAACATCACTAGAAATTTAAAGAGGGAAAGAAGAAAAATGTTGAAATGACTTGTGAACTTTGTAGGAAGAAATTAGAAATTGTTATTGCAACTGTGCAATTAGAATAATACTGATATAAAAATTGGAATCTAAATGTTTAAGCAGTGCTACATTATATTGATAGAGGAATTTTATTGCTTTTCCAGTTAATGGTGATGGACTGTTATTTAAACATAATCATACAAAATTTTTTTAAAAAAAATGGTTTAAGCCAGAACTCGAGTTCTCAAACTGTGGTCCTCAGATCATCAGCACCACCACCATCTGTGAGCTGATTAGAAATGCAAATTCATGGACCCAGACTGACCTAATGAATCATTATCTCTGGAGATGATCCCAGGAAGCTGCTTTAACAAGTTCTACAGGGGATTCAAATTTGAGAACCACTGATCTAAAAAGCCCATGACTAAAGGCTATTATGATGTATACAGGAAACAGCTGGGAATTAGGAGGCTGTTTGTAGGGGCCTTATTTTCTTATTTCTTAAAAGGAAGCTTCACTGGCTTCACTAACAGATTGTAGGACAAATAAGATAGAAGTTTTATAATATAACATAATTTAGTTATGTTCAGAGTTCTTATTAATGTCAACATCTTCTGGTAAAATTTACATACTATTTGTTTAGAGTAAACAGTTTATTTAGGATGATTTAGTTTATTTGATAAATTAAATAATAACTGATGAAATCAACTATTTACGTACAGAATAAAATTAAACTTTTTAAATTACCTGGTAAATTGTGCAGAGATTGATTTCCCCAATAGAGATTTAGTTTACAATAGGAAGGTACAAAGACTACTAAGTCACTGCATGTACCTGTTTGTTAACTATTTCTTTGAGGGAAAATTGCTATAGGTCACTATGATTTATTTTTTAATAGAAATTGAAAAGAAGAACATTGATTTATTGCCTAAGATGGCTGATAAAGATTGCATCCAACTTTAGCAGAACTGTGCAAAATTTTTTTCTGTTTTGATGTTTCAGTCTGCAGATGTTGGCTGTGTTTTTTTTTTTTTTGTTTTGTGTGTGTGTGTGTGTGAGGAAATAATGGTGTTAGCTATGAGTTTTCTTGGAAAGAAAGAGCTTAAAAGCTTTGGAGTGCTGGGATCACAGTCTGTACAGCCAAATGAACATGGATGGAATGTTAGGTGAAGTCCATGGGGAGTCGTTCAACAGCAGCATCTGGAAGGAAACAATAAGTGACTGGAGGGTTTACTTTTCAGGCAAATGATTAAGAGGTGATTAAATGAAGGTGTTAGGATGTGAGGGAGGGAAGGAAGCACTGAAGGTGTATATATAATATGGAACGGAGGGATTATGGAAAAGACTTAACAGAATGAACTGTAGATCACAGCTGAACTTATAAAAAAAATGGAATTGGAATTTGGACAGCACAGCTTGTAGGTATCACATGAAATAGAACATGAGATTCACATAATACAGAACACGCCGGGAAGTACTTTTTTGGAACAGTGAAGGACAGTGATGATGTCTAGTTATTCAGAGCCACTGGAAATCATTTCTTAGAGCTGGAAAGACATCCTGCTATTACAACTTTATAGTCTTACTCCAATTATATTGGCCCTACTTTAAAGTCCTAAGAAAGCTCTGGGCTTTGGAAATGGAAATCCAAGGCTTTGATCAAATGAATGGTTTTGGTTTAGCAGTTTGATACTAACTCGTTCATAATGCAGCAGTGTTGCTTTAAATTACTTTGAACAAATATTTCTTTTGACTCTACTTATGAATAATCATGTCTTCCTGCCTACTCTCAGTTGTGAATGAATTTACTCAATTAAGGAATAGAAAAAATAAATAACTAAACGAATCTCTCTGTTTAGTTTAGAATAAGTGATAAAGAACTATTTTTCCCCCCAAAAGGTTCATATTTGTTCTTAACAACAAAATCAAGTTTAAATCTTAATACGAGTCTTCCTGGTGATACACATTTGAGCATCTTGGGAAAGTTGGAATTTACAGAGAAAGAGGTAAAGCAGCTTTGTGGAAACCAATGTCCACATCTGGCCATGGTCATCTTTCCCAATGGTCACTTAGAGGCCCTTTGTTCTTTCATGGATGGAGATTTCATAAACACGATGCTCATCCACTACACACATAAGAACTATATTTCATTAGCTGACATGCCTTAATTCTGTTACACAAAACCCCACATTTAGAATAATTGCAGGTGATTTCTGGCTCAAGTCTAGCAAGATCCAGACTCTTCCTTGTTGTGTTGCTGCTGTTCTCTAGGTCCTTTTTGTTTAGCTGTAGGATAGAGAAAGAGACCACAAGAAGACACATTCACTTTTTTACCATTTCAAAAAGTAACATGATTTTGCTTCACTCCTTATCCAGAAATCCCTTTTATAGTCAACTCCAGATATGAGGGCGGCATGAGAGTGTGGTCTAACCCTGTTCATGGCAGTCTGTGCCATATAGATTTAACCTTCCTGCCAAATCTTCAGGCAGTTATTTACATTTAAGAAAGTGTAAATCAGGCTGGGGTTGTGGCTCAGCGGTAGAGCGCTTGTCTCGCATGCTCAGGATCCTGGGTTCCATCCTCAGCACCACGTAAAAAATAAATGAGTGAAATAAAGGTATTGTGTCTAACTATAAAATAAATATATAAAAAAAACAAAATGTAAATCTAAGTGAGCACATGCAAGGACATACTGGGCAAGTTAAATAGAGGGGTATATACATAGTATTTGCTTCACAATACAACTTTTTAGAGCAAAATTCTTTTTTTGGTGGTGTTGGGGGGGGACTTCTCCTGTTTTTGAGATGATAAGTCTCATTTAATTCTTTTAAAATAATTCTCTGTATGCTCCACCTCTCCAGCCTTAGTGCATATCTATCTCAGCGATGGTTTCCTTAGATGGCTCAAAGAAGTCAAAAACCTAAGGAATTCCATACTGCTAAAATGTTCCTTAGGATTGGTTCCATTCATAGGTTAAAGGTGTGAAAATGCCTGCCTGCCCTTAATGTTTTTCTGGGCTATTTTAGAGTGAAGATAGCATTTATATAACAAAGATCAGCAAGGCATGGTGATGCATGCCTATAATCCTAGCAATTCAAGAGGCTGAGGCAGGAGGATTGCAATTTGAAAGCCAGCCCCAGCAACTCAGTGAGGCCCTGAGAAACTTAGATGCTGTCTAAAAGAAAAAAAAAATAGACAATTAAGACCATAATCCTGACTAGATTAGGAACAGGGTCAGTTAAACTTTGATGAGATTTAGGAAGGAGCAGTCAGGATACAATACTTCTGCTGATGATAGACCCAGAGATAGATAGAAGGAAAAAAATTCTCTTTGAAAAATGGATTTGAAAACAAGGCTTTTTTTTTAAACATGATTTCATAGTTTTCCCTGTATGTAACATTTCTCTGGAAATGCAGATTTATAAAAACATGGAAACTAGACAAAGCTCAATATCTTGGGAAGCCTACATGTTGGAATTAAGGGACTGGTGAAGGGATGGTTTTGCCTAAGTATGATTGTTCTTGGTCATCATATTAACAACCAATGGAGGAATTGTGGGTAGAGGCAATGGCCTTGTTATGCCAATATGAAAGCTCTGTTTTCTTGTAGGAATAGAATGGACGTGTAATCTAATTAAATATTCATTCCTTCAAATTATATTTTGTAATAAATTTAATTAGGATATTTATGTAATTTATGGTCAAAATCAAGACACTTTGAGAGTAAAAGGAGATAATATTATTTGTCCTAGTACAATAGGTATGGACCAGGACCACTTTCAAATGAAACGCTTATGACAATGATTCAAAGAACAATAACCCTTCAAAGTATTTAATGGCCCTTACTTTTTAAGAAGCTTTCATCCTTATCCTCAACTTACAGTTTAAATTTAATTCAGTGTTAAATAAAAATCGACAGAAACACTAATCTGAATAGGCATCCCTTCACATATTTAAGTTATAAAATTGCCTATTAGTTGTCTATGGCCAATATGAAATATTTCTAGTACTTTAAAGCCTTGCTGGTCCATCCTGTAAGCTGCTGCTTTAATCATTTTGTGGACCCTTTTTAAGTTCTTTTTGTCTTTGTAACTGGTGCCTGATGCAAGACTGGGTTCTCTAAACATGGTTTTCAGCCCAATCCTGAGGAAGGCAGGAGTATTTCAGATTGCGCCCAATACATGAAACTTATCTAAGCATACTGTTGTTGCCTTGTTGAGCAAGAGGATAGAAAGTTGTAGAATGAATTAGGCAGTCTTTAAGTATAAGATGCACATTTCAGTGCTGAATGGGCACCAGCTGTACTCTGCACAGGCAATGTGATTTATTGCCTAGCACTTTACTCCCCTGTATATGGAGAACATTTAAGCAGAGCTAGATTTAGACTTACATGGAAGGAACAAATACACACGTGAGATGATTTAAGAAGGATCAGAAATTCAGCGGCCCCAGACCACCCCTCATCAGCCTGCTCACATTCCCAACATTAGAGACACCTCTGGGGTTCAAGATATGTTGTCTCTAAAATGAAATAGGCCACCTGGAAAGGAAAGAATAATAAAGCCAGTAGCAACCTCATCAGCTGGGTACAGAGCCCTAAGGAAACAAAACACATTTTAATTAGAATTGGGGCCAGGAAAGGTCAGTGTGTCAGAAAGTGAAGCCAGGTGAGGAGTCAGTGAGTTAGCAGCAATCTAGAAATTACCGACTGTGGAGCTGGAGTTGATGATGGCAGGTTCTGCCAGGGAACACGGAAGTGCTGCCAGGCTCCCTGAGATGGAGTAATTTGTTATGGTTGGCCTGGGGTTAAATGTGGCAGGCAGTGAGACAAAGGTAAGTGCCCTGCTTTAGAAGCACATCCCTTAAAGTGATAAACAAGTTAAACACAACCATATGCTATAAAACAGTGATTGGAAAAAAAAGGTGTTTTTTCCCCCACATATTTTTGATGCATTATAATTATACATAATGGTGAGATTTGTTGTTACATGTTCATATCTGCAAACAATATAGTAATATAACATGGTCAATATCATTTCACAGTATTTCCTCTTTCCTTCCCCTCCTCCGTGCCTCTGGTCCCTTTTCTCTACTCTACAGATTTTCATTGGAAAAAAGTCTCTGTATAAAGATATTTAGTATAAATCAGCATTCGTAAGTGAGATGTCAGTTTTGAGACCTTGCAAGTAAAATGGAGAAAGCAAAATATTGGTATCGTTTGGGTGATTGAATCTAACTTTATAAAGTGTGAGGCAGCTTCCTGTAGGAAAGAATTTAGTCGTGCTCTGGGGCAAGGTAGGAAAGAGTTTAATGGAGATGGAGGTTTTGAATAAATTTAACAACTTGCTTTTTCTTACATTTGGGAGTATTTCCTTTTTGTAAGTATTCTGTCTACACATTTTACATTGTTGAACTTTTAGGGGAAATCAGGATGTAAGGTACATATCTGCCCTGCTAGGCCTGAGAGTTAGGAGATTTACTCTGACATGGTTAAAAGTTATTGTCCTCTCAGGGCCTCCTCTTGCCCTCTTTGCCCAAATTATTCTCATCCAAGCTTCCATTATCGCTCATTGGAGTTTCCATAACCTCCTAATTTTGTGGTCTCTGTGTTTCCATTCTTCAGGTCCAAATACCATCCCTTCAGTCTATTTCCAAGATAATAGCTAGAGTAAGCCCAAACAAATGAACCTCAGATCACATCTCTCCTCTATTCCAAAGCACTCCCGCGGCTTTCCATCTGCCTGGGAATAAAAAATCTTTACCTGGCCCTCTCTGTACCTCACATCCTGATTTTTCAATTACTTTAGCCTTTGGTTGCTTTTTCTCTATTTAACTCTGGCCTTCAGGCACTTCCTAGAACAGTTATTACACTGGGCACATTTCCTGCAGTCGACTGGGAGAATGTTGCCCTGGCTGATCTCTTGACTAACAGGCTGCTCCACAATATATTTGTCCAGCTTGGCACACCTCCCCACCACCCACCTCTCTTTTTTTCTTTTCTTGAACTGTAACTTCTGATATAAAACTATAGCATGTCTTCTATTGTCTTTTCTCCCCTTTCCTTGATTTCTTTTTATTCATAACACTTATCCCTGTGTATTTTAATTATTGCCTTTTGGGGGGCAGTGGTACCAGGGATTGAACTCAGGGGCACTTGACCCCTGAGACACATCTCAAGCCCTATTTTGTATTTTATTTAGAGATAGGTTCTCATGGAATTGCTTAATTCCTCACTTTTTCTGAGGCTGGCTTTGAACTCTCAATTCTCTTGTCAGCCTCCTGAGCCACTGGGATTACAGGCGTGTGCCACTGTACCTGGCAAATTTATTGCCTTTTAATTTTGCTATTGTGTGTAAATTTCATGAAGACAGGACCTTTTATCTGTCCTGCTGTATGCCAGGTATCAATGCCCATCCAATGAATGAATTAAAAAAAACAAGATTTTAGATACAAAATTTCACAGAACCCCTTGTCATTGCTGCTTATAATAATCACAGTATTTCCTCCTTCTGATTTAGAAAACTCCCAGATGATCCTGAATATTGGTAAGTATTTGGACCTGTAGGGTCAATAATTTTGATATATTGTGTCCAGTAAGACCAATATTAAGGTTCAACTCACCCCAGCCAACTCAGGAGAACCTGCACAACAGATAGATGTATATTCTTTTAGGTGATGGGACTTCTTAATCCTTCAGAAATGGAATGGTGTTCAGCTAACCATCCTTTTGTAGAAGCTTCTTTCTGTATTTAGCTTCCATTCAAAGTGTTTTTTAAAGGCTTCTTTTAGACAATTAATGTACATATAATGATTCCAGATGTTTTTCTCCAATGTATTAGGGAGCATTATGCGTAGTAGATTTTTGTTAGTTTTCAAATATATAACATGAATGTGAACATATTCCATTATATGACTGATAGAAAGTGTTTACTAAGCATGTTCTATATAGCCAGCTCAGCATAATAAAGACTAAGGGTATCAGAAAGTAGAGAGAAATTTTATTCTTGTTTGTGGGGTTGTTGTTGCTGTTGCTGAATAATAATAATAATAATAATAATAATAATAATTATTATTATTATTTTACATAGAAATTTTAGGGAGTAGAAACACTAAAGGAAATGAGCCACAGAGATATGGGTGGGAAGAATAGCCCAGCAGGGGGAAATTCAAATGCCCAATTGTTCAAGTAACTGCAAAGAATTTGGAGTGACTGGAGCAAAGGTGAAGGACAAGTAGAATAGGCTGTCAGATAATAATAAGGTGTAAGATCATGGAGAGCATTTGTATTACTCATTTTTTTTGTCACTGTGACAAAATATCTTAGAAAAGTAGCTTACAGGAGAATAGATTTATTTTGGCTTATGGTTTCAGTCCATGGTTGCTGGGTCCTTTGCTTTGGGTATGAGGTGAAACAGAGCATCATGGCTGAAAAGTTTGGTGGAGAACAGCTCCTAACCCCATGGCAGTCCTAAAGCAGAGGGAAAGGTGGGGAGGGGGAAGAAAAAAAAAGAAAGGTCCAGGGACAAGAACAACATATATCCTGAAGGACATGGGCCTAGTGACCAAACTCCTCAAAGTTTCTACTACCTCCCCACAGTTCCAAAAGTTGGAGTCCAGGCCTGTAGCAGATGGCCTTTGGAGGAACATTTTAGATCCATGCCACAACAACCTCCAATGCCATGACAAAGACCAAAAACTTTTGATTTTTTACTGAGGAAAATGGAAAGTTGTGGAAATTGTATTGAATGGAAGAGTGATGTATCTGGGAATGTTTCAAAGTACTATCAGGCTGCTGGCTGCTTTGGAAAGGAAATGGCAGGAGTAGAAGCTGAGAGAATACTTAGCATGTTCTTTGCAGTAATCCAGGTTAGAAGTGATTATTTCCAAGATAGAATTTGATCTGCTGATAACCTTAATATAGAGTGTCAGAGAGAGAAAGAGAGAGGAGTCAGGGTGAATCTTCATGTGGGCTTTAACAATTTAAAGAAAAATGTGGATTTCCCCGGAGGTGGGGAACCTTTGGGAAGAAAGATTATAAAGAATGGACTGTCAGTTTTACACAGAACCCTTTAGACCTAGGCAAGAAGACCCTCCGGCTCTGGGCATCATGCCTAAAGGACCTCATGTATTGGCATAGCTTCTTCAAAATTGTTCACATCCCCTCCACTGCTTTGAGTGTTCTAAATATATTTCATTACCCTTATAATTTGTCCCACATGACGAAGTTTCTGAAAATTTCTGATGTATTTTGAGGTCACAATTTTTTCCTGTAACATTACCCAGTTTCAAATGGAACAATTGGTGTACCCCAAGAATGATAAAATGACTAACTGGGTTATTTAGAGGCTTTGTAAAGTCTCTTTAGTCAAAAAGCCTCTTTGGTCAAGGATGTAGGTCAACTCTCATGTTGTGATATGAACATCTAACAATCTGCTAGCTGCATATCACAAGAAGATCTGCATCTAAAAAAAAATAGATCTTCTATTCTCAAAATTGGTTGTAAAGCTGAAAGGAACATCCCTGAGGTGAAAGGAGAAATTAAAATCTAGCTTGAGAAGAGGACATGGGCTTTTTTATAGTACTCTTGTCTTTGAGTATGTGATGCCAATCAGAATTATTAATGTATTTAATTTGCCTTTTAAATTAGTATTTTTTCCATAAAAACATTTTCAGCAAGTAAATAGCTGTGACTTCTGTATTCGTTTATAGCATTATTCAGTCAGGTTTTGAATATGAGCTCTCATTTTTCCTGACATTGGAGTGAGTACCCCTCTGTTGCCTTTCACAAGTTCAAACTGAGGTTGACATTGCCAAGTGGAACAGGATGGGTGGAGTTGATGGTGTCAGCACTGGAGGTGGATAAAATTGTTGGCAAGTTCCAGAATGTCTCCAAAGTGTTTGGAGCTCCTTGCTGAGAGATCTTGAATAATTTCCATGTAGGATTTTGATTGTGGCAAGGACTGTATAGGGAATCAGCTCCACTGTTAACAATGATCCCTTTCATTGAAAATTTTAAGCTGGTAGGTGTATTTTAAAATGATAGATAGAATAACTTTAAGATATCATTTTTGCAAAAATATTTTTAAAACCCTTTTTATGTCTACACGTTATATTTATAGGCAAACATTGCTCAAATGGCTCTTCAGGAAGGACAATACTAAATGCTTTATATTCATATTCTCATTGAATCTTTACAATGAAATTATGGGCCAAGTGTCATTATTATTCCCATTTTGAACAGAAGAATAATTAAATTATATTTTCCACATTTGTGCAATAGTGTCTGCTACAGCCTAGTTATTTTTCTCTAGATTTTTTTTTTTTCCATCACACTAGATGGCCAACTACAGTATTGTTAAGAAATTCCTCAGATTTGCTTTAGTAGTGGTATTGGAAATGCAGCACAAAGAGTAATGAATGCTTTATTTTGGGTATATTTTAATTAGAGTAACTCCTTTGAAATTAATCACTATATCCAATAAGCTTTCTTTAACCAAGATCTAGCATAACATCTTGCATGTTTGATATGTAATCAATATTAAGAAAATGAATAAATGAACAAAAAACTATTGCCCTTATATTTATTTGTCTAATGGCTATTATATTTATGGAAAGCTTATATATGTACATATATATTCATATATATATTATATGTATATATATTATATATATATATATATATATATATATATATATATATATATATATATATATATGATTTGGCAAAACTCTTTATAGCTATTACCTGAATTTATTCTAAATTAATAAATGAAGTACAGAGTCTAAGAACATTTTCCGACAGACATGGTGGTGCATAGTTGTGATCCCATTGGCTGAGGGCAGATAATCACAATTTCAAGGCCAGTCTGGGCAATTTAGTGAGACCCTGTCTCAAAATAAAAAGGGTCTGGGTAGCCTACTATGTACAAGGTTCTAAGTTTAATCACCAGAACCTCACAGGCAAAATAGTTTTTCCCCAGGATGGCAAATACATTTTGTCTTCTGTATCAGACTCAACATTGATAGAAAATGGGAGATTTACAGTATCTCTTTGTAATAGATAGATATATTGAGAAGTCCTAGGTGTTACTTGGCCTCATTGTGAAAGCCTACTGTGTTTGATTACCATTGCCTGATCTGAGTTTAAAATGGAGAAGCAGTACGATTCATGCTTTGTATTTTAAATCTCTGCAGTAGGTCAACATGTCCTACAGAGATGGCATCTCCGCATTATTTGTCAGACTATTTAAGACTTTGAATTTAGTACTATTTAACAGTCACTTTCATTTTGCTGTATTTGGTTTTGGATGCCTGAATTTTTTTAAAGGTCCCCTGAATTACTTCTATAAATTCTTAATGAAGTTTGAGTTTCCTTTAATATGGTAAGAACTTCATTCATTGACATAGTGAAGCTATGTGATATTTTTCAGAATGTCTAGATTTTTCAGGTCTCTTTGAAATATAACAGTAGAAGAGTTAATATAGCTTGAGGAGAATTCTATAAATCTCTACTGTTGCTTGTCTCAAAAAAAATAAGAGTGGGGAGTGGGAGGAATATTTTATTCTCTCCATCAGATAGAAAACAATACAATTCCTTTAATCAGTGGCTGCTTGCCATACACTTGAGGCAGTGTTAATTGGCTTTTGCCAAAAATAACACAACAGGTACAGAAGCTACATTTGGAGTTGAGGTTTTGGTAGTTCTCTGACATCCTTAAAAGTGTTAACATCTTTCTGGCTTTGGTAAAGGCTGTATTGGTCACTAAAATAGATTATGATGAGGCCATCACTCCTTTACTTTAGACACATACAGATGACATAATCTCTTCCATTTCCCAGGATGTTTTGCTCTCTCCTATTCCCCTACCCCTCTTTCTATCCCTGGCCCCTTTCCCCTTTTCCTTCTCCACATCCTTACTCTCTTGGCTGAAGGGAATAAATGAGCTCTTTCAGAAGCTTCTCTTTGCCCTTTCCTATTGTGACAGTTTTATATTATGGGTTAAAGAACCAATATATGGCGGTATCTGTTTTGTTACCAAATGTATCTATTCAATTATACACTTAGGGACTAAAGAGAGATTGTAGAGGAATAGAGTCACAGGATTTCACTTATCATGTGGCCTCCATAATCCCTATTCTAATAAGGGGGTGTTTTCCAAGGGGACACTTTGGATCTCTAAGTTTTGATGTCAGCTTGGACCTTGTGTCCAAGACTGAAATGTTTAGTGGTCTCCTTTATACAGTGCTCATTTACTGTCAAACTGTTTGGGGAAAGATTAGAAAACCACAATATACATAGTTCTTATAATATTATAAGGTCCTTCTCATGGGAATTTGTTTGCTCCTTCATTCCATTGGTTTTTGGCCTGAAAATTGGTACAGGTATGTAGACTAGCATGAGGTCAAGGCTTATTGAGGCAGCTGACCTCAACTAACTGGTCCACTTCATCCTTGGTTTATTTTGATTGTACAGATTAGGGTACCACAACCATCATCCCTTGTTAGGAAGGCCTGACTTGTTCACTGCAACATGTTTACCCAGTAAACATGTAGTAGTACTCAGCCACTGTGACAAGTGACCTTGTCTCCAGACATTGCCAGATGTCCTCTGGGGGACAAAATTGTCCTGATGGAGAACCAGTGAATATCTATCAATGTTTACAGGCTATCAGGAAGTAGCAATATCCCACCTATTTTCAAGGATATGAAATAAGTGGAAATTGATCAGCAAATTATCCTAAATCCCATTTTACAGACCCTTTCCTCAGATCAGTTCTGACACCAATTTTTTTTTAAGGTATGGTTCTATAGGAAACAGATTCTTGGATGAAGAGTTGTTTGAAGGAAATTGTTGCTCTTGGATTCAATACCTGTGGGGTAGTGAAGAATACAGGATTAGCAGAGGAGAAATTTGAAATCTGATGTGCTCACAACAAAGGTCATAGTCACACAGGCTCTCTGGAGCCCATACTATAGTCCTTCAAGTTGTACTACCCTGAAGCAAAGGGGCTAGGCCATTCTGTTCCTTCTTCAACCACCCACTGGATGATCACAGGGCATGGGTGTGAGCTTAAACAAGGAGGCTTTCTCTAGCTAGGGAAAGGGGCTACTTAAAGAACAATACTGCCAAAACTCTAGCATCTGGGAATGCTTCAGTCCTGCACGGAGTGTCTGAGCACCACTTCACCATACCCACAATAGTCTGCTACTAATAATCATCAAAATTTCCAAGGGATAGACTTTACCTAAGTTTAATAGCACCTGGTAGTATTTCTGTAAGCCCCTGTTCTGCTACCTTTATTACTCAACAACTCATCCCTAACAAATATCCAAAACTGGTTAAATATTATGTGATATAAGACATCACATGTAGTTTTGTTATTTTTCTAAGAAAATTTGTAGTATGTTTATAAGCATGCAAATACTCAGACATGTTGATTTTTTTTATGGCCAATCAGAAAATAGACATTACATAAGTATTTTGATGGGGGAAATTTATTAAGAGTTGAACAGTTTTATTCAAAATTTAAATGGCATCTAATAGTTTTATTATGTCTAAGAGAGTATATTATAAAGTTGAAAACTCTGAGGATATCTTGGATGTGATGTCCCAACTTGCTATTATTATACAGGCATTATGGTAAAATCAAAAGATCATGAACAGCAATGTAATTGCTTTTTCTCAGTAGTAGTAGCAACCCAATTTAAATTATCATCTGTATATATTCAATCAATTTGACTGCTTATGAATTTGCAAAATGCAAAAGCAATTTTAGTGGCTTCCAAAATAAACTTTGGGAATGATGTCAGCATATCAGGTAAAAATGTTTTGTTGGCAAAGACATTGAGGAAAGAAATTTTCCAGAAATAAAATCCTTCAAATCAAAATTTTAGTCTTGTTTTTTTAATTGGCACTTTCAGTTTTATCTTATACTATAATTAAGTGATAAGGATAATGTTAATCAAATATAGATCATGTTGGTTAATTTTTTATAATCTTAATTTTATTATTAAGTTGCCACAAATAAAGAATAATTTTATTTCTTAAACTAATGTAAATAACAAATACCATTTAAAAAAGCAGAGCTAGATATGAAGGATCAATGCTCTAGCAAAGCATAGAAGGGTTTTCTTTTTTGGAATTCTTTTTTCTGGGCGGGGGGCTACTAGGGATTGAACTCAAGGACATTAACCACTGAGCCACATCCCCAGTCCTATTTTGTATTTTATTTAGAGACAGGGTCTCACTGAGTTGCTCATTGCCTCTCTTTTGCTGAGGTTGGCTTTGAACTCATGATCCTCCTGCCTCAGCCGCCTGAGCTACTGGGATTACAGGCATGTGCCACCACACCCAGAGTCTTTTTTGGAAGTTTTGTCAATTTATTTTAATTCTTTGGTTGAGTGGTTCGTTAAATGTGTGCATTAAAAGTTACCATTACTAATTTCTTTAATGTTTCTCCTTACAAGTAGTTCTTCTCATTTTTGTGGTTACATGTTTTATAAACTGTCCTCACAATCTTTTTTCATATTCTCTATTTTTAACATTATATCTTATTTTATTTGTAATACAGCTGTGACTTTGATAAAGCAATAATTAACTGATGAATATCAAAGACATGTATGCATTTATTTCTCAAGCCACTTTTTACAAATGGAATTTAACTGAGAAGTGAATGTACATGCTGCACATTGAGAGCCTGTTTTAAAAAAAATAATAAATAAATTTAGATGATTTTCTATTGTTCATCCTTTTATTACATTCTATAATCTGCCATATGTGGCAGATAACTGTTGGGTAATATTCTTATGCTTCTGTAACTACTATTGATTTTTCCAGTGTTCACAAAATTTATTACAGAAGGGGTTTATATTTAGTTATGTTGTATATCTACACTGACACCCAACACTGGTTTCCCATAAAGTGCCAAGAATACACCTTAGTATACATTTAGAGATAGGACATTCATGTTTATAGAGCTTGTTTTTAATCTCTGTTAAAACTTTGATTTATGGTTGTTGGGAAGCAAAGCATTGCACACTCTTTACTTTCTTTCTGATTGTTCCCAAATTGCTAAAAAGCATTCAGGTACTTTCCTTTACCTTTTGAGCTGGTAAATTAAGAAATACTATTCATGGAGGATTAGGTACCTTAATAATACATTACAAAAATTATTTTGCATTACAAACTTACTTGGTTTTGAATGCATTCTTATTAAATTGCCACAGATTGCTTTTGAATTAACCCTGAAATATGGACATTCTGGAAATAGGGTTTCAATATCAGCTTTGTTTATTCAGCTCTTGGTTCCAAAGAATCACCCAGGGAGAAAAATATCTTTTGATTACTCTGGAGGACCAAGGTTTCTGTGGATATCTGCTATATCAGTGATAATGGTTTACATGCTTCTGATTATATTGGGTTAAAAGAGAAATTAATATCCAAGAAATAACAAATAGCAGAGTGTAGAGAGTTTAACATTACCACAAAATGCACCATGTGCATATTTCAGATGTGATGACAAAAATAGATTCTTTTGGAAAAGCTGATATCTAATGCCCCCTCAAGAAGTCCAATTTAATTTCAAAAGAAAATCACACAATTTCCTGATCCACACTTCTCATCTGTGTAGTGGGAGCAGTTGATTTGGCCCTCAGAGTCATTCTCCTTGGGAATACTGGTTATGAAAGAGCATATTTCAACTTTACACACAAAAAACTACTTCTCAAGAAATGAAGTCAGTGGAATATATACAAACTGGTTTAAAATTTCTACTATGGTAGTGTTGGGTAGGGAAAAAAGCTATACTTGTAGGGTAGATAATAAGAAATGACACTTATCACCATGAATAGGTTGACTGTATAAAGGCATCCATTATTACACGCTTGCACACACACACATACACACACACACACGATTTCAGAGTTCTACATCAAATTATGCCTTCCTTTTATTTTTATGCACAATTGAAAAATGTGAATAAAGCAGAACACTTACATTTTATGTAAAAGTAAGGTTCATTACTATTTTTTCAAGCAAAATTCAATAGTTGACAATGTATTTAATCTCGTCTTAAAGAAAACTAGAATCAGAGCCAAGGAATTTAGCAAGGTAAACTTAGAAAGTCATTTAATCTCTCTTTCATTTCTGCCTTACTAATAGGGTGGCTTCACAGATGAAATGGAGATAGAAAAGTTCTTTGGAAAAAATACAACATATAAATGCAAGATAGTATTTCTTTTATTGTTGCTCTATGAAAGTGAACCACTAGAAATATGATGCCAAATGTGGGCACACACTCAGCTGTATAACACAGCTTTTTGAACTCCTCACTCTAGATAATGCATCTTTTGTGTTCGACTAGTATCATATACTGTATTGCACACTAAACAGTATACACTAAGCTCAGTAACAGGACTTTTACTGTTATAAAAATAAACTTTAGAATACAGACCTGTTTAAGGACTATGTTACTAACTTCTACAGCCGAATATTTTAAAACCTCAATTCCTTGTAACTTAGAACTCACTCATGTTCAGTGTATAGATAAAGTACCCCCTCATTCCTGTCTCAAAGTAGCATGAAGACCCAGGTGCCACTAAAATGTTCACTAGCTATGGGCAAGAATTTTTGTTTGTCTGATTCCTTTCAAATACCTACTAACTATTATAACATTGGCTAATGTACTCGCTAAATGAAAGACTAGCCTTACTTATCTAAGTTTTAGGTATGAATTCATTTATTATTTATAATTCATTCATTTAAAAATGGGCCCATAATAAAAGAGAAATAGAGGGAGAGAGAGAGGCAAGCAAGAAGTATTTGCAGATATTTTTAAAAATATATGTTTCTAACAAGTATTATGGGATTATAGAAATTAAATTACTTAATTTTATCTGAAGTGGTTCTGAGTAGATTACACATGAAATCTTGGATAATGTATTAGAGTTTTGGTTGAGGAAAACACATATTTTTGAGTATTAATAGTGGTAATTGTTGTAAAATGTTTCTTCTTTGTTGTCTTACATATGTGCATGTCTTAGTAGCATGGCATTGAATGCCTTTTCTTGATTATCTTTCAAGGGTGTTCATCTAGCATATTGCCTTGGAAGATATAGTATGTCCATCTGGAGCAAAGGCAGGCATGCTTGCTGCCAATAGGAAATGCTGAGATTCCCAAAGTGCAGCACTGAAATACAACCCACCAGACATTAACATATATTAACTAAATATGTGTGATATGAGAGCCCTTTCTTGGTGATCTCTTTCTAAGCATTACTACCACAGATTCACACATAATGATTAATGTAAAATCCCTCATGTTGTATAAGTACATGAGGCTGGGGGTGTAACTTAGTGGTAGGGCACTTGCCTAGCATACACAGTACCCAGGTTCAATCCCCAGCACTAAACACACACTCTCTCTCTCTCTCACACACACACACACATACACACACACAAGTAAATACAATTGCACATAATTTCAATGTGGCTATTTGTGAGTGCAAACTATCCCAGACCTAAGTTTAAAATAAATAAATAAATAAATAAATAAATAAATACCCAAATTCATAATCTTCTCATCAGAACATAGAATATGCCTCTTCTCGGATACTCCATCTTCCGTGATTTCCTTACCGTCTCGTACTGCTTCTATCTAATTGGTCCATTTATTACTCGTTACATTTTGGCATACACCCAGCACCTATTGCAGTCTGTGACACAGACTGTGCATAAATAATGATCCGTTGATTGTACTGGGGAATATCTTTGGTCACTAGCTTAATTCAAACTGTCTAGAAAGACTGAAGAGTAGCATTAGATTCAAGAAGAATCTAAAATCCTATCAAATGGTCACACATTCAGCTTTGAGTTAAATGACCATAGTGTTGGTTTTCTTCATATTACCTATGAATAATTATCCAAATTTATCACATTGATGCAGAGAAATGTACCCAGCTCTTTAATTGTACTCATTGTACACAAGAATTAAAAAACACTATGTTCCTTCTTTGGGTCAAAATTTCCATTAAACACAGAAGTACTCTTTGTCCATGTATGCTGCAAGCTAATTGCTGTTGAAAATGTAGTTTTGTGAAACAACCATCAATGAGACCACATGTATTAAGGCTGCCTGGTTTTGTTTCAGATTTTGTTTCATTGCTGCCATTTTAGGACTAGAAAGAGAAATGAGTGTCTCTCTTTTACACTATATTCCCATGCCATACATTTTCTTTATTGCTGGGTTGACATTATAGGCACTCCATAATTAGGCATGGTCTCATGACTACCATTCAGAACTGAACCTAAATCAGAGGACTCATGTTCCCCTCTCAACTCTACACCCTCCTGTTAATTTTATGCATCATAACCTTCACAGAAGATGCAGAAATGAGAGTTGTCTTCCTTCTTGGCTAATTTTTGTTAACAAATTGCCCCATTTTAGGGAAATTGTAGAGGATGGTCTGTTAACATTGTATCAGCGACCATCTGGGTTCTTCAACTGAATTAACACAGAATAGTAATAAAGCCTGTAAGAGTTTTAAACACTAAAAGGGCCAGTGAGCCTTTTTCTGT
This sequence comes from Marmota monax, assembly GCF_021218885.2. Classification (NCBI taxonomy): domain Eukaryota; kingdom Metazoa; phylum Chordata; class Mammalia; order Rodentia; family Sciuridae; genus Marmota; species Marmota monax. The sequence goes on along the minus strand of NW_026694880.1, from coordinate 1,765,782 downwards.
TATAGACAAAAACTGCATCCTGCGTCCAAAACAGCCACTTCACCATTGTATGCCAGTTATTGTCACAAGAACAAAGTGAGACAAGATGAATTGATCAGCTTGAATTTGTCTTTACTGATGAAAGGTACAGGTCTTGTGAATCTGGGTTGATTCTATCAACTATCCATATGAAGAACTTAATGATGAGTTACCAACACTTCACTCAGAGAAGAAATTATGTTGGTACAGTCTATAAAGGGTAGCTTCTTTGTCATTTAAACTGTGATACAAAACAGGCTATTTCTGTTATTTTCTTATATTAAATAATAACCTTTAAATCAATATATTTAGAAAGCAGATGCCTCTTTTAAACTAGGTCCATCCTGCCTAGTCTAGGGACAGAAATTCCAGAAACCAGCCCATTTAGTACCTCAGAGTTGGGCATAAGGTAGAACAAGGTATTTCTTACAATGGGCTAGAGCTGGGGTGTTGGGACGATATTGAGGCTTATGTTCAATAGGCGAGTGTCCATCAGGAAGCAGTGTTTGTGTGGTAGCTCTGTTGTGTGACACAGAGAAGCAAATAGCATACTTTTATATCTAACCTTATCTTTCTGTGCATGAGCCAAAATACCAAATCTACACTCAAGTTCAGGGAATTGCAGGTGGCAGCTGGTATGACTCTGTGTGGCAGATATCTGCTAATAACAATGGCTTAACTTTTATTTTAACAAAAATGTGATCTAGGAGCTGAGGCTGTGGCTCAGTGGTAGAGCGCTCACCTAGCATGTGTGAGGCACTGAGTTCCACCCTTAGCACTACATTAAAAAAGATAAATAAACAAAATAAAGGTAGTGTGCCCATTTACAATTAAAAAAGAAATCTTTCTTAAAAAAGTGATATAATTATATGCAGAATGATTCAACAGATTTGCTCTTTAGATCCTGAGTGAATCCCTTATTTCACAATTTTATTTTTAGAAATTATTCTTTTGAATTTAAATCATAAAATATCAAGCAGTTATAAAAATATGAGTTCATGTTACAAATATAAGTAGGGTATTTAGATTGTATCATTATGTTGATTTCTTACTGTTATTGCTTTCTGGATGAGGCTTTATTTAATATAGTATAATTGTTTAGCGTTTTAAATAAGAAAGTATGGCAATCTAAATGCTATATTTTTCTTGTCTTTATATTTTGCTTTTCAGGAATCATCCCAGTTATCTGGGCTCCCTGAGTATGTTAAAATAGTAGAAGTTGGGCCTAGGGATGGATTGCAGAATGAAAAGGTAAGTTTATATTGGCTTTACTGAGTGTATTTCAAACACTCAGTTTAAATATTAACATTTCTTAGGATGTTAAAGACATGTTTGTTTTCACTTGCTACTTGAGTTTATAAATCACATTTCTTTTCAGTTAGGAAGTGAATTTCTGTTTGTCAACAATAGACCCCAAGTGACTTTACTTATAAACTAACTTTTTATGTTTTTATAGGTTATAGTTCCTACAGACATAAAAGTTGAATTTATCAATCGACTTTCCCAAACTGGCTTGTCTGTAATAGAAGTAACCAGCTTTGTGTCCTCCAAATGGGTGCCACAGGTATTTAAATTCAGTTTCTTAATTAGACCATTAATTTAACAAGAGTTATTTAGTAAATACTCTGATAAACATTAACCTGATATAATTGACTGTAATTATTAACTGTTATGGTTTAGATGTGGTGTCTTCAGAAGCTCATATGTGAGATAATGCAAAAAGGTTTAGAGGAGAAATGACTGGGTTATAGCATTAGCCTAATCAGTGAATTAACCTCTGATGGGATTAATTAGGTGTAACTGGAGGCAGATGGGATGTGGCTAGAGAAAGTGGTTCACTGTGGGCATGGCTATGGGATATACATTTTGTATCTGGAGAGTGGAGTCTTTCTGCTTCCTGCTCATCCTGTGAGCTGCTTCCCCCTGCCACACTCTCCACCATGATGTTTTGCCTCATCTTGAGCCCCCAGAAATAGAGCTTACTGTCTATGGACTGAGACCTCTGAAACTGTGAGCCCCCAAATAAACTTTTCCTCCTCTACAGTTGTTCTAGTAGGGTCCTTTAGTTACAGCAATGAAAAAGCTGACTAAAACACTAACTTTCCATACTATTACAGATAATTAGCTATGCCCTGATATGATTAAAGTAAAACCCCTTTGATGGAATTATTTATATGAATTGAATCCTAAAATCTACCTTGGAACTCAGTACTAATCCCACACTAACATATGGACCAATGTAATGAGTCCAAGTTAAAGCTCTTAAATAGAAATTTAGGTACTTGCCTTCCATTTATCATTTTATGACTTACTTTATAAATAACCTGAATATTTCTTAGGATGTTAAAGCTTTCATAAAAAAAAACAAAAAAACAAAAAAACAAAAAAAAAACTTTAGGCTTTATTTTTTTCATCTGCTAAAAGGAAGTGATGATAAGTGGCCTGAACTGCCCCACAGAATTTCATATTAGAGGATGAGAAATAGCTATATGCTCCCTTAACTTTGATTCTTTCAATGCTTACATTTGCTAGAGATAAGACATGAAATTCATCAAAGATGAGATGAGGAAAGTCATCCATAGTCTTCTCTGGAGAATTGATAAGATAATAGAGCTTTATCCAGAGTTTTCAGGTGTTTGGCAACAGTCCTTGATTCTGAGAATGGATTCTAGTTTTTGAAACACAAGTAGCATTTAGCAACCAGGACAGCCCTTTCCTTTCCTAATCCAGGGCCTGTTCTCCAACATGGAGAGTCTCTCCCCATTACTTAATTTCACTGATTATTTCTGATCCCACTCCCTGGCTTCCATTATTCTCTATTCTTTCATTTAGTTTATTCCCCTAGATACTCTCTTCCTGTCCTCTCTCACATCTTTTCATGACCACTGACTGGGTTTCAGGTTCTGCTCAGATTCTGATTCTAGTGCTGTCTTCTATCTATGCTCTCTTCTTTGACTGTCCTTCCTACATCAACACCCACCTCTAAGATGAGTGCAAATCAATACTTGTAATCCTACCATCTCTAATATATCTCACATGAATGTGTCTCTGGCACCTCAAACTCATTGGGCTCAAAATCAAGCTCACAGTGTCCACCCTGCTGTATATGAAGTGTTCCCTTTGGAATCTTGGACTTTAATTTTCAAGGGACTCTCTTTTTTATTCACTCAATTGCCATTGTAGTCAGGGCTGCTATAACAGAATACCCTAGTTTTGATGGCTTGGGTGAAAGATTTATCATAGTTCTGGAGGCCGGGAAGTCCAAAATCAAGATTTCAGCAGAGATGGTATCTAGGGAAGACCTACTTCCTAGTTTGTACATAGCGGTCTTATTGTATCTTCATATGTTGGACAGAAGAAGAAGGAAGCAAGTTCTCTCTTGTCTCTTTTTATAAGAACATTGATCTCATCATATCCTCTATCATCTAAAACCTCCCCAAGCCTCACCTCCTAATACAATGGAATTTAAGATTTCAACATGAATCCTGGGAGGATTCAAACATCCAGTTGATAACAATTATTGACTCTTAGAATTCTTATTCCCTGGTATAGTCTCTTTTTTCAATCTCATATTAGTAACCAAGACTTTCATTGACCATAAATGATGTTCCTAAGCATTGTCTCTCCCTTTTGTCCATGTTTTGCTTATTGTGTCTACAGTAATTGTTCAGAAATATCAGCCTTTGCAACCTCACGTTCTAAGTTCTTTTCTCCCCATTGAAAGAGCCTGGAAACTTTGGTCTGCTATTCAAGTCCTCCATTTGCAGCCTCTTTTTCTTTTCAGCCTTAACTTCATTACTCTATTTCACTTTACTGAAGATCTTGCTAAACCAAACTGCTCCTTGTTCCTGGTTTTCATGTCCTACCCATTTATATATACACTTGTTTTTTTCATCTAAATTTCTTCATTTTTAAGCAGTTATTACAGAATGATGTGAAAATGTTAAAGTCCTTTTCATTACAATGCATTTGAGGTAACAGAATCTGCAATGGGGTTTTCACTTATGTGTCACTTTTCAGTTATCTTTATTTCTCCTCAAAACAGTTATTTTCCTCTATCCCACTGTCACTTTGTATTTTATAAATATTCTCCAGTTGTCTCCTACCTAGACCATGAGCATTATGAAGATCAGGAGTTTTATTTATCATTGTATCCCCAGTGCTTGGGATATAATAAGTAGGTGCACAAGAAATTATTGTGAAATGAATAAGGAATCAGACTGAAAGAATAATAAAGTATTACTTTCAGTTATCTGGTATGGGCAAGTGACTCATTTTTATTCATGTATTTATTCCTACATAATTAAGGGTATACATATTTCCCTTAGGTAAACAAATAGGTTGATTATTCTAGGCATATTTCCTGTAGAGTTTTATTTTGCAAAATTCTCATTGTTTCACTAGCTGTCATTGTTTGTAAGGGAGTGCAAATCCTTTCCATCTGTAAGTCTCTATGAATTTACTTGATATTTGTTGTTGTTGCTGTTTTTTTTTTTTTTTTTTTTGTCTGTGCTCACTTCACATGATATGCTGGTTTAACTTTATAATTAGGATTAGGAAAGAGGACAGTTCTTGATAATATTAACCAATGAATATTTCAAATACCAACTTTTGCTAATCCTCTTCAAGATTGTTTTTCCCCCTCAGCAGAAGATAAAATATTCTTCCTGACAATGATTCTCATGGTCATATTCTGTTATTATGCAAAAGTAAACATTGACTGATGGGTTATTCTTCAGACCCATCTATGAGGGCATTTAAAAAGATGAGCCTGGAATCCTTTCTAAAGGCCATACTTTTTCTTGCACACCTACAGAAGAGAAAAGATGGGCAAAAGAAAAGGAAAGGCAGTCTCCTGTGAGCAGTAACTGGAAAATGCCTCCTGGCCTCCCTTAAATAGATATATGTGATAGGACTATAAAATCATATGATTTATTCTGAGTTTGGTCATGAGTTGAATTTGGGACTTAACCTATTGAGATTTAATGAGCTCTTTCTAGGCTCAGGGTATTATCAAATAAGTGGTTGGATTCCCCCACATAGTTCTAGAGGACAGCTGTGATGAGGAGAAATGCGTCTAAAACTGTGTCCCTGTTTGCATTCTGCCTTGCACTTTGAGTAAGCAACTTAACATCTCTGAACCTCAGAAATCCCAGCAGTGGTGCCTGCAGCACAGGGGGGTTGTTAGGAGGCTACTAGGACACACAAATGGTCCTTGAATGTGAATATCCAGAGTCTGGAGTGCATGGTCAGAGTGTTTTTCACAATGGCTGTACTATGATATATTTCATTTTAATGTTCATCTGGTTATATCCATTTCAAACCAAAAAGAAGTGATGTAAATGAACCACATGTCTGCAAAAAAGCAGTTAAGTCTGAATCTAAGATATGGAACTCATCTTCCTAAGTCATACCAGTCACTTTCTACATAACAAACTGAGTGATTTTCAAAAGGCAATCTTGAGGATCATCTATTTGTACAGTTGGACTATTTAGATTTCAGTGAGCTTGCTTTTTTAAAAAAATTTCTTTTTAAATTTTATATCATTCTCATTTCAGAAGAAAATCATAGACCAGACACATTTGCCTTAAAATAATGTCTGAGGTCTGAGATTTTTTAACATAATTATTGTAGTACAATAGCTTATTTATAAAAGTAACTGAATAAATTTGTTTCTAAAGGCAAATGTACGTTGTTTTAAATAGATATTCTCTGCATCTTATGTTTTTTCTTTTTTTCCCTACTAAATGTAGGTCATGGGAATATTACTTTAGTTTGTGTTTACATTGTTGCTTGTTCGCTTATTTCTTTTTTTAGCATTTTGAGGCTTTTTTTTTTTTTTACAGCTTCCCTCCTACTGTTTTGTTTGGCAAAGACTTTCTAACTGAAACAGCTAAAAGAGAATTTCCACGGTAGCAGGGTGCCATATAAAACAGGATTCCACACTTATAATCTAAATGGCCAGAGATGATAAAATACCTGCCATTAAAAAATACATGTTCTTTACAACTTATCTGGAAAAAAGTTTCTTTAGAGTGACATGTAATGTAAGAGAATTTGAAACAAGTCCAGATAGCCCTTTACTTCTATGGAATATGCAATAACAATAGAGAATAAAACCTGTTTATAAAAATACATAGGCTCCTTATAACTTTGGAATGTGTTAGTAGTTATGGTATTTAAATTGTTATAAATGGAGTAATTTTAAAAAGTGACCTATAATTTTACATTCATCATTAATTTACTCATTTGACATACACTTTTTCATTCATATGAGTGATTAAATTGAATATCATTTATTTAAAACCAAGAATATGCTGAATGTATCTAACATCCTATTTTTATGTATTCCATATGCAAAGGCTCAGTCATAAATACTTAATCCTTGATTAATTAACTTTCAACTATTTGATTAATTAATTTTCAACTATTTGAATAGGTAAAGTTTTAACAGCAGGATTAGAAATGCATTAGGTTGATAAAAGTAGAAGGAAAAGTAACAATTATTTACAGATCATTCTAACACTGTAAATATGGCCTAAGCACATGTTAGTTAGCCTGAGGAATGTGTAAACTTTTCCTTATTTTCCTTTTAGTGTGTAGTACAATTAGTTCTTTATTGGCAATGAAAGCACATTTATTGGTTTCAGGTTTAAATTTGCATGGATGAGATGCAGGAGGCTGTAATTTCTGCTCACAAGTCCTGTCCTGTCGTTTCTAACTTTGCCCTTTCTGAAGAACATGGGTGTGTGGAAGAGAGGAAATTGATAATGTAATAGAATATTTGTGTGTGTGTGTGTGAGTGTAAGAAAGAACGAGAGTGAGAAAGAAAGAAGTCAGAGAGCCCCAGATTGTTTGCTTATAAGACACAGCTAGCTGTCTGAGCAACTGGATCATTTCAGAGGGTTCCAGTGCATTATATAGCCCAGGGAAGTTGGCCCTGCCATCAATATACAAAAGATCTTGGTGAAATTTACCAGGATCTTGGTACCTATTTTCTGGTGTTATAGGAATCCCTTTAATCAGATGAGGGGAGGGAGTGGTGGGACATTGGCCTAAAGGGAGCAAGACTTGACCCAAATTTTCTCCAAAGGAGTTTGATTTGGAATACTAAATTATCTGCTTAATACACTATTTTCTAATGCCCACTAAGATGCTGCCATGGAGGTCAAAGCTGCATTGTGACCTGTCACTGTCTTATCTTGTTGCCTCTAGACCTTCCATGTATTTGTATAATAGAGATGGATCCGTTTAGTGACCTCAGTCAGCCTCAGGAACCAACCATTTCTAATCACCAAGAATATCCTGAAGTTCATATTTTTGTTTTTTCTATGAGTTCAAGTCCAGGTGCACATAATAATTCTGTTACCTTTAAAAATCTTTATATTAAGAGTTTTAACTGTATATTTTATTTAGAAGCTATATCTAAATATTATACTGTTTTTCAAACTATTTGAGCATACCAAATTTCTTGCATGTCAGATAAATGTTGTTTGTTCAATATTGGGTCCCAAGGAAGGACTGAAGAAGCTAAGTGCTTTTGTAAATGACTTTAGATGATTATTGGGGGAAATTCTGCTATAAGAATTATATTCATGTAGATAAAATACATTAGTTCTTCAAGAAAGCAGAAAATAAGCATATACTATTTGTCACCTCAATTTGTTCCTAATATTTAACAGAATGAACTGTAGACCCTTCAGATTGCTTCAACAGGTGCAAAGGTTGTCCACTGAGTATATAGCTTGTGACTTATATTCTGTATTAGTGCACATGTGTGTATGTATGTGTGTTTTCAAATCTGTACAATTTCCACATACCCCTGGGAGCTAGTAAAATTGATCAGGTTCTACTTATTGTCTGTATAACACTTAATTCCAAAATTTAGTGGCTTTAAACATAGCAACGTTCATTTTTTTTTGTAGATAAAAAATTCAGGAATAGCTCAATTAGGCACTCTAGAGTTTTCTCAGGTACTAATAGACAGATGGCAGTCAGAGCTGAACAGATGGGGCTGAGTGGATGGGGCAATGGGGACGGGCTGGGCACCTCTCTTCATGTTCTCAGAGCCTCTTCACAAGGTTCCTGATGGGATAGTTTGGACTTTATCACAGCTTGTTCTTTTTGGATATCTAATAATACAGCTCAGAGTCCCAAAGATGAGTGCTCCAAGAGGCAGGCAAAAGTGGTATTCATTTTACAATCAAGCCTTGTAAATTATACAGCATTACCTTTCCATGATCTATTAGTAGAAACAATGACAAAGCTTACCCAAAGCCTAAGGGAGGATAAAGGCACTACCTTTTTTTTTTTTGTCCCAGGGATTAAACTCAGGGACTCTTAACCACTGAGCCACATCCCCAGCCCCATTTTGTATTTTATTTAGAGACAGATTCTCACTGAGTTGCTTAGCACCTTGCTTTTGCTGAGGCTGGCTTTGAATTTGTGATCCTCCTGCCTCAGCCTCCTGAACCTCTGGGATTACAGGCCTGTGCCACCACAGCCAGCAGGGCACCACTGTTTGATTGAAGTGTGGCATTCTGGAAGGAGGGCAAATGGCTCAAGGTCACTTTTTAAAATCTTTTTTTAAATGGCCTAGTAATTAACCTAATTATGTGTTTTTTTTCTTACTGATAATTAAAGAATAAATACAGTTTATATAGAAACAAGCTCTGCATTCTGAAATGCCTAAATTCCAAGCAATACATATTTTAATGCTGCCATGATTACCAGTGCTTTTGAGATGAGGCCAGGTAGCCTCTCAATTAGATGGAACACATAATAGCAGTGCTCCTACCAACTCCCTTTACAAAATTGCTTTCCCTCAAATGGGATTGGGTTGAACATTTGAGGGAGAGGTATTGTGTAGACAACATGAGAGTGAAAACCTGCATCAAGGACCCTCTGCATTTTTCTCATCCCCATCTACAGTTAAGGTAGACCTAGGATGAAACTGATGAAGGAGAGTCATTGGCATGTGCCTTCATAACTATTTCTGTCCAGAAGTGAAGCCAGACTTTTCCTGTACACCTATTTCCAAACAAATAGCCCAAACTAGAGAGGGTAATACTACAGGAGGGGAAATAACTCTTCTGCCAGAAAGGAAGAAGGAAAAAGCCAGAAAGTAAAGGGCCAAAGTGAGAGCTTGCAGTTTCTTTCTTTTACCCAACAAGCCCCTGCAACATATCCGGAAAACAGTGAGCACACACTGCTGCACAAATTGCTGTGGAAAAATGGTTTCCATGTATTTCGGAAGCTATGTCTTTCACATGAGACCTGGTTATTAATGTCCCAACTTTGGATGGACAGTGTTACAGAAAATCTACTGTAACCTACCTCTCATGTCTCACATATGACACATAACTCAGTTCAGTGCCTTACATTATTAGGTTTTGCCTACTTATTCTTGAAAGAAAAAAAAATGTGAGGAAGGCGTTTTATTTTTAGAGCACAAGTTATTGTACTCCAGAAATGAAAAGTAGCAATTAGATTTTTGTTGATCTTTTCTTAGCACAGACCCTGCATTATTTTAAGTTGTGACATTAAAATGTGCATCGAAATATGCAATTTTCTCCTTTTAAATGAAAATAACTGTGTATTCTGAATATTAAACTAGACATTGTCTACGTTATGGTGTTAAAGTTGATTTATATCCTGTGCAAATGTTACTTATATAGTATTGGGAGTCACTACATTTATACATACAATGATGATCTAAATTTTTATATTTCTCTGATCAAGAAAAGAGAGGGATGTTGCTTCATCTTTTCTGAGTTTGAAGCCGTGATTAAGTTTATTTTATTTTATTTTATTGGTATCAGGGATTGAACCCAGGAGTGCTTAACCCACATCTTGAGCCCTTTTCATTTTTTAGTTTGAGACAGGGTCTCACAAAGTTGCTTAGGGCCTTGCTAAGTTGCTGAGGCTGGCCTCCAACTTGCAATCCTCCTGTCTCAGCTTCCTGTGTCACTGAGATTTAAAGTGTGCACTATCATGCTTGTCTGAAAGCAATAATTAACTTGAAATGCGATATTTTAAAGCTGCTGCATTGTATAATTTTATCCCTGCTACTGTTTTCACAAGCAATTGCCTGAAGTATATTCAAAAAAGTTTAAAATACCCTTTGCTTCTCTTACATCATGATATGGAAATATGAACAAAAGTTTGGCAGGTGGGAAAACATTTTTTTTTCTGTCTTTGAACTTGTTTAAGGATAGTATACAATAAAATAAGAAAAAAATGTGTTGTTAACATTGTTTGGTACTACTCAGCATTTAACAGTGACTTTTTCTGTTCCACTACCATATCAAAGAAAAAGCAAAGCTGATAATTAAAAACAATAATGCCAGCAATTTTATTGGCTAGATTTTTTTTTCAAGAAGAACATGTAATTTCAATTTATTTTGGCCTTTTCTCACATTAGGCTAAAAACAAATATATTAAAAGATTCATTATGCCAAGCTTGAACTACTTTTCAATAAATTTGTTTGATCAGTTACATGTTGACTAACAAATTGGTTTTCTTTGTTCTTTGATTTGTAAGAGTATAAAGCAAAATATTACAATAAAATATTTTATTTCATCTTTTATTCAATTTTATTGAGTTTATTATTTTCATCAAATTTTCTATAAGTTTATCCATTAAAAAAATAACTAAATTTTCAAAGTCACTTGGACTACATTAAAATTCCACTTTTGTTTCTGACCAAAACTTTCTTAAACTTTGGTCCCTAGTAGAGCTATCTGGATGCACTAACATTTGAGAGCTCTGTATAATATAATTGTATAAAATGTTGAGCCAAATAAAGGTCCATTTGGCCTAGAAAGACTTGACTCTGACATTTTAATGGTCTTTTTTTGCAGGACTCTGAGTTTGTTGATCTTATTTTAGCAGAAACTCATTCCATTGATGTCTCTCCTGCTAAGCCACTTAAATGCTATCTACTCTGGGAGACACAGAGTGTGCCCAAAGGACTAGTTGAGGGGGAACTAAAGTCCTTCCAATGTGACATAGTTACAACTTGCTCACTTGAAAAATCACATCCATTACTCAAAACCTGGTTTAAAATATAAAACAGTAGGGTGTTAATGTGGTCCAATTTGCTCACCAGTTTTGAGTACGTTCGAGTAGAACTGACTTTTAAGAATTCATGACCCTTCTATACTGAGCATGATAAATAAACACATCATACCAGATTTTAGAAATAGATAATGATTTTAAAATATATGAATTTTGCTGATATTTATAAAGAATTTCACTTTTTAAGTAATTTTTAAAAATAAAAGTAGTTTTTCTGGTTTTAGATACATGCATATCAATCTACAATTGTCAGATAAGGTTGCTGGAAAATCTAGAGGTAATATGGATTAAAGAGAGAAATAAATCTTAATGTTAAATGTAATATATCGGGGGGATAGTAGAGGATAGGAAAGGCAGCAGAATACAACAGACACTAGTATGGCAATATGTAAATAAGTGGATGTGTAACGGATGTGATTCTGCAATCTGTATACGGGGTAAAAATGGGAGTTCATAACGCACTTGAATCAAAGTGTGAAATATGATATGTCAAGAACTATGTAATGTTTTGAACAACCAACAATAAAAATTAAAAAAAATGTAATATATCTTCAAAATCACATTAGACAATAGATAAATGTTATATTTTAAAATCTACACACTAATGAAACTTATAAATGCTAATATTTTACTTTTTTTACAAATTTGATTAAATAAAACATAAGTATATTTCCCTTCCAGTATATCTATAAATAGAAAACATTTTATAAAGCATGTGGTTTTATTACTCTTTTATATTTTTAAAATATCTATCCATTTCTCTTGAATAGGCTAATTTGGATTATTACTTTGTAGAATAATAGAATATTCTGTAACACCTATTGATTTTAGATATTCCTCATAGTAATATAGAGGACATTCTTTTGAAGAATTTCATAATGCCTTTGAAAAATTTGAATTTGCTATTAAAAAGCTTATAGGTTATAGTTAAACATTCTTTGTTATATCAATATGTTGAAGCAAATTCATGTTAATAACTTCATAGCACTAATCCTAATTACTCTGACCTTCTACATCTGAGATGAGATCTATTGGTAAGTTTAGCACAATCATTAGTTAAAAAATGCATGTTTCTTACACTGAATTCTGCTTATAGTATATACTAAGAAATGTATTACCTGTAGTCTAAGTATAATAATTTCTGCCACCCTACCCCACATCCTCCAAGTTGTAGACTTCCTGAGCTTTTGGGGACATCATTATATCTATTGTGTGCTTTCTGATGGAGCAATAGAAAAATCTGAGACCTGAATGTTACTCATTTTATGATATGATTTGGTGAAGTATTTTAATCTCCTGTTTTGGATTCTTTCCGTTTATTCATTCTCTCATTCATTGCTTTTATTGTGTCTATATTTACAACTGTATTGGATTTTTGTAGGACTCAAAAATTGAATAACAGGAATAACCACCAATAACAAGGCAGTTAAAAAGTTAAAATGAATAATAAGAATAAAATCACTAAAATAGTTAAAACTCATACAAAGGTGTTCTAAAAATCCAGTGAGTATCTTTAGATGAGTTATAATCAAATAAACCCTTGAGTGTATTGAATAGTTTATTATTGGGCATTCTGGCCAACTTTTGAGGTTCTTCTGCCTTTTGCACTATTTATTCAGAGATCTCCAGATTCATATCATGGCTAAATCATAAGCTATAGCAGTGATGGTGTTGATTTTCATGGCAATAAAATACTTTTTGCCACAGCTTTTTCTCATTGTCAGTATTTTATTTCCAGGGAATTAGTCCACCTCTTACAACTCAGGTCTACCCTCTTTCTCATTATTGTAGCCACCTATAGTGTTTAGAGTTGGCTTGCAGAAGGGCATTTAAGAATAGAAGGGAAACTGCATTTACAGTCAGTATAGAATGAGTACAGTTAGATCCAGTCTTTTAAAATTCACTTCTGCTTTCATGTAAAGAAAATAACTACAATGTTATTATAGAACACAAAGGCATAATATATGAGAGGTAGCACAGTTGAGTGGGAAGAAAATTATACTGGGAGCTTTGAGACTTCTTGCCCCTACTTCAGAATGATGTTGGGAATGTGATTGTTTTGACGTGGGAAGACCAGGAGGGTTGTCACAAAAAGCATTGACCTGAACAAAGAATAACTAATGTACAGTCCTTATGTTTATCTTGGGAAACTGGAAAATGTTATTGAATAAAATGACCTGTGTTTCCCTGTCCAGAACATTCCTCTCCCAGTTTGCAACCCACAAATCCATTTGGGTAGGTTGAGGTTATTTTATAATTTAAAAATGAATATTTGTAGTCCTTGGTGGATTAGGATTAAAATGCCTGTGTTTACAGGGAGATTCTCAGTGGCTTGGTCTCTCTTAATAAGGAGCACAGGCATTCCATCCAGGAGAGGGCAGTACAGGCGTCCTTGGTAAACAAAGGCAAGGTTGAATAAAGAAGTACAGGAAGTCATACACCAGACCAAATTAGTTTTCAGGCTTCTGGACTTAAGAAGTTTTGTGAGTATGGTGTCAGACCATTTTAGCTTTGGCAGCCAAGACAGAGTATTGGGAAGGGAAAAGAAAGAAAGAAAGAAAGAAAGAAAAAAAAACTGGATGTTCAATTTTCCAGAGATTTCCTGTGTTTATTATTGTAAGACTGTGATTTATTAAAACTGTCTTACTTCTTCAAGCAGACCAAGATTTTCTCTATGCTACTGAGGCTAAGATATATGGAATTTGTGTAAAGAGTCTGTGAATGAGACAGGGTTATAGTACCCAGGCTACAGTGCTATGTATAGCTGGCCAGAGCATTTTCACCCAGCATAGTCAGGATGGTTACTGTTAGAACCATTTTTTCTCATTACTGAATTTATGAATGTTACCATTAAGAGGAATTACTGCTCAGATTGAGGTTTGAGTTATAGGGTCTGAAACCACATTATTTACATTTTTAGATTAATCAATGGCATGTGTTGAAAAAAATTGCATACTCTGTATCTGTCTTTCCTGATGTACTCCTGCATACAGAAAATAATACCATCAGTTATGTCTAATCTGGCCAGTGGAGATGGTAGACAAACAACTCCTGACAGTGTCTACTTATCTTGAAGAAATATGAATGTTGTCCTGGATTATGGTGTCGGTAGTGGGGCAAAAGCAAAGCATCCTTTACAAATATTTTTGAAAAATATTTAGCATACTGTAAGGTTATAGGTCCATGAGTTTAAGTCTATTTTCTGGCAAAATTTAAGATTGTTTATTAAGTAGAAAATTTAGAAACACAGATATGCCTAGAATTATTATGAATATGCCAAGAATAAGACATATTCAGTCGACTTCAATTTTTTGTTGGCAGTATTTCTGATGTGGTAAGGCAAAGCAATAGGATAGATACTATAAATCTGTATTTCAGAAAATTTCTGGACTATCATGATGATGTCACTATGGAAGATAGGAAATTTCACAAAGGATGCTATTTTCCAAACTTTTATTAATCACTGAAACTTCTTGTTTTTATCTTGGATAGAATCTTATGTTGAACCTCAATACATGATATAGATGGGAACAGATATGTTTAGGTCCCTCCCCAGGTCCTAGGATTAATCTTATCAATGTGTTCAACTACTGTTATGGTTTAGATATGAGGTGTCCCTAAAAGCTCATATGTGAGACAATGAAAGAATATCCAGAGGTGAAAAGATTAGATTATGGGAGATATAGACTAATGGGTGGATTAATCCACTGATATGGATGAACTGGGTGGTAACTGTAGGCAGGTGGGATATAGCTGAAGGAAGTAGGTCACCAGGGGAGTAATTGTGGGTTTTATATTTTGTCTGTGGTGAAGGGAGCTCTCTGCTTCCTGTTACTATGTCCTGGGATGCTTTCTTCTGTCACATTCTCTCACCATGTTGTTTTGTGCACCTAAGCCTTGAAGACAGCTGACCATGGACTGAACCTCCAAATCCCAATAATTTTGATGATGAGTCTAAATTGAAAGATACTAGATTTATTAGGCAGTAGATTTTATTATTTAGATAGTAAAATATGCCTCCAAATTGTTTGACCTGAATTCTTTTAATGAGCCTTGTTTTTGCCATTTTGATATACAAACTATTTAGCAGTAGCCAAAATGAAAATATAGAAGATATAGAAGATGTATTTATCAAGGAGTTTATGCAGAGAACACACTTTACAGTCAGGTGGACTTGAACTTCAGACCAACCTCTCCACTCACTAGCTAGGTGACTTTCCTCTTCCTTATATCTCTAAATCTATTTTTTCTTCTTCAGAAACCATCTCACTCATTGGATAATTAAAAATGATTAAAGAGTCAGCACATAAAAAACTCAACACACATAGACCTAACCTCTAGCTCAGAATAAAGTAAATGTGGCTTTGTCATTATTATTGTTATTACTAGCAATAAAATATTAGAGCAATTAATGGAGGAAAAAGAATCACAATTTACATTGAACTGAATTCAAAGTTAATTCCAACTAGAGTAAAGGGCTGAAACCAAGGGGGACAAGTGACCTTTAATTAGAAAATCGTTTATTAAATGCTCCTTTTATGCAAGGTATTTTAGGAGCAGATAAGTTAGGGAGAAAGACACATAAATTAACAGAAATTATATAAGGTTTGATAAAAGAGCATTGATAAACAGATAGTGACCTATGAAAGTAGAAAATATCTAAATCAAGCTAATTTTCGAAAATGTCTTAGAAGAGGATATTTTGAGTTTAAAAATGGAAGATTAAGTCAATTAACTAAATGGGAAAGGGAGGAATGATTTTTAGGCAGATGGAGTGATATGGAGGATCAGAGATGTGAATTAGCATGATGTAGCATTGTAAACCTTTTGGTATGGCTAGAGATGAGCTGGGAGCATTTCTCTAAGAATTGGATGCTCTGGTAAAGATAATGAGGAGTTTGGAATTCTCAATATCTTTGAGGACTTAGCTTCTCTGCACTGTTGAATGGTTTGTAGCTAACAGGGCTCCAGCAGGGGAATGGATAACCTTGATGTAATGTTGTCTTTGGCTCTCTAGTGGTCTTAGGTGTCTGATACAACCTCATGCCAATTTCATAATGTTCAAAATGTTGAGAGTGGTGTGACCTATTTATAAGACTCTTTATCTTGATGATGCTCATAGCAAAGCATAAGATAAAATCTTTTATTTTCTTTCAGTTTAATGGATTTTAGTACGTTCTCAGAGTTGTGCAACAATCACCACAATAAATTTTAGAATATTTCCATCATCCCCAAAATAAGCCCTGTACCTATTAGCAATTGCTTGCCATATATTTCTTCCCTCAGCTTCTTGAGAATGCTAATGTCTTTTCTACTACCGCTATAGATTTGCATTTAATGTAAATGAAAGCATGGCCTTTTGTTTCTGACTTCTTTTACTTCACATAATGTTTTTGAGGTTTCTTCATTTTTGCAGCATGTACCATTTACTTGATTTTTTAAATTGTAGAATAGTATTCCATTGCATTTACATACCACATTTCATTTATCCATTTATCAGTTGAAGACATTTAGGTTATTTCTACATTTTGGAATGATGCTGCTATCAACATTTGTACGTGTTTTTAAAATAATTTTTCAACTTGTTCTAATTAGTTATACATGACAGTAGAATGCATTTTGACACATCATACATAAATGGAGTATAAATTCTCATTTTTCTGGTTGTACAGGATGTAAAGTTACACCGGTCATGCAATCATGTATGCACATAGGGTAATAGTGTCTGATTCATTCCACTATTCTTCCTACCCCCATGCCCTCTTCCCTCTCTTCAGTCCTCTCTGTCTAATACAAAGTACCTCTATTCTTCCCTAGCAACCCCCCTGCCTTATTGTGAATTATGATCCACATATTAGAGAAAACATTTGGCCTTCAGCTGTTTGGGATTGGCTTAATTCACCTAGCATAAGCTCCATTCTTTTACAGGCAAATGCCATAGTTTTAATCTTTAAGGCAGAGTAATATACAATCATGTACATATACCACATTTTCCTTATCCATTCATCTGTTGAAGGGCACCTCAGTTGGTTCCATAGTTTGGCTATTTTGAATTGTGCTGCTTTAAACACTGATTTGGCTGTATCAATGGAGTATCCTGATTTTAGGTCCTCTGGGTATAGACTGAGGAGTGAGATAGCTGGGTCATGGTTCCATTCCAGATTTTTTAAGGAGTCTTCATACTGCTTTCCATAGTGATTGCACCAGTCTTTAGTCCCACCAGCAATGTGTGAGTGTACCTTTTGCCCATATCCTTGCCAACATTTATTGTTACTTGTATTCTTGATAATTGCTATTCTGACAGAAGTAAGATGAAATCTTAGAGCAGTTTTGATCTGCATTTCTCTAATTGCTAGGGATGTTGAACATTTTTTTTCATATATTTGTTGACCGATTGTATTTCCTTTTCTGTGAAGTGTCTGTTCAGTTCCTTCCCCATTTGTTTTGTTTTTATATGTTTTAGTTGTTGATGGACTTTTATTTATTTTATGTGGTGCTAAGAATGGAACCCAATGCCTCACACACGCTAGGCAAGCAGTCTTCCACTGAGCTATAACCGCAGCCTGGGCTATTTATTTATTTATTTTTTGGTGTTAAGTTTTTGAGTTCTTTATATATCCTGGAGATTAATGCTCTATCTGATCTGCATGTAGGAAAAGATTTTCTCCCATTATGTAGGGTCTTTTCAATATTGATTGTTTCCTTTGCTGTGAAGAAACATTTTAGTTTTATTCTATCCCATTTATTGGTTGTTGATTTTACTCCTCCTGGTTTTAGGAGTCTTTTTAAGAAAGTCAATTCCAAAGATGACATGGTGAAGATTTGGGCCTACTTTGTCTTCTGTTAGCACAGGGACTCTAGTCGAATGCCTAGGTCCTCGATCCACTTTGAGTTGAGTTTTATGCAGGGTGAGATAAAATGCAATCTTATTCTCCAGGTCCTTGTGGGTTATGGAACAAACCTACTCAAAAATTTTTATTTCTCACTGGGGAAAGAGTTGCAGACTCTTCTAGATCACACAGGCAACATGCTGACTACGCAGATTTCCAGTTTACACTCATAGTTTGATTCTTGGGGCTGGTATAGCACATAAAATAGCATTTTAAAAATCAGTTTAGAAAATTCCAACCCAAGCAGTCCTCAAACTAGTGTTTGAGAAACACTTTACTAAGCAGTGGACATGGTAATAAATGCTACAGACTACAATGAGTATTTCTCTTTGTAGGAATGTTTTTTTTCTTTTTCCTAATAGCTTTCCAGCTTTGATTCTTAATAACTCTGAATCATACACAGAATTTAGCTAACAAGATAAAGAACCTTAATTCTATCAGTTGCACGTAATTAAAATAAAACTCAGGACCTCACACGATCCTGCTTTGGCAATAATTAAAATGTTTTAGAGGTACACTCAGAATGTCAAAATAGTTGAAAGTAATTACAATATATTTTTACTGAGCTTCATATAGTACCTTAAAAGGGAGCCAATTAATATCCTACCACAAGACTTTTAAAAGTCCTCTTTCCTTACTTCCAAAAATTTCCTACACCCCACATCTGTTTTAGAGTCTCTCAGCCTCTAAATGTTCCCACTTTTATTTCTGCCTCTTAGATTATCTATATTTTTGTTTAGTTTCTTGATTCCGTAATACAGTGCTTGGCTTGGAATAGCAGAGACAAAGTCTATGGATTGCAGTAAAGGAAAAATCTCTTCTGACAATGACAGGTTCGTTTTAAATGATGGTGGAGTTGTGAAAAGTGGACATGGAGAACCCTCAAATACCATACCCAGGGACTTTTCTGTTTGATGATTCTGCACTTCTTTAAAAGATGTCCGTGTTGCCAGGCACGAAGGCGCATGCCTTTAATCCCAGCAGCTTGGGAGGCTAAGGTAGGAGATTGCAAGTTCAAAGCCAGCCTCAGCAACAGGGAGGCACTAAGCAACTCAGTGTGAGTTGTCTCTAAATTAAATACAAAATAGGTCTGGGGATGTGGCTCAGTGGTTGAGTGTTCCTTCGTACACCCCTCCCAAAGAAAAAGATGTCATTATTAATTGTGCTACTCAAAAACCCATCCTATTAACTCTATGTTCTCCTCCTCCTTTTGTTGATAACTTGACTTCCTGTTTAATACCTCCATCACCAGCATTGGAACTAGGAAATATGAAAATTTTCAAGGAACAATCTTAAGGTATGGCTCAGTAAGTATCCTTCTTATTTCAGGATTGTATTTTCAGGATTGTATTTCTGGAAAGATATGAAGTAGGCCTCATCTTGGAGAGCTTTCAGTATTGGAGTAGTTGGCCACTGTCTCTGCCTTGTCACTTCAGTGAAGCAGCTGCTGAGCTCTTTGTAAATGATATATTTGGACAGTTCAGGGCCATCTCTCTGGCTGAAATCTGTGAATAAATAGGAGACACGTGACCAACCACTTGCAAGGAACTTTATTCCTGGATATGTATGCAAAGACATTACTTTTTTTAAAATTTTAAAAATTTATTTTTCTTTTAGAAATATTCTATTTTGATAATTTCAAACTTATTAGAAGGTGCATGAAATTAGAACAAAGAATTCCTAGAAAACATTTCTGAGATACTACTTTTGCTTTTTCCCTTCTCCTCTTGGCTTTCTTCTTCTTCTTTTTTTTAAAAATTTGTTGTTTTTAGATATACATGAGAGTAGGGTGTATTTGACATATTATATGTGCATGGAGTGCCACCCATTCCAATTTTGATCACATTCTTGTGATTGTATGTGAAGTGGAATTGCATTGGTCATGTATTTATCTCTTTCCAGTCAGAATGGCAGTTATCATGAATGCAAGTAACAATAAATGTTAGTGGGGATTTTGGGAAAAAGGCACACTCATATGTTGGTGATAGATTGCACATTGGTACAACCATTATGGAAAGCAGTATGGAGATTCCTTAGAAAACTTGGAATGTAACCACCATTTGACCCAATTATCCCACCCCTCAGCTTATACCCAACAGAGTTAAAAAATAAGCATATTCTAGTGATGCAGCCGCATCAATGTTTATAGCAGCTCAATTTACAAAGACACTGCTTTTTGAAAAAGAACCTATAATATCAAATATAAAATTGGATGGGAAAATCAATGTTAGTTTTTAATTTAAAAAAGGAATTCATGAAATCATAAAATTTTAAAGTTAAACATTTATAAATACCTCAAACGAAAATACTTTGAAAACTTGAATTGTCTGAGATTACTTATTTTTTCCCATAGTTTTTTTTAACTGTATATCTTGGCCTTTTTCTAATGACAATAGTTTATAAGATTTTCTATGGGGAAAGTAGAAAGATGATTCAGTCTATTCTCCAGCACTGTTGACAAAATAGTTTTATTGAAAGATTAGAAAAAAATATCGGTTTAATAACTCATTATTGGTAATGTCATGTTAATATGTAACCTAATATTTTGTAATATATAATCTTATACAGTGATATATTGTTTCTGGAAGAATAATTACATTTTTGTGAACTTCACACATGATTTTGGCTTATTCTATTTTCTGTGATTTTAATAAAAATTAAAAACAAAACATTCTGGTAGAAAAACATTTTCATTTGATTTTTGTATTAATAGAAACTGTTTCTCTTACAACTTTACGTGTATAATATTTGAAAGGATATTCTGCATACTAGTTAGTTCCATTCATGTTAAAAATTTGTTTTCCCTGTATATTTACATATATTTGATACCAGATACAGTGGGACATGGAACATTTGCTCTTGCCTCAACTCTAAAGTGACCATTTTAATATGAAGTAAAATTGAATTTTACATCTATCTATCTATATGAATAACTTTGTTCAATGAAAAATTTGGAATACTTTCAAATACTATGAATAGTATTGCTCCACTAAAAAATAGTCTCCTGGGTGATTTACATTTGATATAAATAAGGTGTAGCTTAAATATTTTGTCATTATTTAAGCTTGGGCTATAAAGAAAAATGTTTCCTTATCTACGTTCTCTGGAATTTCAGGTGACATGGTTATGTGTTATTTTGTATTTATGGTATATGTGTTTTTATATAATACATGCACATGCATACACACATACACACACACACACACACACACACACATAATTATATGCCCCCCTCAGTAGCCCATGCATCAATGAAAGGATTACATTTGCTTCATTTTCCTATACCTAAATGTTAGACAGGTAGTAATTGTATGTGTATAAATATTAAGAGGAATGAATAAGTATTGAAATAAACTTAAAAATTTATGGCCTTGTGATATTTAAAAAATATGTTAATTTTTGTATTCCCTCAATTGTAAAGTTAACAGCTAATTTACAAAAAAATATTGAAACTTCTAATATTACTTACTCCCTTTGTGAAACTCACGAGAAACTCTTGTCATGGTTTATTAGTGTTTACTCATATGCATTATCTTGTACTTGTACTAATCTCGGAGAACTGGGGCAGGATCAGAACACTAACAATGCTCCTTCTGTATTTAGCCATTGTCATTGACTGGGGAACATAATAAAAGCCTAAAAGTTTAGGAGAGATTATAGTGTTCAGATAATAACAAAATGTTAGTAGGATGTCTAAATATGTATAAAATGGACTATTTAAATTTATTTGCACTATGATAGTTGTTAATGAATTCTCTAAACTTATTACATTCTAATCCTTATAGTCTTTTGCATATCATTAAAACTCTTACAAATATTGTGACTAGTTGAATCCATATCAACATGTGAATGCCTAAGAAATTGATTACTCATAGTAGTCCTGCTTTGTTGGATAGAAAGTCACAGGTATACAACAGACACTAGTATGGCAATATGTAAATCAATGGATGTGTAACTGATGTGATTCTGCAATCTGTATATGGGGTAAAAATGGGAGCTCATAACCCACTTGAATCAAATTGTGAAATATGATATATCAAGAACTATGTAATGTTTTGAACAGCCAACAATAAAAAATTAAAAAAAAAAACTTTTCTGGTAAATTGGTTGTTACTGAAGTTTGTTTGCTGATTGATAAGGATTTTCTCTGTGAGAAGGGAAGAAATAGCTAGACATCTTCAATAAGAGGAATATTTTATGTCCATGTACAATGGAATCCTTTGAAAAAATGGTTTGTAGAGATACTTATCCATGTTAAGTTTATGAAAGGCAATGTGGTATTCAAGTGTCATAGTGCATTTTCTTAAGTTGGATGGACAATTCCCAAAGGTTTGCTTTTTTATTGTACTTCAAGACATGCAATTATATTTTTCTTCTATGTGATTTTATGCATCAGTAGTTTACAATAAAAATTAAATTTAAAGAGAAAAAAAAAAAAAAAAAGAAAGTCACAGGTATTGTTATTTCCAGACTATATCCAGATGATGGCAAAACATGTTCCCAACCAAATCATGAGGTTTCTTGATATTGCATTTTATTCAATAAAAAGCCACAGAAAAATCTGAAAAATATTTTAAATCAAACCAGATGTAGAAAGTTTTTTTATTAAATGTCAAAACAGTAATGTAAAGAAATAGTTAGTTCCATTGTTTGAATAATAGATAAACTTTAGACATTAAAATAACATCAAGATTGAAATATAACATAAACTGTCCAATAAAAAGATATTAAAGTAAGGATTTTATAGCTTTAATTGAAACCTACTTTATTTTATTCATTATAATAACATCACATCCTATTAGAATATCCTAAAACTCTTTTCTTATTGCCTTTAAACAAAATAGGACAGAATGCTATTATTTTCTAAATGACCTCATTATATGTGACTTTTTTCAAAACAAAAAGTAGTGAGTTTTTGGATTCTAGTTCATATGTTTATCATAAAATGAAGACATCTTCAATGATTATCAAAATTCAGCTGTTATGACATGGAAACATGGTTATTATTATGTCTCCTTTGAAGTTCTACTGGTTGAAACATCTATAAAAAGCAATTTATGTTTATTTCATTATATAAGGTTCTTCACATTGATTCAAGACTTTCATTAAATTATATATAGAATGGAAAAATGCTCTTGTAGGCTGAGATGACCAATATTTCTTGTAGATTAAAATTTGATTTGCCCTTTGTGCTATTTATGATAGAATGCCATACTTTAACCTAATCTATATTTGTTTAGGGACACAGTATTCATTTTTGTTATCCTGGTAGTATAGGTGTTTTCAATAAATGTTTAAGGTTATTATGTTTAATAAATTTTAAGCATTAGTAATATTGATTTGACATTATTTTCTAGTAAGAGAATGTTGTTCTTTTTACTTAATTTCAACAGGCTATAACTAATAGTAAATTCTTTCTGCTTGAAATTATAAACAAATGCTATGGTTTTCTTATAATTTGCATATTAATGCTTATTTGTGTGTGTGTGTTTGTGAGAGAGAGAGAGAGAGAGAGAGAGAGAGAGAGAGAGAGAGAGAGAGAGCGCGCAAGTGTGAGAGAAAAACAAGGCAGAGAGGAGACAGAAAGCTCACATTCTAAATAGCATCAAGCACCAAGGCAATATCCGTGGATAATCAAGAACTGTGTTGAAATCTGTACAAATGTCAAATATTTTAAAAGGAAGGCTATAAAATAGTGATGATTGCATTTTCAAGTAATCATTCATGCTATTAGCTCTTGTCCTATTAATTTTTCTTTGGGAGTTCTATTCCTAGTGCCATTTTCTACAATAGAATTTCACATAAACTGGAATCTCATGATAATCTGAGAATCATCTCCATCTTTCTAGACTGACCTTTGTACCTCCATCTGGTTCATCCTTCTATAATACTACTTTTATTCAGTCCTGTGCCAGTTCGACACTGACTCTCCATGCCTTTGTGTTGCCTTCAGGATAAATTACGGATCTTTAGATTAATGTGAAAGTATGTCAAAGATGTGTCACAATGTAGGACATCCATCTTTATATCTCAACCCTGATTATTCACCAGTAATGTTCTCTAGCCAAATGCTGTGTTTCTGTCTGTCCTTCTTTTCTAGCCCTATCCATTTTTCAGAATTCCAGAATGTGCGTCTATATAATGAAGTCCTTGAGGACTTAGTGGTGTAAATAAGCATCTATTATGTTCACTTATTCTGTAGATTAGGAATTTGAGCAGAGCACAGAGTGACAGGTTGTTCTTGGTCCATAATGTTTAGGATCTCAACTGTAGTCTCTGATTTTGGAGGTCAGAATCATGTGAAGGTTACTTCAGTGACAGATAGAGGGGATGATAATAGGTATTGGCTGGGGGCCTCAATCTCAATTCACACAGATTCTCCAGGAGGCCTCTTCGGGTGCCCTGTCTGCATAGGAGAGTCTTTTCTTTCTCCTAGCATGTTGGCTGATTTCTCCACACTGACTTTCCCCAAAAAGAAAGCCATATGGAACTTATATCCTTTTTTATAACCTAGCTTCAGAAGTCATACAGTATTATTTTCACTATATACTATTAGTTGGAACAATCAGAGCCCACCCAGCTTCCAGGGGGGAAGTAAATAGAATACACCACTTGATTGACAGTGGAGAGAACCTGGAAGAGTATGTAGAACTGGAAATCTTACTATGACCATTTTTATTTTTAAATTTATAATATGCTACAGTCAAGGGCTTCAGTTTGTACTCCATATTTTCTTTTAAATGTTCATAGACTATCATAGGTCATACCAGTATTTTCCCTTTCCAAACTTTTATGTGTTTTAATTAGCAACCAGTGTATCCCTTTGGATTGTGAATTCTCCATGTGTATCTGTTTTTTTCTCCACAACTATCCTGCAAATGACTTCGTTGATAGGACCTCAGTTTCTCACAGAAAAGTAAGATCTGTTTTTCCCATAGGATCTAGCATATGGTTTTGGACACGGTAGATGCTCAGTAAACATCCGAGTTAACATTAAATGAGACTAAAATGAAATAAGGGATTTGGCTTTTATGAATCACAAATGAATTGATATGGTAGATATTATGTCCTTTGCAAAGGTTATAGTAATGAGGTGGGAGATGGTGGATATGTTACCTTAGAAATAAATGATCAAGAATCACATGTTAGGTTTAAATAAATGTGTCTGTATTGAATGAACCAAGCAGTTTTAATTACTGGTAAGGCATGACAATGACAGTCAACCAGAGGGATTATTTTGCATCTTAAAAATTTAATTTAAATTTAAAATATATTTAAGACATTTAATTAATCCAAATTATATTCATTCAAAATATTTAGTTTAACTCTGCTGGCATTTAACTAAATTTGAGAAGACTAATAGCGCAAACACAACAAATATTGTAATATTTTATATTGCTTTAAAGTATGTATACATATATTAAGGAAAACCACTTATGCTTTAGTTAATTTATGTTTTTAACATTCAAAATAATACATGTTCATTATAAGAAGTTAATATGTATAGAGATAAAACAATAGTCTTCATTCTCCATTTCCGCAGTAAGGATATCAGTTTTGGTTTGATGTAAGTTGTTTGATTTGTTTGCTAATTAAAACACATTCTCCAGTTCATTTTTTATACATTCCATCATATATTATTTTACATATATACATAGTTCATGCATAATTTGATATTTTAAAATATGAAATAGTTATGTAAGCAATAATTTTCATGTGTCAATCATGGTATCTGATTATCAGTGATTGCTTTAAAAGAGTAACTAATGGACTTTGTGGATTGGATATTTTAAGTTAAAGTTGATTTTTAATAGATTCAGAAAATAAAATATTAACAGGGTGGGTTAAATTTTGTCATATGTGTTTTCTCTACCGTATTTATATTTTGCCTGTGAGAAATAGGTAGTAATTGTTTGATTTTACTATATTAAGCATAATAACTATACTAACTGAAACACCTGTGCTACCCAAGTAACATATCTCAGTTTTGTTAAGTTATTCTAATGGACATGTATAATTTGTATCTTATTAAACATTGTAAAATTGCATGCACTAGAAGCTGTTTAGTCATAAAATTCTCCTGTGGGAGGAGGAGAGCCTTTCACACTCTCCCCACTATCAGGAATGTTTGAGGATTGGACTATTAAATTATACAGAATGGTAGAGAATGAATTTTGGTCAAGTGAACATTTTTAAGGAAATTAGAAAAGTTCATGAGACTCTGTAATCACTCAGGTGGCCAGATCTTTTTATATGAATTAATTAAGCTCATATCCAGTCATTATATACCTATGACACTGACAACTACTTTTTCTGCAGTTATATTGGCACACTTTTAAAATTTCAAGCGTTATTTTGTAGAATATATTTGCATATGCAATTATAACCTACCCCCAAATCTAAGTACATGTTTGATCTAATATTCAGCTACATATTTAAATGTAACTCTTATGTATTTAAGATGGCTGATCACACTGAAGTGATGAAAGGCATTAATCAATATCCAGGAGTTCGATATCCTGTCCTTACTCCTAATCTTCAGGGTTTTCACTGTGCTGTAAGTGTGCTACTCGTTTTTCTAAAATTTATATGCCCATAATTGTTTTAAAGATATGTACTAAGTTAAAATGGTGTCCTGTGTAATTAACTTTTATAAGTACACTACTAATATACTAACATGAATGTGTAGAAATGCGGTGTACCCTCACAGCATTGTTAGAGACCAAAGTGTTACATAATTGGCTCTTTTAATTTAAGCATTCAAGAAAATTAAGAATCAAAACATTAAAATAACAGAAACAAAATATAAAAGTAAAATTCTTCATTGTCATATTTTTTTAACAGTGTATTTTGTGTCTCCCTCTTAAGTAGGTAATACAGGGTACAACTCAAACGTTTATTGATAAGTCATTAATATTCCTGAGATGGATAAATATTTTGTCAAAAATTCTTGGACAAGTTTTTTGTTTCTGTTGCTTCCTCCCTCTAGACGAAGTTCAACTTTGTGTGTACATCTAATGACTTTTCTTCTTCTTCTTTGTTTTTCTTCTGATTCTGTGTGATTTAGGGATTTATGTTTAAGTGAAAGCTTGAATAATTATACATACAAGAATAGCTATTCCAAATTTAAGCAGAAGCTTACTGTATTGTGCTTACATGGGCTTATTGCAATAGTTCTACTGTAGCTACTCTAGTGTTAATGATTGTTCTTTGCTTCTGCATTTGACACTGTATGGTATAAAGCTGAAGTTGTGGAGTCCTAGTTAGTGTATTACGTATTAGTATATGTGCTGTTAGAACCATTTATCTTTTCATTCCTTTGATTTGATATAATCATTACTTTATAAAGAAAGAGGCATTTTAAGAATGTGTAAATGTTGCCATCTTCCACCTTAAGAAAGTTACTGAGAAGACATCCTCAGGATAGTGTACCATCAGTGGGGTGAAATAGATGGCACATGCCTGTCATTCCAGTAGCTGAAGAGGCTGAGGCAGGAGAATTGTGAGTTCAAAGCCAGCCTCAGCAACTTAGGCCGTAAGCAACACAGTGAGTTGCTGTTTCTAAATAAAATATATAAAAAAGGGCTGGGGATGTAGCTCAGGAGAGTTGACATTTGAAAACAAATCAATAGAGAAGCTTTGAGGAAGGAGTGAAGATGACAAATGGGGCCAAAGGAAGAAAATATTAGCTAATATTTTCAACTTAAAAACTGACAGGAAGATTAAGAGTCTTAGACACACAAGACTGTGCTTGTAGCAGTCAGGACATAAAACAATAGAAGCTAGGTTAAGAGTTGGAAGGAAAGTTTGGGGCAAAATCCAAAATGAATTGGAAAAGTATTTTTCTCTTGGATTGTAGGAAAAGAAGAAAAACAAAACCAGCATGTTTTCTATCCTCTAATTTAATAATTGGTTTGAAAATAATGTTTTCTGTGGAAAATAAAGGTTTTATTGGGGTGAAAGTATTTTCCACAATTAGGGTAGAAGTATTTCTCAGGATAATATGTTGAAAGGCAAAATTAAATTGGAACATCATCTCTGTGTTTTTTGTGCCTCATAGATATATGAACTTATAGAATTATTCTGTTATTAAAATATTTTTCCCTTTCAAAACGGAGTATGTGACAAGATGAGAGGAGTCTAGTTTTAAATTTTAAGTCAAATGGTAACATAAGCATGCTTTAATAGTTACTCTTCTGCTATCATTTATACTTTTGAAAAATTTTGCTTTTGGCTTTAACTTATGTTTTTCAGGTTGCTGCTGGAGCCACTGAGATATCAGTTTTTGGTGCTGCATCTGAATCCTTTAGCAAGAAGAATATTAATTGTTCCATTGAAGAAAGTATGGGAAAGTTTGAAGAGGTCGTTAAGTCTGCAAGGCACATGAATATTCCAGTTCGAGGGTACTTATAAAGTCCCACAAATTCTATTTCATTAGCATCTATTATTACAGCTTAGTTATGAACTCTGTAGACATATACATAGGATATCTTATTTGTACCTTATTTAATCAAGGCAGTCTATACAGTCACATATTATTAATGCTATTAATGATTATTAGTGGGTATCTGGCCTATGGAATGTATAATGAAATTAAGATCAGAGGGACTAGCATGTGATTCCAGCACTAACCATTATATCAACTCTCAGCTTTCCAGATTCAACTATCTTTTGATCTCAACTTCGTGTGTGTTGATATATTGATAAAACAGTCCTAGCAGTTTTAAGAAGGAAACATCTAATATGGTTTTCAAATATGTTTTTTCAAAAGCATGACTTTCTTTAAGGACAAGTTTATGTATTACTTTAATAGAATAAGTTGGACATAACATCGAGCCTCTGAGCTGCTCTGGGAAGTTGGGAACATCATTTTACCCATTCAACTTCCCCTTAATTGCTGACTTCCTTACTTCCACTGGATAACCCCAAAGCTTATTCATAGTACCATGCAGAGCACTGTTTAAAAATACTTGACAAACTGCATACAGCATACAAACACAAATAGTTCTCCTCTAGTTTTTATTCTATATTTTTTCTATAAGTGCAGGTATATACAAGATAGTGGTCTTCTCTCATTGCCTTGCCTTTTTCTTGTAAAAACAGCATTGCTCATGGTCTGAGTTATCAGCTTTTCAATCCAGGAGATTCCAAATATACAAAACAAAAAACAAACAAACAAAATCACCTGGCCTGAGATCTACAAGTCCAATTTTCTCACACAGGAGTTTGGGAATGGGATAGTAAACCTTGTCACCTGAGTTTAAAGATTATGTGGTTGTTCTGCTGAGGTCTCTATTTTGGTGTTCCTATCATGGAGCCGCGTGCAAATCAGTGACAAGACGGAGTAGTAGAAAACAAATGGAAAAAAGAAGGGGTCTCCTAGTAGCTGTGAGAGCCAGAGACAGAGGGAGAAGAGAGGAACTCCTACCTTGGTTCTTGCTTGCTACCAGGACCAGCAGTTACAAAAAGTATTGCAATTATGCCTATGTGATATAGCACACAAAATAAAGTCTGTGTCACTGAAGAAAGACATTACATAAATGTCTATTGATTTCATAAATATACAAATTTGAAAAACATGTTGTAGTATCATAAATTGACAGGCATGGTATTTGCAAGAGAAGACTGAGTGCCAGAAATTGACTTAGATGTACATTGTACTTCCTTTAGTTGAGGTGAGCAAAGTCCATAGTGTCAGGATGATTGAATAGTAAATGAGAAAGCCAAGTGAATCACCCTTAATCGAGGATATTAGAAAAGGATTGGAAATGAGTCAAGCCCATTTGGAGAATAAGTAGAGTTGGGCTATGCCATAGTGAACTGTTTTGTTGTTTTTTAAACTTTTTCCTCTTTTTGTGGTAAGTCTTCAACATGAGCTTTTTAAGATGTGGAATTATTTTTGTAATTAAAATAGATATATATCATAGGAAAAACTAGCAAAAAAATTTAAAGCCAAGCTAATGTCCTTCCAGATGCATAAAACAATATTTATTTTTAAGGCAAAATTTACATAACCATATATAAAGAAGCACACACTATAAGTTCCTAAATTCAATATGAATAAGTTGTTTTGTGTTGTTTACCTTTAAAAGAAAGGAAACTAAGAAGACCCTATTCTATTTCATATGTCTTTAAAATGTGAAATGTAAGCTCTAAAGTAATTTTCATTGGAAAGTTGAAAAAAAGGCAAATCTGTAAGAAGTGTTGTTCTTTAAACAGGAACTCTGTAGGGATTTTTAATGTTGAAAGATGTACATAAACAAATTGTATGAAGTCAGCTCTTAGGTTTTAGCTCTCTCATAAAAAAAATGGTTAGTGTAACTGAACTAATTGAAATCCAAAGTCATCTTTAATTTTTTTGATTGACAATTTATATTGCCTCATCAGTAAAGAAACTTTTAACCATACTGTGACTTAAGAACCTGGCAGTCTTTGATAAGGCTACAGATGGATGAGAAGTGACTCAGTAAAACCAAAAAAGTAACTTCAGTGGAGACTCTATTGTAGAACACTGCAGAGAAATATGTGTTTTCAAATATGATTTTTTAAAATTAACTTCTGGATTATGTGGAACACTATTCCTTTATGGGAATATACCTTTTAGCATGTGAGTTCATTAGCTATTTGTGCACTTTAAATTATCTTCTCTCTCTCCCACAGATTTTTTTTTTTGTGTTTTAAGAAAAAAAATTATTTTTATTTTGCAATCTAGACTTTAGGTACTTGCTATTGTCATTCACAAAGCATTGGTATTTATGTCAGGAAAAGAGCCATCTCCACCAGTTAAAACTCAGATGCTTCAGCTCATTTCACATAGCAATAGTTGTTCTATCACATATGTGCTTGATCATCATCCAGAAAATTTATGTCATCAGCTGTCAGATTTAAAGGCTAGAATGCAGTACACACTTTATAAATGTTCACAAAAAACATAAATTTATATAAAAATGTAACTTTCATGTGAACTAACTAGTAGCTTTCATTAGAATTAGGAAGATTTTTGCCCAATTGCTCCTCCCAAACCACACATCACATATGTGTGCACACATTTTTATACATATTCAGAACTTCATGTAATCTCTGAGACACTTCTGCTGCATATACATATATATGCATGAAGTAAAATATCTAAATTGTGTACTTAATTCTTTAATACTTAATTCATGTGGCATAGGTTTTAAAAATCTGGGTTATTTATCTAATATTTGTGTAAAGTTAAAAAGGTTATGAAGGTCAAGGAACATAAAAGTTTGTGCTGGATGTAATTGTTTTCTCTCCTCTTATTAATAGCATTTATGGAAAGAAATATTTATTGATTTTCCAGGATTCTGTTAAATTGAAATGCCTCAGACGTGAAATAATGCCCTATACATCATTTAAAACACTTAGGATTTATTGCTTTTTGTTTAAAATGAATAGTAACTTCTCTTTAATCAAGTCACATGAATTGTATGCTCACTTTCTTTGTGAGGGTATTAATTTAAAGACAAAATTACCACTAGGGTTCCATTAATTTCCTTATTTAAATGCTTATCAATGCACATTAAAAATAAAAAGGTCAGCAGCTCTGTATATCAAAGCATAAACCATGAACACTCTCCTAGAAAGTGGCCTAGATAAGCTATTCTACAAAATGGCCTAGAATAATTTGCTTCATGACTGAACTTCTCAAAGTTGGAACCTACTGAAAGCTCAGTGAAGTAATTTTTTCACTTTCCTATGAAACAACAAAATTATTCATCCATTGTTTTAAAAGTTACAAAATGCAATAATATTGATCTGTGACCTGTTGTATTTCTTCTCAAATTTCCAGAAAAGTAAAACTGGAAATAATGCGATAAAAGAATAAAGGCAAAATAATAACTAAGCTAATATGGACAATCCGTAGAGTTCTTTTAGATCCAGAAAACAAAGACATTTGTCAGATAAGATAATGTTTACATGTATGTAACATGTGAATGATACCTATTAATATGTAGGAGGAGGTGAGCTAGAGAACTCATTTTCTCCATCTCTTTATCTACTATCACCCAAAATTAAGTCTGGTTTTAAAGGTTTCCAGAAGAGATCATATCACATATATTAGTGATCCAATTAGTCTTTAGTATAAGACCATCGTTATTAGGAAGTTCTTCCTGAACTTAATGTATTTCCCAGCTTTATATAATTGACAGATTTTTAAATGGCAATCTTCCTAAATGACATGAAGTAAGGACACAGTCCTCCCCATCAAAACAGTTTTCAGTTTGAGACATGACTTATGATTTAACATATATATTCAAAACCTGTAGACTTTTTGTTGAATTAGCCAAACTACCTGGATCATGTTGTGCTGTTTGTACCCTGTCCTTCTCCCTGTCTAAGGCAGGGTGTTATTATGGATTCTGACTCTAACCCTGAGGGTAATAGCATTCTATTGAGTAAGATAATGATGCACCATATTCTGGGCTCTGTTCTTTAAACACATAGTGCCTAGCAGCAAGTATTTCCTATGACTGATACATTCACTGAGTGATTGACTAAAGTGGAATACACTTGCATATGTAGCACCTGCTTCTCATAAGTGGGCAGCTTCTTGCTGTCTAGAGGAGTTTGTTTTTAACTTCTACCATTAAACTGAGGCCTAGGTGTTGGTCTGGAAGAATAATTCAAATCAACATTTACCAAGATGTGTAATTAAATATGAGACATAAAACTAAAAATGAGGCATCTGTTAAACCTATTTTCTTTCACATGTATGGTTTGTTTGAAGGCATATATATATACTAGCCAGATGGATTTTCCCTAAGTGTTACTTAACATGTTTTGTGGTGTTACATTAAAGTAAAATCAGTGGTGGTGGAGGGTAGAATTCATGGTTCAAAAATTTGTGAGTGTCTGAATTGAACAAGGATATGCATCTCCTCTAAATGAAGAACTCATTTAAACTCTGCCTAGAGAAGTTGGGGGTTGATTACCCAGATTTACTGTTTGTCTGGTGTCTTCTTTTCAGTACCCATCTCATGTGACTAGTCTTCTTCAATTCATACTCTGGGTACATTCATCAATTCTGCAGACAAATTATCTGGAACGTAGATAAATTTTGAGTGGGTTGGCAAAAAAATTATGATGATTTACATTTTAGAACCAGATCATAAAAGCAAAGGTTAGAAGATTAATTTCACATTGCTGCTTTGGTTTTTTGATTCATATTATCCCAAAACAGCCATGATATTAGATTTTATTAAATGAAATAAAATATCTGGAGTCATGGAGACAAATATTTTGGAAGGTAGGAGAGCAACTCAGTAAATTTCAAGTCTTTGAGATTAAAGGGGATCATTAAAAATTTGAGAGCTAGACGATCTTAGCCAAGAAATGTAGAACTATGAGAAAAAAAAATATCTTGAGTTGCCATTGTCTTAATTTTCTAATTGCTTTCTATATACAATCATGCCATTTAAAAATAACATTTTCAAATCTCTTTCAGATAGCAAACAATATAATTGAATGCCAGCTTGAACCTGAAGCATGACTCGAGGTGTCTGGCATAGGTCACTAGAAGCCCGTCAAGATCTGTACTTAGGTGTAGCTTGAAATCTGTGGTGCAGGGCCCCATTATGATTGTCCCAAGGGACCTTTATAAATATGGGCCTCTAATGTTCTTCCATGATTCCTTTAGGTGAGACTGAAGTAATTAAATTTATAATGAATCTAAGGATGCATCATTTTAGGAAATAAAAGCATAAAGGTCCAAATAAGGTAGTTAGGTCAATTATAGTGAAAAGGCAAATGGACAGAGAAAATATAGCAAGTTTCAAAAGATGTGGTCAGAAATAATAGCAAATAAAGGTACTTCAAAAGCTATGAGTCAACTATAAATAGTCTATATTTAGCTTGATGTGTTTCCTTGGACTCCAGCTAATATTTAGAATGGCAATCCAAGCTGGACATAAAATAATTATAAGCAACTAATTTGATGTAATAGACACAAACTGAAGTTGGACAGATTTTGTTTTAAAGTCTGAGTCTTACCTTTATTTACATCTGCAACCTACTTAATTTCTCTTAGCTTCTGGTTTGCCATTGATAGAATGAATTTATTATACAGATTATCATATGTGAAGCAAATGTATAGCTCAGCATATTATTAAATGTTTTTATGCAGCAGCTTTACCTAGGATGGACTACTGAAGGAAGTTTTGGTATTTTCTTTCAAAGAAAGCTTTAAAGTATTTTAACTTGAATCTAGGCATAATAATAGAATCTCAAAAATTCAAAAATACTGGGAAATAGATTCTATTCTTGTTTTTTTATTTAATATGTTTGTAGTGTATCCTTAAGTTTTAGAGTTTTGCCTTGTTGTTGTGGTTGTTGATTTTATTTTGTTTTGCCTTGTTTTTGCAGTGCTTGGGATGAACCCAGGGCCATTTTCTTGCCACTGAGCTAGTACAGAGCTACATTCCTTGTACAGAGCTACAAGTCCTTGATTTGTTATTTATGCTCTCAAGGTGATTCTGTGCAGTTAAAATTGAGAACCAATGTCATGGATTGTTAGGGAAGAGAAGTCCAGAAAATGGATTTAGCCACTTTTCAAAGTAGAGCATTATTTTCATAATGATGGTGGCCTTTCTAAAGTCAGAAAAAGGAGTCTAACTTTTCTTTATAGTGCTTTTTCTATAAACATGCAGATTGTAGTAGCTTAGATTTGGGGGAGGCAGATGGTTTCTGTTGCAATTACAACTATGGTGTTCTAGTGCAAAAGCAGCCATATATACTATGTAAACATAGGCCTTGCTGTGTTCCAGTAAAGTTTTATTTGCAAAAGGGCAGGATTTGGTCCCTGGGCCTTAACATGTCAACCCCTGCTTTAGCGTGTTAAAGTACAGATAAGAAAATGTAGTTGAGGACCATCACAATAGCTTTGGAGAAAGTACTCCATATGTGAACAAGTCAAATTAGACACTTGCAAGGCCAAAAAAGAGCATATGAAAATAAAATGTAATCTAGTGTGAAGACAAAGATTACCATAGACCTGGAAAGGTCATTGGTGAGAAAAACTGAATGAATGAAAATGCCCTTGTGAGAGTTGGGATTCTGGCAGTGAGTTAGCTACAGTCAAGCAATGAGTAGAGAATACAGGAGAGGTTTGTCTGTTTTGTTTTGTTTAGGGCATTTATTCTATTTTATTTGTTGTTATTCACATTTTGTGGGAAAACACATAAACGGATGGCTTGGACTCTCTGTTTACTTACATCTAGATGTTTTGGGTTCAGGATCAATATACAGCATATGTTTAATATGTTACTTTAATTCTTGTATGTATTCAAACTATCCTTCTTTTTTCCATCCTTAACTATATTCTCCAATGTTATGTTCAAATAAAAACATTTTCTTTTCACATGTCATAATTAAATTTAGAAAGTTTATCTAAACAATCCTAGAGTATAGTAACTAGAAGAGAAAACACATAGATTTCCTATCCAGGACTAACTTTCAAATTTTACTTGAACTTGTTACTCTTTCTCCTTCCTTGTCATCACAGCTGCTTGCCTGGATTCTAGGGCTATTTATTTGTTGATTTATTTATGCATGTAGTCCTGGGGTTGAACCTAGGGCCTTACAGTGCTAGGAAATTACTCTACTACTGAGCTACACTGCTGGCCCAACAGATGTAACTGTAAACATAACTTTTATTAATATTTTAATAACTCAAAATTTAAGTTACATCTTGAAATCAATGTACATGTTCTGAGTCAATAAATATGTCATTGTTTTTGTACTCCAAAGTCTATAATGAGTTTCATTATATATCTTCCAATAAATAGGTGCTTATAAAATCAGAGAAATATAATAGCAGTTTGTCTTTTGCTTTTTCTTGCATCTTTCCTCTGACAACTACTTCCACGGGAGATTATACTTCTGGGGGAAAAATCTGATTTCATAACTACCTTACCTACTAATTTTGAGTGCCCCAAAATAATTTTGAGGCTTGTCAAAGCCCAGCATCATTGGTGTGGTATTCAAGGGACCTGTGTATCTAAAATTTTTCTTATTCTGGCCCAAAGAACTATATCTTCATTTCTCAACAACCCTCTCTCCTTTCTGTGGCTTGGTTCTACTCCTGATGATCAGATACATGATGCGCTATTTTAATAATAGTGTTGCAAAGACTCTGAATTAAGTTTGGGATTGGTGATGAGCTGAATATACCTAAAACAAGCTTTTCCAGAAGCTTTATAATTTAAGATGGAAAGGGACCATTTTATTCGCAAGAAAGGCCTGACTTTTATATAAGAGTGGATTGCTGAAGAAGCTGACATATAGAATATCTTTATTTGTAAACTTTTAAACATATCAGACACTCTTCGTTTGGAATTGTTTAGGGAAGCCCATGAGAGAGAAACAAGATGAACTCTGAGGCTGTGCCCAGTTCCAAGAGTTTTGGGAAGACAGATGAGTGCATCAAAATGAGGTCAGAACATCTAGGTGGAAGTGCAGAGAAATTCAGTTAGTCTTTTACATGCTGGCTATCGATATGTCTGAAAACTTAGCTATTTAACAACTGGATATATGCAATTATTTAAATTAAAGTGTTTAACTAGTATTTTCTGCTCTGAACATTAACATGTTATTATATTACCAACAGGTTCACAAGATAAAGATCTGTTACTTTATCACCATCTGCCATCAAATAACATGCATCAAATTGTAGTTATTAGAAAGATAAAAATGTGGACTAATTGAAAATTCTCCAAAATTATTTGTTTGGTTTAATGATAAAATAATAATAAAGGAAGATAGTAAAGTGAAATTTCATGGTGTATTTTAGTTGTTTCATTTTCATAAAATGGAAATTACCTACTTAACCTGCCATATATATATATATATATATATATATATATATATATATATATATTCATATCGCTTTTTATTTTAAATTTAGGTATGTGTCTTGTGCCTTGGGCTGCCCATACGAAGGAAGTATTACACCGCAAAAAGTCACAGAAGTAAGCTACATCTCCAGCCTTTTTGGTTAATGGTAAAATAATGCATGTTTCTTAAAAGTAGACTTAAAAAATTTTTAAAAAACGATTTATTGGTTCTATACAGCAAAGACTACAGAGGGCTGTAGAACGGACACTGTCACTGAAGACAGGGTTGCTCACTTAATTGTTTTAACACTGAAGATCTACCAGTTGGCTATGTTTCAAGGTTAAATGACAGTTGAGTCTTGTGATTTGAGTGCTTTAAGGTAGAAGAATACAAACTTCCATTTCATTTTTATATGGCTTTAAAATAGTGACTGTTCCCCTTTTCCATTAGAAGGTTGGGGCAGGTTTGTATTCACACATTTAAACTTGGCCTTGGTTGCTTCTCCTTCATAGTTTGGTGTCAGATCTGAATGTACACTGCTTCAGGGTTTTGTTCATTTGTGATCCTGTAGATCTTTCTGTTGTGATTAAGTTTCTGTTTTTCCAGAGCAATTTTACAGCAACAGATTACAGTCATTAAATATCTGCTTATTGAAGTTTTTTATTTTCTAGTTCTTCCTTTATTTTTATAAATGCAATGCCCTTATTGCCCTCATTGGGAATTACATTAGGGTATCTCAGATTATCATTTGTAAACGAAGCATATTAACACAAACTGCTGCTATGGTTTTAAGGTTTAATAAACTTAATAATGTGGCACTAAAGCAGTGAAGATGGCATTATTACAAAATCCAAATTTAGACAGGACAAACTCCGTCAACTGAAGCCACTCCTCTTTCATGTACTCATTCAAACTTTTGAAACTTGCTGCAGATTTTTCAAATAAGATCTATCACATCTGTTTTTTATAGTTCCAATATCTCTCCTTTGTGTTGGGAGACAATGTTTAGAGATGTTGGATTTAATTGTGATTTAAGGTAAATTCATTAGTTTCATTAAAGGCCTACAGATTTTGATGGAATATAGAGAATTGAAGTTTGAACTTAGGATTTTATGTTAAGGTCGGGCAATTTGATGGTATGGAGGTTAGTATATGTTAGCTTCTTTGGGGGGTAGCTCAAATGCAGGCAGATATTAACAAGAGAATAGATAGGAGTACTTGGGGGTAGTTAAGGGCTTAGGTGAACTATAGACTGACTCGTAGTATTGATCTATTTGCATTTAGTAAATTATACATAATCGGGGAGATCATGCTTAAGAGGAAAGATGGGGAAAAGGTAAGGAAGCAAACCAAGAAAGAGAGAGGGAGAGAAGAAAGAAAGAGAAAAGAATAGAAATGAAAAAGAAATGATAAAAAAAAAAATAATAAAATACAGTAAAATAAAAATTAGAATTAAAAAAATAATTTAAAAAAATTAAAATTAAAAAATTTTAAAAAAAAGGCACTGTTAGGCTTCTATTTTCTTCGCTTCCAGTAGGTGGTGCTGTGCCTTCCGGGCCAAGATTTTGCCCTCTAGCTGTAGGAAACGATCCATGTGAGGCCGCTCCCTCCTCCCCCACCTGGTGTCTCTCCAAACCTGTTAGCTTAGGTTTATTCCTGGTCTCTAGTCTCCTTGCTTCTCCTGCCAGCCAGGCCTTCCCCAGTGTGATACCTCTCCGCAGTTCAAGCTACACTCTGGGCCTGCAGTTTCCTGGATGTGGAGCGAGGCTATTTGGAACCGGCTCCCTATTGTTTTGATTCCCTCCGATAGCCACTCCTCTGAGAGCTGGCGAGACAGGTTTCGTTTTCACCACTGGTGGGAGGGGGGAGTTGGAGGCCAGGTGCCTTTACCTTTTCCCATGCCTCTATTCACGCTCACTCTGATAATCATGCCCCCGGAAAGCCGGGTTGAGATTTTATGTGATTTCCCCGCTGTATGTGAGAAGGGCTAAATGTCACACACCTGTTCTATCGCTGAACTTGTTGCGATCTGTCGGAAACTGGCGATGGTGACGTCAGCTCTCCAAGATGGTGGCTGCTGGCTTCCTCGGTGGGTTGTCCGTTGTGGTTGACAGATCTGGATCGTTTCTCTCCCCCGTCTCAAACCCAGAACTCAGCCTGGAGAACAGTAAGGGCACAGTTGGCAGGACCCCACAGAATCCGCAGCGCCGTTTCTCTGTGTTGCTGGCACGCCGTATCTCCGCGCAGTCTCTGGCTGCGGGGCGGACCGCCGATCAATCAGCCTGAATCTCCAGGCGCATGGTTCACTCGCAATTGAGCCCCAGTAATTGATCCTCGGG
This sequence comes from Marmota monax, assembly GCF_021218885.2. Classification (NCBI taxonomy): domain Eukaryota; kingdom Metazoa; phylum Chordata; class Mammalia; order Rodentia; family Sciuridae; genus Marmota; species Marmota monax. The sequence continues at coordinate 1,726,599 of NW_026694880.1, read as the reverse complement.
TAATGGAAATCCTTCCTCTAGGTTTCGGTGCACCCCAATTTTGCTGGAGATTCCTAACAAGATAGCTTTTGACCGTTCTAACTCGTTATTCACCTGCGCAGTGACGCGGTACACGGGGGTGATGCACTCTATTCGCCGCCATCTTCCCACTCAAAACAAATTTATAGGAGAAAACAGAAACACAGCAGTCAAACAGAGTTGGAAAGTAATGTGAGCACCATGAAAAACAAGGGAAAAAAGGATTACAAACAATGCAGGACAACTTATATTTACAGGAGAACCTAGAGGCATCATAAAAATGGACAGAGAAAGAACTCAAGGCATACCTGACTCAGATGGAATGGAATCTTAGAGGAACCATTAGACAGCAAGTCCAAACAATGAAAGAATACTTTGAAAACGAATTACATAAGCAAATTCAAATGGCAAAGAATGAACTCTACCAGGAGATAGAGATTTAAAAAAAAAAATCAAACAGTAATCCTAGAAATTCAGGAAACCATAAACCAAATTAAAAACTCAAACGAGAATATTACAAATAGACTAGATCAAATAGAAGTCAGAACATCAGATAATGAATGCAAAGTTCATCAACTTGAAAGGAATATAGTCAACACAGAAAGGATGCTAAGAAATCACGAGCAATCCATCCAAGAGGTATGGGATGACATAAAAAAACCAAACTTGAGAGTCATTGGGATAGAAGAAGGTATAGAGGTTCAAACCAAAGGAATGAACAATCTATTGAATGAAATAATCTTAGAAAACTTCCCAGACATGAAAGATGGAATGGATTGCCAAATCCTGGAAGCCTTCAGGACCCCAAACATACAAAACCGTAATAGACCAACTCCAAGACACATAATTATGAAGATATCCAACATACAGAACAAGGAGAGAATATTAAAAGCTACGAGAGAAAGGAGGCAGATTACATTCAGGGGTAAACCAATTAGGTTAACAGCTGATTTTTCATCACGGACGTTGAAAGTGAGAAGATCCTGGAACAACGTATTTCAAACACTGAAAAGTAATGGATTCCAACCAAGAATACTGTATCCAGCAAAATTAAGCTTCAGATTTGACAATGAAATTAAAATATTTCATGATAAACAAAAGTGAAAAGAATTCGCAGCCAGAAAACCAGCACTGCAAGGCATTTTGAGCAAAACACTATAAGAAGAGGAATTGAAAAACAGCACCCAAAACTAACAGCGGGAGGTATCTCAGCAAAGAGGGGGGGGAAATAACTAAAGAGGAAAAACTAGCCAAATAAAAATAAATAAATGAGCATGACTGGAAGTACAAACCATATATCAATAGTAACCCTAAACATTAATGGCTTAAATTCACCAATCAAGAGACATAGGCTAGTAACCTGGATTAAAAAAAACAAATCCAATAATATGCTGCCTTCAGGAGACTCATATGATAGGAAAAGACATACACAGGCTGAAGGTGAAAGGTTAGGGAAAATCATACCACTCACATGGTCCTCGGAAGCAAGCAGGAGTGGCCATACTCATATCGAATAAAATCAACTTCAAACCTAAGTTAATCAAAAGGGATAAAGAAGGACACTATATACTGTTAAAAGGAACCATTCACCAACAAGACATAACAATTATCAATATGTATGCACCAAACAATGGTGCTGCAATGTTCATAAAACAAACTCTCCTCAAGTTCAAGAGTCAAATAGACCACAACACATTAATTATGGGTGACTTCAACAACACACCGCTCTCTCCATTGGACAGATCCTCCAGACAAAAGCTGAATAAAGAACTATAGAACTCAATAACACAATCAATAACCTAGACTTAACCGACATATATAGAATATATCAACCATCATCAAGTAGATACACGTTCTTCTCAGCAGCACATGGATCCTTCTCAAAGATAGACCATATATTATGCCATAGGGCAACTCTTAGTAAATATAAAGGTGTGGAGATAATACCATGCATTTTATCTGATCATAATGGAATGAAACTGGAAATCAATGATAAAAGAAGGAAGGAAAAATCCTGCATCACCTGGAAAATGAATAATAAGTTACTGAATGATCAATGGGTTACAGAAGACATAAAGGAGGAAATCAAAAAATTCTTAGAGATAAATGAAAATACAGACACAACATATCGGAATCTATGGGACATAATGAAAAAAGTTTTAAGAGGGAAATTCATTGCCTGGAGTTCATTCCTCAAAAAAAGAAAAAAACAACAAATAAATGAACTCACACTTCATCTCAAAACTCTAGAAAAGGAAGAGGAAAACAACAGCAAATGTAGTAGAAGGCAAGAAATAATTAAAATCAGAGCAGAAATCAACAAAATTGAAACAAAAAAAAAACATTGAAAAAATTGATAACACTAAAATTGGTTCTTCGAAAAAATAAATAAGATCGACAGACCCTTAGCCATGCTAACGAAGAGAAGAAGAGAGAGAACTCAAATTACTAGCATACGGGATGAAAAAGGCAATATCACAACGGACACTACAGAAATACGGAAGATAATTACAAATTATTTTGAAACCCTATATTCCAATAAAATAGAAGATAGTGAAGATATCGATAAATTTCTCAAGTCATATTATTTGCCCAGATTGAGTCAGGAAGATACACACAATTTAAACAGACCAATAACAAAAGAGGAAATAGAAGAAGCCATCAAAAGACTACCAACCAAGAAAAGCACTGGACCCGATGGGTATACAGCGGAGTTTTACAAAACCTTCAAAGAAGAATTAATACCAATACTTTTCAAGTTATTTCAAGAAATAGAAAAAGAAGGAGACCTTCCAAATTCATTCTATGAGGCCAACATCACCCTGATCCTGAAACCAGACAAAGACACTTTAAAGAAAGAAAACTACAGACCAATATCTCTAATGAACTTAGATGCAAAAATCCTCAATAAAATCCTGGCGAATCGAATACAAAATCATATCAAAAAAATTGTGCACCGTGATCAAGTAGGATTCATCCATGGGATGCAAGGCTGGTTCAATATACAGAAATCAATAAATGCTATTCACCACATCAATAGAATTAAAGACAAGAACCATATGATCATCTTGATAGATGCAGAAAAAGCATTCGACGAAGTACAGCATCCCTTTATGTTCAAAACACTAGAAAAATTAGGGATAACAGGAACTTACCTCAACATTGTAAAAGCTATATATGCTAAGCCTCAGGCTAGCATCATTCTGAATGGAGAAAAATTGAAGGCATTCCCTCTAAAATCTGGAACAAGACAGGGATGCCCTCTGTCACCACTTCTATTCAATTTAGTTCTCGAAATACTTGCCAGAGCAATTAGACAGACAAAAGAAATTAAAGGCATAAAAATAGGAAAAGAAGAACTTAAATTATCACTATTTGCGGATGATATGATACTATATCTAACAGACCCAAAAGGGTCTACAAAGAAACTACTAGACCTAATAAATGAATTCAGCAAAGTGGCAGGATATAAAATCAACACGCATAAATCACAGGCATTCCTGTATATCAGTGACAAATCTTCTGAATTGGAAATGAGGAAAAACACCCCATTCACAAGATCCTCAAAAAAAAAAATAAAATACTTGGGAATCAACCTAACAAAAGAGGTGAAAGATTTATACAATGCAAACTACAGAACCCTAAAGAGAGAAAGAGAAGAGGATCTTAGAAGATGGAAAAATATACCCTGTTCATGGATAGGAAGAACTAACATCATCAAAATGGTGATACTACCCAAAGTTATCTATAGGTTTAATGCAATGCCAATCAAAATCCAAATGACATTTCTTGTAGAAATAGATAAAACAATCATGAAATTCATATGGAAAAATAAAAGACCCAGAATAGCAAAAGCAATTCTAAGCAGGAAGTGTGAATCAGGCGGTATAGCGATACCAGATTTCAAACTGTACTACAGAGCAATAGTAACAAAAACAGCATGGTACTGGTACCAAAACAGGTGGGTGGATCAATGGTACAGAGTAGAGGACACAGAGACCAATCCACAAAATTACAACTTTCTTATATTTGATAAAGGGGCTAAAAGCATGCAATGGAGGAAGGATAGCATCTTCAACAAATGGTGCTGGGAAAACTGGAAATCCATATGTAACAAAATGAAGCTGAATCCCTTTCTCTCGCCATGCACAAAAGTTAACTCAAAATGGATCAAAGAGCTTGATATCAAATCAGAGACTCTGCGCCTAATAGAAGAAAAATTTGTCTCCGATCTAAATATTGTGGGGTCGGGCTCCAAATTCCTTAATAGGACGCCCATAGCACATGAGTTAATAACTAGAATCAACAAATGGGACTTACTCAAACTCAAAAGTTTTTTCTCAGCAAGAGAAACAATAAGAGAGGTAAATAGGGAGCCTACATCCTGGGAACAAATTTTTACTCCTCACACTTCAGATAGAGCCCTAATATCCAGAGTATACAAAGAACTCAAAAAAATAAACAATAAGATAACAAATAACCCAATCAACAAATGGACCTGAACAGACACTTCTTAGAGGAGGACATACAATCAATCAACAAGTACATTAAAAAAATGCTCACCATCTCTAGCCGTCAGAGAAATGCAAATCAAAACCACCCTAAGATACCATCTCACTCCAGTAAGATTGGCAGCCATTATGAAGTCAAACAACAACAAGTGCTGGCGTGGATGTGGGGAAAAGGGTACACTTGTACATTGCTGGTGGAACTGCAAATTGGTGCTGCCAATTTGGAAAGCAGTATGGAGATTCCTGGGAAAGCTGGGAATGGAACCACCATTTGACCCAGCTATTGCCCTTCTTGGACTATTCCCTGAAGACATTAAAAGAGTGTACTACAGGGATACTGCCACATCAATGTTCATAGCAGCACAATTCACAATAGCTAGACTGTGGACCCAACCCAGATGCCCTTCAATAGATGAATGGCTAAAAAAAATGTGGCATTTATACACAATGGAGTATTACGCAGCACTAAAAAATGACAAAATCATGGAATTTGCAGGGAAATGGATGGCATTAAGGCAGATTATGCTAAGTGAAGCTAGCCAATCCCTAAAAAACAAATGCAAATGTCTTCTTTGATATAATGAGAGCAACTAAGAACAGAGCAGGGAGGAAGAGCATGAGGAAAAGATTAACATTAAATAGAGATGAGAGGTGGGAGGGAAAGGGAGAGAGAAGGGAAATTGCATGGAAATGGAAGGAGACCCTCATTGTTATACAAAATTACATATAAGAGGTTGTGAGGGGAAAGGGAATAAAAAAAGGGAGAGAATTAAATTACAGCAGATGGGGTAGAGAGAGAAGATGGGAGGGGAGGGGAGGGGGGATAGTAGAGGATAGGAAAGGTAGCAGAATACAACAGTTACTAATATGGCATTATGTAAAAACGTGGATGTGTAACCGATGTGATTGTGCAATCTGTATTTTGGGTAAAAATGGGAGTTCATAACCCACTTGAATCAAATGCATGAAATATGATATGTCAAGAGCTTTATAATGTTTTGAACAACCAATAAAAAAAGATCTATCACATCATCTTATTGAAACAAAAATCTTGCACACAAAGGCAGATATGTTATGAAATAATGAAGCTTAGATTTTGTAGTCTTTCACCAGACTCCTTGCTTTTCTCTCTTTTGCTCTGCTTCACCTGTGGATGTACCACACACTGGATTCCTGCACCAGAATGCCTGAGGAGCTGCTAAGAGAGCTCTGTGGCAGGCAGATTGGAAGCCTTAGACATTCAGGATCAGCAGCATCTTAAAGAGACCCTTTGCGCTGTTTTCATTTTGCACTCTTTTTTTTCTGAAATGACTGTTTCAAGCTGTAATTATCTTTTCAACCTCTAGTCCTCCCTTTTTCTTCCCGCAACCCTTGGCTTTTGCTTTATCATCACACTGCCCTTTACATTTTACTATTTCCTGCCTGAGATGCTCTTTACATTTTGTATTTCAGCTGCCTGGAACCTGCTAATCTGTGCATTCCATATTCTTTCTGGAACCCTCTTCTTAGACCCTTCCTTCCTTCGCTGTTCAAGCTTACTGTATCTCAAGTTGTCACCTAAGTCCTTCCTGCATGAAAGATGGGTCAATTTCCTTTGATGTATGCTCATAAAATCTTGTTTCTTTGTTTTGGAATTCTTATTTTAGCATATTATTATTATACATTTCTCAGTGGTGTTATATATGTTCTCACTGGACTCAAAACTCCATAACAGCATAAGCTATGCCAGTATCTGCTTTCCTATCTAGCATAGTGCCTGCATAAAATAGATTCTGGGGAAGTACATGTTGAATGAGTGAATGAGTGAATGAGTAGTATGTGCCAGATTTTATATAGAGTGACTTTTACACATTCTCATTTTCACAACCAAATATGCCATTAACATTGGTACGATTAACATAATTTTTATAAAATGACAAAATTAAGGCTTAGGAAACACACCAAAGGAAGAAATTTTGTTGTCTGTATCCTTTAGACTAGGAATTAAGGTCTTAATAGGTGGATTGATTCATCACTAGCTTTGATGGGGCTGATATTTAAATCCAAATCTCTGATTCCAAAAACCATGTCTTTGTCAAAATATCATGGTGTCTTCATGCAAATTCACATTATTCTTTGAAAGTGACAATAGTTATTGGGTTAGAGGAAACATTACAATTTATATTGTACAAGTGCATTCATTTATGAGCCAGGAAAAGTTAGACCAGTCCTCTACCAACTGAAAAGCTGAAGCTGCTACTGATGTCTATTGACATTTGATGTCATACCTAGAGGAATACTACTTTCCAAGTAAATCTGTAATTCTTATGTTTGATTAAAGTGTTGAGACGTATCAGCCTCCCATCATTAAAAGTGTGGCTTATAATTTCATAACTGAATAGATAAATGGATAATCAAACAGATGATTCTAAGATAACCTTGAATATCAGAAAAGGATAATGGTAGTAATTTCATTCAAAGTTTTATCTAATGCTTAGAATTCAATGAGAAAGGGGAAGGACTAGAAACCTAAAGCATATATTTCCATGGATAAAGTCACTTTAGTTGTGATTTTTACCTCTAGATGGTGTTTGCTAAGGAACAAGGAGGTATAAGTCTGTTCATTTCCATTGTCTTACAAGCACTTGGTCTTTCTCAACAGGTGTCTAAGAGATTGTATGGCATGGGCTGTTATGAGGTTTCTCTGGGAGACACCATTGGAGTGGGGACTCCAGGAAGCATGAAGAGAATGTTGGAAAGTGTCATGAAAGAAATACCTCCAGGTGCTCTTGCTGTTCACTGTCATGACACTTACGGACAGGCCTTAGCAAATATCCTTACGGCCCTTCAGGTATTTTGCATTTTTGTGTTACAAACTCCTTGTTTTTCTCTCTTTTGGGTGCATCTCCTTATTTGTAATATAAGCACGTTAAGAGTATTAATGAAATAATATTTATAAAATGTTATGAATATAATATTCAAGCATTTTATATTATAAAACAGAAAAATGTTAAGAATATAATGTTTAAATATGATAGGCATTCAGGAAGCAGTTGTAAATTCAAAATGTTTTTGTTAGGGCAGTGAAGGTCTCATTGCTGTTAATTTGATTTGATTAAATTTGTGAATCTGTTATTTTTAATTATTAATCCTAGTAGAGCTATGTCTGCTTGTTTCAACTCCCGTATGCTCTCAACCATAAAAATTAACAGACTGATATATGATGATATTTTGAGGAGCACAAACAAAAATCGTAGAATATACTGTTGTAATTTTTGGAACAAATGCTTTTTGTTATTTTGTGAGCTGTGGTGGGTATATATGGAGACAAAGTGCAGAATATTTTGCTTGAAATATTTTCCTGATGTTGGCAACCCTGCATTTGACAGAGCCTTCTCTTTTTAAATCAAGTGAAATCCATAATATGATAAAATGAAGAGATCTAAAAAGTTGCAAGATTATGAATTGCTTATTAAATTCTGTGTTGTTTTAAATTTACTTTATATATATATATATATATATATATATATATATATATATATATAATTTTGTGAATATTATTTTTAAATTAGTGTTAGTTTTTTAAACTCAGCTAAAAATAGATGAGTCTGATGATCTTTGAACCAAGTATTTTGACAACTACATATAAGACTGTATGAAAGCTTTTTGGTGAGGCTGAAAGTCAATATGTAAAGCTTAATGTCAGAAGTGTACAGTTGCTTGGCAAATGTTGAAAAACAATGGGAAGAACAAGCTCCACAAGAGCTTATTTTGACATTGTAACATATGTGCATAAATCCTTACTTATCTTCTGGAACCAAGTAAGGAACATTCTACTGACTCAGAGAGAAGATAAAATGTTGTCCTCTGGTCTTTCAGACATGGGGACTTTTACAATTTTCCTTGCCTAGGTATTCTAGTTTCTAAAACAATAGATAACTAAGCTTTATTTCAAGATTCTGGATTCAGCTACAATTGTAACAATTTATTAAGTGTTCCTGAGCAAGTTCCTAAAGTACTTTTAGTCTCTCTCTCTCTCTCTCTCTCTCTCTCTCTCTCTCTCTCTCTCTTATTTTTCTTTTATTTCTCTTTGTGTATGTATCTTCCATATTTGAATACTTTGAGTAATATTTTATTTGTGTAGTAAATTTATTATTCAATGAATGGTAGTTTAGTTCTTGGGGATGAAAAGTTATAGTGTAATATCCGGGAACCCAAACTTTTTTTTGTATGTGTGAACTCTATATGCCTCTTGAAAATGCTGAAATACAAAAGTTATTGCTGATTTTGCATGGTGAATGATTAAGGAAGGCCTATCTGAGGAAGAACATCATATGCTACATCATTATGTTTCAGTCAACAATGATCTTATACACAATAATGGAGCTAAAAAATTCCCATCACCTAGTGATAACACAGCCATCATAATGTCCTGTTGCAACATTAAACATTGTGCTACTCAAGTGTTTATGGTGATGCCCTGTAAATGCACCTAGCAGGCTACCAGCCTATGAAAGTCTAGCACATACAGCATAGCACATACTACATAGCACATAAAATATTGTGTATGGCACATAATACTTTACAATGATAATAAAGAACAGTTACTGGTTTATGCATTTACTATACCATACTTTTAATTATATTTTCTGTTGATTTGAAAGAGGTTTTTTGTTTTTAGGTGGTTTTGGATATTGAGCCAAGGACCTTAAGCTTCCTAGGCCCACACTGTATCATTGAACTCAACCCCTAGCCCTAACATTATTTAATTAAATTAATTAATTTATTAGTTAATTTTTGTGGTGCTGGGGATTGAATATAAGTCCGGTCTGCACTAAGCTATATCCCCAGCACTTTTTTATTTATTAGTATTAATTTTTGAGACAGGCTCTCACTAAGTTGCCCAGGTTGACCTTGACCTGTGATTCTCCTATGTCAGCTTCCTGAGTTGCTGGGATTATAAATGTGTGCCACCATGCCTGCCTTGAATATACTCCTCTGTTTATTAAAAAAAATACTGCAAAACAATAATGCCATGTTATGCAAAGAGCTGCCTCATATATCCTATGTTTACTGTGTCTCTTGAATGCATCAAGAGGCCATTTGGAGTGATTGGCCAGTGCACTATACGATGTTTGCACAACGGCAAAACCACTCCTTTCCCATAATTAAAAGATATATAACCATAATTGTTAAAATCAGATGTGAAGAATTACAAGGAACAATCTCCAATAAGGACTCTCTGTGTGTGTGTGTGTGTGTGTGTGTGTGTAAAGAAGAATGTTTTAATACCATTTGGGCAAAAAGCCCTGGGTGATAGGAGGAACATGTCCTCAGAACTAAAAGAAGACTAATGTATTCAGAGGAAAAACCTAAAAACTAAGATCTCTACAATTTACAAAGTTAATTCAATTTTTTTGTTGTTGTTGAAAACATGGCAGCATTTTATTATTTTGAAATGAGACAGATCTTTGTTAGTATCACTATAATAATAAAAACCATAGCAAAAGAAATCATAAACTCAATCACATACACAATTTATGTGGAAAAAATACTATAGGCAATGTCCAAAAGACAGCAGAACCAACTAGATACATCTAAGAAATACTATGATTATGACTACCATTCATTTTTACTACATTGATATCTGTTTATCAGAAAACAAACTGGTGGGGGAAAATAAGCATAGGATAAATGAAGTTTACAGAAAAAAGTCAAAATATATCTTTTAAATAGTTGCAAGATGTTGAGCTCCACTTATGAAATATATATGAATATATACGTAGGAGAGATAAATTTTTCATTTATCAATAAGAGCATTATAAAAAATTTTTCTTTCATTTTTATGACAGTTTGAATTGCAAATAGCAAAACTTCCTCAGAGGTCAGCTTGATTATTTTACTAATGTGTTTCAGGTTTTAAAGTTGGCTGCATTTTGTGTTTGCAGTTTTACTTCTAGGTGTTTTCTTTCTTCATACCTTCTAAGTTTAATAGGCTTACACAAGGTTAATTCAATTGTATCATCTCTTTTTTTAGATAAGAGCTAAAATATTGGGGCATGTAGGCATCATGTTATAGCCACACAGGGGACAAGAAACAACTCTGGGCAGAAGCAGGGCAGGGAACATGGTTGAGAATCTATAGAATACTGTTTTTCTGGCAGTGGGTGGGGGAGAAATACAAAGTCTCCCTGTATCCAACATAACCTTCCATAGGCCCTTAGTGGGTTTAGGGTTCAAATTCACATTATCTGCAGAATTTGAAAGACCCAAGCATATAAATTATTTTTAGATAGTTGAGAGTCAGAACCTTCAGATTCCAAGAACAGGTCTTTTATGAAGGAAGACATCTTCAGCTTAAGCTAAACTACTATTTGGATTACTGTGTGTGTGTGTGTGTGTGTGTGTGTGTGTGTGTGTGTGAGAGAGAGAGAGAGAGAGAGAGAGAGAGAGAGAGAGAGAAGGTAGGTTTTTATCTTTCAGCAGCTCCCATGGAGGTTAGTACAAAGTCTAAGCATCTGCAACTGTGTTTTCTTTTTTCCCCACATACACAAACTGTATGTATATATGGCAGGCTGGAATACAGAGGGAGACGAGGACTTAGAAAGATACTAGTATGCATCCAGCTTCAGTTACATTGACCCAGACTTAATTAATAGTCACAGTGTACACACACAGACAAAGGGTAACACTGACTTGTATAATAAGCAACTTCACATGAGGCTCCTGAGGCCACTATCAAGGAATGACTGAGAAAAAGGTCAAAAAGGAGAGATGAGCAGAGGAAACAGAAAGTTGAACAATTGTAGAGTGTTTTTGTCATTTAAAAATTTTTTTGCCATCCACTTTTATATAGTTTGATAAAACATTGACAATCTAAAAAATATTGCTGATTTGTTGCATTTCTGAAATTGCATGTAATTAAGGCAATCTTTAAATGTTTTAGAACTTTTAGGTTTATTAAAGATAATTAGATGTGGTCTTGAAATGTCACAGAAAATGCCCACTTGGTGGTCCCAAGCAGGACTACATAGGGGGAGTCTACTAGAGCCCTTTTATCAATCCTTCAACCGGTCACTAATAACAACAGCAAAACAACCAGGTTTAATTTTGAAGGACACTAAAGGATGTCTTGGAAAAAACTCTCAGTGTTTAAATAGAAGGGAAGTCAGAGAAAGTCCAGCTTCATTATAAACAGGGCTGATCTTGGCTTCAGGAAGCAGTGGCCATACTTTACTTTTTAAAATGGAATCTTTGAAGTGGCTGCTAGTAAAATTGGTGGTGGATGTGGGGTGGATATCATTTGCTTTAATTTAGGGGTGGAGAAACAGTTTACAGTGTTCCAAACTGGAAGTTAATATTAAGGCAAGGAGACATGTAATAAGTGGAAACTTGGCCACAATGGTAGGAAACAAATGAGAGTTATAAATGGAACGTCCCCCTCAGTCTGGAAAGCACATACTAGTCATATAATAGAGGGATCTTTCTTGGTTCCCAGGTTTTATTGTATTTTTTTTATTACTTAAACATATGACTTATAGGACTAGAGATGGTTGTATGGAAGTCAAGAATTCATAATTATTAGATATTATTTAATATAAATTATTCTGAGAGTATAGATTTAAGTGTGGTGTATTTATAACCACCCAAAAGTAAAAGAGCAAGAAAATGAGGTGACAAAACGTGCACTCTTTTAGTAACGGAAGAAATGTACATAGTCCTATATACTTGTCTTGATTTTTAATGTAAAAATTAAGCTTCACTCTCTTGCATATTCCCTAAGTGCCTAAGTCAAACACCAGTGAACAAATTCTTTAATCTACTTAATACTAAAAGTTGCTCATTTTCCTCTACTAAAATGATTTGAGACTCCAACAAATGAGCTCCAATACATCAAATAACAGAACATGTTAATTGGTAGCACAGAGACAAAACAGAACAGGCAATATTTAGACTCCTCATGAAGAAATACTGTGTGCCTTTTTGTCTCTTAAACTTAATAGACTTTTAGCTAATGTGCCTTTGCTCATAATGTTTTCCATATGTTTATTATTCTTTTAGAAATACCAAATTGTTAACCTAATTCTTACATCAAAAACATTCATTTTTCATATAGACTCTTAATAAACCATATTAAAATGCCAGCAAGCAACAAATTTTTCTTCATGTATTTTGTTTTTCAGGTTTCTAAAGAAGAATTTTTTTTAAAAAAAAAAACAAAACCTTCCCATCCCTAGCCAGATAAACCTCTCTGTTTCCCAGTTACATACTTGTTACGAAGGATGTAATGATATCTACCTCGCCGAATTGTGCAAAATTGAGATGAAGTGCAGATTTTCTAGAATGACATAGAACACTTGGTTAGTACTATCTTTACAGTCACTATGATTACTACTAGTACTAATGGGTAATAATAACTTTTATTATATAGCTTATTTGTGAGTGGAAGCAGAATACGTAAAGCATTGCATTACAAATGTGTTTTACAAATCATGCATTATATTGAATTTATTTCTTCAAAACAGCTGCTAAACAATTAAATAGAAATAGATGTTCAAAAAAAGAAAAGAAAAAGTTGAAAACTTTATATCTCTACAGAGGTTTTACAAAGTCATCAATAATTTATTTAACAGATATTTATTTTATTAGACCTTGAGTCAGATTCAAATTTTAAAAGTCCTGATTCAAATTTCTTTACTGGTATAGGGAAAACTATTATCACTTATCTATATTTTCAAAATCTTTTTGATTATGAAATATATTCCTTGCTGTACAGTTGATTCTTCCAACACAGTGTCCTATTGGAAAATATTCTTATAGAAAGATGGAATGATAAATAAGCTACCCCCCAAAAAAGAAGAGGGAGGGGGAAGGGAAGATATCAAAGAGAGAAAGGGGAAAGCTACTTGCTACTGTAATTGTAATTATGACTATTTCTCTGATTTATACAAAATTGAGAGGCAATGCAGGATTTTGATAACAGTGCAAGGAATTGGTTGGATTGGATTTATGGATGTTCAAGTGGTAAACAAGGTTATTGAGCCACAGATGAGATAAAAATGAACACAGTATCCTTGTATATATTTTTTTCCAAGTAGCTAGATTTCTTGCATCAGTGATAAAGAGTGGTTAAATATTTGAATAATTCTTTTCACTTTAGTTTATCTCCAAAATATTTTCATTGATATAAATGTCTTATTTGTGTATGTGTGTGTGTGTGTGTGTGTGTGTGTGTGTGAGTGAGTGAGTGAACAGTAGGATTTATTGAAAAATAGGAACAGAGCTCTTACAGTGCACCAGGGGACCTGAAAGTAGTTTTGTCCTGGCAAGTATGCCAGTCAAGGGGTTTATGAAGCACTTGATTCACTGTTCTCTCTGATTTTGACAAAGGTGACCAGTCAGTTTGTTTTTAGGAATATTCTATTTTTTATCAGTTTCCATATATCTCTACAGGAATCAATGGGTACTTAGAAAAAAAGCTGCTTTTAAACTAGATGCCATTCAATTAGCTAACTTTTAAAAAATAACACTTATGTAAAATTATGCCATAAAGAGCTAAAAATAAAAGTAGTTAATCTTCATGTAAGAGTTTATGTGCTTGAAACTCACCAAGAAAGTAAATATGTCTAGCCTGGCACAGTGGCACATGCCTAGAATCCCATCTACTCCTAAGACTAAGGCAGGAGGATCAAAAGTTCAACTTCAAGGTCAGCTTCAGCAACTTAACAAGACCTTGTCTCAGGATTCAAAACAAATAATATTTTAAAAAGTCTGGGATATAGCTCAGTGATAGCCCATCTTTGGGTTTAATCTCTAGTACCACCAAAAAAGAGAAGAGAAAAGAAAGCAAATGTGTCTAAAATTGCTCTTTCTATTCCACATCACTTCATACATTCTGGACAAACAGGAAAGCAAAATAAAATTCATTATCATGTTTTTCCTATAAGTTAAAAAAAACAAAACAAAAAACAAGTGAGCACTTGAGTTTATCAGTAGAAGGTTTGGGTTTTTTTCTTTTTAATCATGGCTTAATATTTTAAAAATAATTGTTCTCTCGCCTGTGTCAGCTCTTTGACTTACAATTGATTAGTACTCTGGGATAAAGGGATAAACATAGGAAACAGCATACCTTGTGATCTTCATTCCCATAAGTCATAGCTCATTGGACCAAGGGAAATCTCCAAAGAAGATTAGACAATAGGAATATTTTTCTTGGGGTCCATAGGCTAAGTGGTCAGAGGTAAAGCATTGGATAATAGGTGTATAGAAAAGCAAAGTGAAGGACTATACGGCTGAGAGAAAGTAGAAGATGCAGAATGTAGCTCCCTGTTAACCATTCATGTCTCACAAAGTCAAGTGTTGTGTTTTTGCTTCATTTTATTGAAATTCTCCAATGTCCTCCCAAAGAGTACTTCTGTTTTTTACTTAAGTTTTCAAGCAAGGATACACTGACAAGGACATTGACTTCTGATTATCTGCAGATAATGATATTACAAAAGTCATATTTTTGTGACCTTCCTTTTTCTCTTATGCAAAAGAAATTGTAAGCTGCATGGTAATACCTATTTCATGACATTTCCTATCAATTCAAAATATATATACTTAACCAAAGTATCCTGTTTGCTCTTCTTGGCAATTGTGATTTGTGTGATCATATGAATTCCAGAAATTAAATTTGTGGGTTTCTCTTTGTTTTTAACACTAATTGTACCAAAGTAAAGAACAATATTAGGCCTCAGCTATTATCATATTTAGAATCAGGAGGATAGAGTCATCCTGGCTAATCTTCATCTTTTCTAAAATTAAATATTCTTAATTTAAAATGAATCTTTATTGCTATTATCATCTTTAGAGGGAAAAAAGACCCTGCATTATGAATTACTACCATTATTTTATTTTCAATCTAATCTGTCTTCTTAGGACTGAACTTTGGCTTTTTTATTATTTGTAGGGAATAGGGGTATAAAATGTGATTCTTTCTGTTGGCATAGGAAATGGAAATTTCAAAACATATTATCTTTTTGAGCTTCTTTCCTATTGCTTCTGCAAATGTCTCATTATTTTAATCTTGTTTTCAGTATCTTGTTTTCAATTAAGTATTGTCACATCTCTCTCAACACATGTGGCTCTAATTTGGAAATCTTGCCATTATGCCCTGCTGTTTGTACAAAACACATTAAGCTTTTTCATTTTCCAATTTCGTTTAAAATGTTTTTTCTCTCTTCAAAGATCATATTTACAGCAGATTTTATGCACACCCTTACCCTAGAATATAATGCAACACAGAACTATTCCTTTAGAATATTTGTTTGAAATTGTCCAGTTTGTTATTAAATATCAACTTTTAATCTCATGACTATTTCTTTAGCTTAATGTAATGTAACTAATTGATGGTTATATATCCAGCCCTCACATACACAGTTACACACACACACACACACACACACACAATTGGAGCTACTGATAATTATAATAACCAAAACCAAGAAGCTATTAACTTTATTGTAGGAACAACTGTCTTATATGTTGCCAGACTATTTCTAGTTCTGGATTTGAGCTAGGTGGAAGCATATACATCATTAGATCATACTGGCTCAATCTTATGAAATCACATCTCAGTATAGAATACCAGAATACTTATTTAACAGTACCCATAAAGGTTAGATTCAAGACTGAAAGACAATGGCACCTATAATAACTGTCAGGGTCAGGTTATAATTACATATTTTTCTGGTTCATTTTTATAGTGCTGGTATTGAACTTAGGACTTCATGCATGACAGGCAAGCACTCTATCACTAAGCCCCATCTCCAGCCCATAGTTATATACTTCTACTAAATGCTTTTCAGATGGAGGATGAGTTCAATAATCACAAGTCAAATACTGTGAATCCCCATCTGAAAGGCCCCAAATTCATTCTGTTTGCTTATAAATGACTCTTTACTATAAAGCAGAATATTGAATAGAAATTATTTCTGTAAATTGTGACCATTTAGAATTATTTTTTAAAATCATTTTAACCAAGAAGGATTTATGTGATAGTATTTCTGCTGTTAGGTATAATGAATAATTAAAAAGCAGAATGAAATATCATCTTTTTCCTCAATAACTTTTAAAGTTATTTTATTTATTTAGTGTAGTGCTAGGGATTAAACCCAGGGTCTCACACTTACCACACTTTACTAAACATGTGCTCTACCACTGTACTACATCTCAGTCCTGTTTCCTCAATAATGTGGAAGGCTGAGGATATAGCTCAGTGGTACAGCACTTGCCAAGTATGCATGAAGCCTGGGTTGTTCAATCCCCAGAACAGAAGGAAAAAAAGGTAGAAATCCCATCAAGCTGTTTAGGTAAGGAGTCAAGTTATATTCACTCATGTTGTAAATTTAAGTTATGCTGATTTTAATTTTTTTAAAAAAATCACGCACTATACTAATGGTCAAACTCACATTATTGTTACATATCTCCTATCCCCACCCCCTCTTTATTTTTAACAGTAGTAGGTATTAAACTCAGGACCTCATGTATGCCAGGCAAGCACTTTACCACTAAACCACATCCTCTGCCTACAGTTATATGTTTCTACTAAAGACTTTTCAGATTGAGTGAAAATCTTTTGTAATAATTTTTTTTTCTGATGGAAACTGTTAACAAATTAACCAAGAAATATAAAGATCATAATAGCCTGAGCCATCATTTTCAAAAATGTCATTTTATGTTTTGTTATAATCCATAGTATTATAAAAAATGCCATACTTTGTAGTTTATTCATAAAGATATAAAATGTACATGTTTCAATCTAACTCAAACAGTGAAATGATCTAATACGAGGGAAGAGTCACATAAGAGTAAGCTCAAGTTACCAACCTCTGAATTTTAGGTAGGAGCAGGTAGGTTTAGGCTGTGTCACAGGAACCCTTGGGGTACACTGCCCCAAAACCTGGGGAGTTGTGCTTTTCTTTTTTTCTTTTTAACATTTAAGGTAATGGACAGTCATCTGGATGTGTTTAATTAGAATGACTTAACCAGTGTTTTGATTTAGAGAATGTAATCTAAATTATTTGTGAAATATGAACTGGTATAGTTCTGGGTGGTGCGGAGATGAAGAGTGTGGACACCTGAGACACCAAGACTAAGGAGAAGGCTACTGAAGAAGTCCTGTGGTTAATGAAAAATGATGAGAATGTTTGTGTACCCTCCAGATTCATATGTTGAAATGCAGTTCCTAATGTAATAGTATCAAGAAGTGAAACCTTTGGATGGTGATTAGATCCTGAGAGCAGAGCCTTCAAGAAGATTTATGCCCTTATAAAAGAGGCCCAAGCTTTAAAGTCCCAAAAGAGGACTGAAGATATAGCTAAGTGGTAGAGCACATGCTTAGCCTGTAGAAGGGCCTTGGTTTACTTCACAGTACATGCACAAATACGTGTGAATACACACACACACACACACACACACACACGCACACACACACAGCTAAAAGATAGCTCCAGCTTTTATCTTGGCTGGCAAAATAGTGATGTCATTTATCAATACCCAATAATACCATGGTCATCATGAGGAGTTTAGAGCTGGAGTAAATCCAGAGATAGGGTGGAGCTCTCAGAGGTGCAGTGAGAAAAACCAAGCACTTGAATGACACAGTAATTGGTGGTGGCGGTGGTGGGGAGTGTGGCTAACAAAAGGCGATGCAGAAGGCACATAGAGGGATGACTGCATTGCAGTGTTCTGGAGCAAGGATGTGGTTGGCACCCAGGGCTGATTAATTATGCATTGCATGAGACCTTGCCACACCACAGTATGTTTTTGCACCTTGATTCCCAGTATGAATACTGATAGCAGTGGTTGCATGTTGGAATATATAACAACAAATCCCATTATTATATGTAATTATAATGTATCAATAAAATATAATTTAAGAAAGGATGCTTGAGGGATTTTCTTTGCCTCTTCCTCTAGGTGAGGACACAGAGAAAAGGTGCCAGATAGCACTTGTGAACCAAACAACAGGCTGATCTGACCAGACACTGGATCTGTTGGCACCTTTGTCTTAGACATCCCAACCTCTAGAATTTATGAGAACTAAATTTCTGTTGTTTGTAGCCACCCAGTTAATGATATTTTGTTATAATACCCTGAAAAGACTAGGACAAACTGTAAGACAACATAAAGGGTGTGTTAAAGAAATTCCATGTAGAATCAATGGAAGGAGGAATTGCTTGTGAGTGCAAGTAAGGTGAGGTGATAGAGTAGGGTTGGGAAGAAGAAAGAGCACCATGACTCTTATGTTGCAAGATTAGAAAAATAGGTGGATTTCATCAGGATACTTGAACTTCCTATGGCATTGCCAGCTTCATGAGAACAGATATGGAACCAGCTTGCTAATGATAGTAATCCACATTTTACAAGCTCTTTGTTCCACAGGGCCATGGCTCTGGGCAGAGTTACTTCCCAGAATGTTGTGGAAATAATTTCTAAGGGGCTCCCAGTTCCTCAAGCAAATAGACTTCTGGAAGCCCTGCCTGGGAAATAAAGTAGTGAGCACAATCAGACCTAAATTCTGCATTCATTATTTTATTGTTGGCTAAAACATTTGTAGTGGGACTTATTGGTTTGTTTTCTACTAATTAAAATGTTTTTTTTTTTAATTTTTAAATATTTGAAAGAAGAAAAATTAATTACATATAATCCTACCACACAGGGGGAAATGGTAGTATTAAGTATTAAAATATATCATTCTCATTCTTATTCATACGTGTGTGCTTATCTATACATATATATTTGTGTGGATGATGGGAATTCTGAGGCACAAGTTTATTTTTCTGTATGCAATATAGACAACAAGCACCTCATCATTAAAACTTTTGCAAACATTAATTTTCAGTTAAAAGCAGCCTACTACTACATGTGTGTATGTTAAATGTTTATATTAATTTAACCAATCCCATTTTTGATTGGGGACATTTATTTTACTGTTCTTGTAATATAATTTTTTGTTCATCTTACTTAGACTGGAATTTATGGAATAAATAGTAAGAACAATAGAGGGCTTTTAATGTATTGGGTATATCAATTTTCTTCAGAAAGAATATTTTCATTCTATATACTGTATTTATATAATACCAAATTCAGCAATCTTCACCATTAGAAGGTATTATAATTTAAAATGCATTTGAAATTGATGTGCAATTGTTATGCCATTTTAATTTTGATTGGATGGTAATTGGTTACTAGTTATTTTTGAGTAGTTTTTTTGACTATTTGTATTTTATAGATAAAATTAATTAATAAATTAATTAATCTGGGGCTTTGCCTACTCTTTGTTGAAGTACCTTTTCTTGTTAAGAAGATCTACTTATAAATTAATAAGTTATCACTCATCTCTCCCTATGTGTATGGATGTACATATTGTGAAATTACTGTTCAAATTTCATTTTTAATTTGTTTAATATATATATATATATGATTTAAATTTGTTTTTAATTATTAATGACCTCATTCAAAAACATTGAGTAAATACTATCTACCAAATACTTTTGTAAGTACATAAATAGTGGTAGAATGTCCACAAACAGCTCATATTTTTGTCAGAGAGTACAAATGCTGAAAAAAAATACATGATATAAAACTGCAATTTTCAGTATATTAATTGATGAGAAAGGCAACCAAAAATGAAAGAAAAAAATTTAGACAATGGGAAATTTGGAGCATGGGAAAGTGAGGAAGTTGAGGAAAAAATCTTGAGAAGTTGAAGCAACTAAGGGAAGGAGGTGAGGATGCTACTTTCTCACATCTGGGAAAAGAGCATTCCAGACTCAGGGAATAGTTACATCAAAGATTCTAAAGTGTGTTCAACAAAAAACAATGTGTCCAGTGTGACTGGAGCTGGATGAGTAAGGAGTTAGGGAAATAGAAGAAGATCTTTGTAAGCAATTGTGTACCCTTTCCCTTTTAATCTGTAGAAGATGGGGAAAAATTGCAGGGTTTTGAGCAGATCTGGATTAGTTTTTTTTTTTTTTTTAAAGGATCATGCTGGCTGTTCTCTTGAGACTAGACTGAAAGGGATCAAGATTGGAAATGGGAAGACAAGTTAGGAAGGAGGCACTTACAATAGTTATGGCAACAAGTGGAAATAATTTCAATAAAGTTGATAACTATCTGAGGTGGTGAGAAGATTCTAGATATATTTTGAAATTTGAATTGATTTCTTTTTTTAATTTTATTTATTTTTATTAGTTACACATGACAGTACAATGATCTTGACATTTCATACATTTGAATCAAATGGGGTATAATTTCTCATTTTTCTGATTGTACAGGTTGCAGAATCACATTGGTCATACAGTCACATATATACATACAGCAGCAGAATATAATAGACATTATTATTATTATTGAATTGATTTCTGACAAATTGTGTGTAGAGGGAAGGGAGGGGATCATAGGTGTACTGAAACATTTGCTTGTGAAACTGGAAGGTTAAAGAAGTCATCAACTGAGACAGGGCAGACTCGGAGTAGACAAAACTTGAGATTGAAGATTAGAATTTAAATTTGGAATATGTTGTATGTGAGAAATTTATTAAACATCTAGATGAAGATGTAGAACGGGAAGTTACATGTCTAAGAAAAGTTCTTGGATAAGAAGTCATTTCTGAAGATACAAATTGGGAAGTAACTTTGTCTGTGTTCATGGGAGATTGATTCTGGGCAAAAGCCTTCCTGCCTCACAGATTTCAAAATCCTAGAATGCTGAAGTCTCTTATTTAAATTGGTACAGTATTTGTGCATAACCTACATACATCTCCCATATTCCTTAAATCATCTCTAGATTACTTATAATAACCAATATAATGTAAATGCTGTGTAAAAATGACAAGAAAAAGTTTTATATATGTTCAGTGAAGACACAACTTTTTTTCTTTGTAGTTATTAGTGATAAGATTTCCTTCTTTTTATGACTAAATAATATACCATTATATAGATGTACCACATTTTCTTTACTCAACCACTGATGGATGCTTAGGTTGATTTCATATTGGCTAATATGGAAATCCTTCAGTGAACATGGGAATATTGATATCTCTTTGTGATAGAGATTTCATTTCCTTTGAATCTAAATGTGGCTTTATATCTTTGTTAGTGTACTTTGTGTCACTGTGACCAATATACCCAACATTAAGAATTTACAGGAGGAAAACTTTGTTTTGGATCTTGGATGCAGAGGTTAAATCCATAATCAGCCAACTAGATTGCTCTGGGCCCAAGATAAGGCAGAACATCATGGCAGAAGGGCATGTCAGAGGAAAGTAGCTCAAGACATGGCAGCCAGGAAGCAGAGAGTGCTTGAGTTCCAGGAGCCCAGGATAATATAATCTCCAAGAGCACATCCCAGGTGACCTACTTCCCCCAGCCACACCCTACTCATCCACAGTTACCATCCATTAATCCATTCAAATTAAATCCGTAAAATGGATTAATCTTCTGATTAGCTGATAGCTCTTATGCTCTAATCATTTCACCTCTCAAACTTCCTGCATAGTCCTACATATGAGCTTTTGGGGATAACTTATATTACACTGAAATCAAAACAGTATCAGATTTTAAATCTTATAGAAAATGTCCTATTTATTAGTACTTTTCTTAAAATCTTCTTGATTTTTTTAATGCTAATGATATCTAATAGAATTTAACAAATATGTCTAAAATTCCATCCTCCAAATATCCCAAACACTAAATATGTAGATTAATTTAGAGGTGATTAATTTAGAGATGATTATATATGTTCATATCTTTATGACATCAATTTTCTGAGGTAAAAACTTGAGATTTAAAGAGGATGGCTTAAAGAGTAGGTTCCCTTTACTTTGATCTCACAGTAACTACAGATAAGCAAATAAAGCTCACATTTTTCAGTAAAATGTTTTCAGCTCAGTAAACATTCTTAAAAGAAATATTTGCTTCAGGATAATGCTAAGTCTTTCCATACAACAAATTTGTGATTTTATTTATTAAGTTTATTATTTATATAAAAATGAAATTTGGTTGTTTTCTTTTTTAGAAGGCCTATGCATTCTGATTTTTTTCTGTTTAATATGATACTGCTTCTGTTTCTCTTTCTTAGTTAAGCTGCATCTTTTCTGTTTTCTTTCACTCTGTCCTCTGTTCATTCAGAAATTGAGTCTCTTCAAGACTAGTTTTTTTTCATTAAACAGAATTTTTTTTTCAGATTTCTCAAAATGTTCTCATACTTATTTATATATAAAACATTTAAATTTGTTTATGCTAAGTATATGAATACCACAAGCATTTTGTGGGGGTGTAACCTTTGCTTGCAGGATATGGAAAATATTTTTATGACA
The DNA here is from genome assembly GCF_021218885.2 of Marmota monax. Taxonomy (NCBI): domain Eukaryota; kingdom Metazoa; phylum Chordata; class Mammalia; order Rodentia; family Sciuridae; genus Marmota; species Marmota monax. Next base: position 1,703,727 of record NW_026694880.1, on the reverse strand, counting down.
TCAATTTTCTGAGGTAAAAACTTGAGGTTTAAAGAGGATGGCTTAAAAAGTAGGTTCCCTTTACTTTGATCTCACAGTAACTACAGATAACCAAATAAAGCTCACATTTTTCAGTAAAATGTTTTCAGTTCAGTAAACATTCTTAAAAGAAATATTTGCTTCAGTAACCAAAACCCACCATTTTCAGTTAAAGGTTCAAATTAAAAGAATAGTGTTTTTATTCTGTTAGGAACGAATATGTAATTTATTTTTCTATATAGACATTTTGAACATTTCCCCTTGAAATTACACAAGACTTTATAGATAGCAGATCTTAGGGTAAAGTGTATTAGTAACCACTTCAGCTATTTAAGAAGTCCAACAAAATTATTTTAAAAGAATACCTATAGATGAATTCATTAAAAATGAAGTTTGAAGAGAAGGAAAACTTTTTATGTGCTAACACAAAATTCAATAAAGTGACCAAATCAACTTACAAAATTTTACCCTGCCTCATCTTTGTCTTATTTGCACACGCACACAAAAAAACTCCCTAAGGACTGAGAGTCCCCTCCCTGAGGGAACTCAAAGACTATGTTAATTCAAAATAATTATATAAGTTATGAATGTTAATATATTTGTCAATGAGGTAATGATGTTTTATTATTTAAAATCATGGTGTCTTACTATAAAATCCAACCTTGAAAGTGTGTTTTTTGTCTCAAATTCTAGGCATATGAGTTCATATGTGGCATGAGTGGGAAGATGTGACTAAGTTATGAAGAAGTAGAAATGAAACCACTATTCCTTTAAGGAAGTTTTATGTGTCAGAGTATAAAAAAAATAATAAGAGGGAGACAGATGAAAAGGAGCCTTGCTTGAACATTTTACTTGAAATATGAAATTGAAAAGAGAAGGAAAGGAAGTGTGGCAAACATTATTATCCTTCCCCCACTCCCCAGTCTACACAAACATGGATAGGTATCCATGGATTGCCTACTTTCTGAAATTGAGAGAATTCAGATAAAACTTTGTTTTGGTGTGAATTTAATTGAAGGGCTAACTTGTCTAAAGAGATTTCACATTGTTTAATGGCAAAAAAAAAAAAAAGATGCTGAAACTAAGTTACAAATAACTTCCAGAAATAGGTATGTCTTGCTCAGTATGCACAGACTGGTCATGCTCTAACAGCTTAAATCCGATTTACATCTTCTATCCCACTAACCTGTCTTACCTCTGCAAGAATTGGAATTTTAGGAACCTGTTATAATTCTTTAACTGAAGAGATGGTGGTAGTGGGAATAGGAAATGTAAATTGATAAACAAAATTCTCGACTCCTTAGTAATCCAGGATCCAATTGGAAAGATGGCCACCTTTACTAAGCAAATTAAACCTAAATTTAGGTAGGATCTGGAAGTTAAAATGAATCCTGTTGAATTTTGGTAAGCTAAGGCAAGTAAAAACAATTGATATACACATGCACATTTGTCATTATCTTACTGATTATAGTTTTGACCTTCAGGCCTCTATAAAATGACGTAGTCTCTTTTTTTTTTTTACTTTAAAAGTCATTAAATGTCTACAGATGAGTGTCTACGTTGTACTGACCTGCTGTATCAATAAAATTATTCTTTATAAAATTGGTATAATGAAAAATAAAGAGAAAGTAAAGAAATACATGGAGAATTGCTTGTGGTTACATAGACAAAATGGGTATCAGAACAGTATCAGATTTTAAATCTTATAGAAAATGTCCTATTAGTACTCTTCTTAAAACCTACTTAATTATTTTAATGCTTATGTTATTTAATTGAGGGTTAGTAATTTCATGACCAATAAAAATAATTCAGAAATTTATTGAACCTGCCCAGATTTTATTAAGACCTCATATTTCAAATAAATCACACATATCTCAGGACATACTGTAATGTAAACATTAAGCAGCTTCAAAATAGATGCATGCTGGAAGGACGTGAGCAGTTTATATGTGTTTGATGTATGGCTTTCAACAGAAGATAGATCATAGCAAAGGCTCCCATGAAGAAAGTGGAAAGGCTGGCAGAGGGCTTCCCTGTTGCATAGGAAATGATCCATCTATAATGCCAGTGCTTGGTGAGGATGTTCCCTGTAAAGCTATGCCTGGTTAACTTCATTGTCAGAAGACAGGCAAACAAACAAAAAAACACAACCGATTAAGAGGCAGAAGGATGTTAGGAACCTTGGTCTTCTAGGTGATGATTTCTCACCCAAGATATTGAATTTAAGCAGGGTGTCACGGTGGGCTCCTGTAATCCTGGTGGCCTTGGGAGACTGATACAGAAGGATTGCAAGTTTGAGGCCAACCTCAGCAATTTAGTGAGGCCCTGAGGAACTTAATGAGAATTTGTCTCCAAATAAAGACTCAAAAGTGCTGGGGACGTAGTTCAACAACTTTGGGTTCAATTTCCAGGACCATTAAAAGAAAAAAAAAAAAAAGGAAAGCAATGAATTTATCTATTTATCCTGAAAATTAAATTGATATTTAATTGATATGAAATTCTCATTTAGCCAAACAGTGACATTTGAGTATAGCCTAATATAAAATTAGTTTAATAATAATTAGTTGAACAAGATGTACACTTCAATGGAATGGATAAAGAAAATTTGGTATGTGTACACAATGGAATATTAGCCATAAAGAAGTATGAAATTAGTATTTGCCAGTGAATGGATGGAACCAGAGAATATCATGCTAAGTGAAATAAGCCAGTCCCCCCATAAAAACAAAGGCCAAATTTTCTCTCTGATATGTGGATGCTATCCCATAACAAGGGAGAGTAGTAAGGAGAAATATAGAAATTCACTGGAGTAGACAAAGAGTAATGAAGGGAAGGGTGTGGGAGGGGAATAGGAAAGACAGAAGAATGAATTGGACATAACTTTTCTATGCTCATATATGAATACAGGACCAGTGTAATTCCACATCATGTTCAACCACAAGAATGGGATCAGAATTGTAATGGGTTGCATCCCATGTATGTATAATATATCAAAGTACATCCTACTGTCAGGTATATCTAAAAAGAACAAATAAGAAAAAAAAGAGACTGACCTGCAAAGACTTGTCACTAATGATTAAGGTGTGTTGCTATATCATTGAAAAAACAATCATATATGTAAAGTACTTAGACTTTGATTTATGTAATTACCTTCTCATGCTCGTGTTTGTTGTTAGGTTTCCTCTAAGTATTTCCAAATTTGAGCCTGGTGTGGTAGCAAGTACAAATAATATCAGCACTCATGGAGCTGAGGCAGAAAAATATTCTTTGAGTCCATAAATTCAATACCAAACTAGGCAACCATCTCCCCCACTAAAAAAACTCTTGTTTGGTGTTGTAAGGAATATTTTAGTACTAAATGTTTATTTTTAAAAACATATATCTGCTTTTTTCTAATCCGTTCACCCAATGAAGTTGACAGATCAAACTCACAGTCTCTTTTTTTATACAATTTTATTTGTTTTTTCACTTCTCCAGTTTAAAATATGTGGTAGGGCTGGGGCTATAGCTCAGTGGTAGAATGCTTGAGACCCTGGGTTAGAACCCCAGCACTGAGAAAAAAAATGTATGTGGAAATTCAGTTCTATTCCTCTCCAACTTCAATTAAGTATATCTTTATTACTATTCTGTGAAACTTTGAATTCTTCATGAGCTAGCTCACATTATTTTATTTCCATGTCATAGGGAGAAATGAAAAAAAAAAGAATACAAAAGTGTACAACATTACAGGTATAGCAGATATCAACACATAAAAAGGGATCCTATGAAAAGGTTAATCCAACATTCTTGAAAACTCAGCAGAAAAATAAAATACATAAAGTGATATAAATTATCAATAATGGAAAAAATAGAATCTTATCAAATGAGTAGTTCATATTTTTCTCCAATGAAACATCAAGTCCAAATACTTTATGAGTGGGTGACACTGAAGAGAAAAGTTACAAGTAACTCCTGTGTTACAAACATTTTCAGAAAATATTAAAACACAGAATTTACCCCATTTAATTTTACACATATTACTGGTTCCCAAAGTAGATTAGGACAGTATATGAAAGGAAAATTTAGACTTTACCCTGAGATCATTGATTCCAAAGCCTAAACAAAATATTAGTAAGCCAAATCAAATAATGCACATAGGAAAAAAAAATGTATAACAAAGAAGTTTGTTTTATTCTAGGAATTTAAGTTTGGTTCAGTGATTAATTAGAAATAAAAAGTTTAAAAGCTATAACTATCTCAATGTCTGTATAATATATATAAATCATAACTTCTTTTTAATTCCTCCATTCTTCCATCATGGGATGTTTAGGCATTCCATTTTTCTGACTATTCATTTTGGTAGGAAGTTTTTTTTTTTGTTGTTTTTTTTTGAACTGTCATTTAAAAATAGGTCTCCTAGGTAGGAAAGCAAAATCTTAAGTTGCTTCAAGAGTAGCTACTGCTATAAAAGACCCAGGGTGATGGTAGTTAGATGCTGACATTCTAGTTCCACTGTTCTCACCCCGCCTCACTTGTTCCTTGAGTTCAGTGTAATATCCCAAACCCTACAAGGATAGCATAAGAAAGGAAAATCACAGCCAAATTGGTTTCGTGATACCCCTATTTTTTCTTCAAGTAGAATTTGGTGGCATATTAAAAGACTAATCCATTTGAACCAAATTGAATTTGTCCCAGAAATTTGAGTTAAACATCCTAAAATCAATCAGGGGAAACATTCTTAAATCAGTCACTCTGAAGTTAACATTAATAAATAAAGAACAATTTTATGATCATCTCAAATGATGAGGAAAATTATTTCACATGCTTATCCAAGTAGGAACTTCTAGCCAGTTCAAGAAGGAAAGGAAAAGAACTATGAAGCACAAATGGGAGATGAATCAATATTATTATCTCATCTGTCACAATTATCTATTCAAAATTCCAGAAGAATTCTTGAACTGTTAAAATCAATAAATTTAGCAGGATTTCAGAATACAATCATAACATGCAAAAATGAATAATAGTTCTCTATGTAGTGGTAACAAATTTCCAATTGCAATGTCAAATAATAAGGCATAACTATAACAATAAGTATAACATTATTTTATAGAAAACAACATATTATTTTGGAAAGAAATTTTAAAATTTTTAAAATTTTAAGTAAGTGGAGAGAAAAAATAAGCTTCTGGCTTGGAAAACTCAATATTAAACAAATGTCATTTTTCACCAAATAGAATAATTGTGTTTAACCAACATTAAACACAATTGATGTGGGAATGCAGATGATCTAAAATAACTACTCAATCTAAAAGAGGAATTTGAGACAGAGGGATATTAGATAATGAATCTTGCTATAAAGGTGAAATAAAAAAAATACTAGTAATGCAAAGAAAACCATACAGACCCAAAGGACAAAAGAGAGAGCTGAAAAATACCTGGACATATCCAATTACTTGATTTGTGATTAAAGCATCACTGTTTTAATAAGAAAAGTATGATCTTTTTAACAAATGGTGCTAGGCAAATTGAATATTCATTTAGAAAAGAAAATTTTAGCCCTTACCTCATATTATGCACAAAGGCAACTCTTAACAGATTGTATGTCTGTGTGATGTAAATAACTTAAAAAACATTTTGCATAGGCAAAGATTTATTACATTATTCATGAAAAAAGATAACAAGATATACAAGCTACATTTTTAAAAGATTGGTAAATAGTCAACATTGAAATCAGGTTTTTCTTTCCATTAAAAAAGATGCGTGGGAAAGCTGGAAAAAGTTAAAATATGTAACTTTTCTTGGACTCATCAGAATTGAGGTTGCAAATTTCCACCCCCAAATCTGGAGAGACAAGCTAAACCAGAGATGCACAGTGGAGTTCTCCTTAGATGGTCATTTGGCAAATTGCTGGAGGCCAAACAGATGAACATGAGTGGGAAACCTCTGGCATCTTAGACGGATCACCACAGCTTCATAGGTCTTATCGCCTTTCTGCTTCTGAAGGTGAGGAATCTAGAAAGAGCCTCCTATGACTCTGGCCAAAAAAAAAGGGGGGGGGCGGGGGAGGAATAATTAACTATGAACTATGAAATGTTCTCCATAAGAAAGGCTTATTCTCTGGGGAAAAAGACCTTGCTAGAGCTTTATCCCAGCTGGGAGATATGTGTTCATTCTACTTTGATCCACATTAGACTTCCTGTCACACCAAAGATAGATAGATAGATCTCTATCTATCTATCACTGGAGAAATGTTTGTGAAGGTCAGTTTTGTGAAAACATGGGCCCTCTACACATCTGTGATTTAATCACAGGATTGTAAAATGCTTCCCTTTTCCCATACCTTGTCACCACACAAACAGGGCTCCGCTATAATAATAGTGTATTATGGCAGGAAGAGCTGTAAGACTCAGAGCCTAATTGAGGAGGAACATTTAGGGAAGCCCACCCAAAATAGAGAGGACAAAGCCAAGAACTAGAGAAATTTGAAGCCTCCTTCACTGATGCAACCAACATTAAACACAATTAGACTCTTAGATGAAGAACATATATTCTCATTCTTAACACCTATTAACCTCAGTTCCCATTACCAGGTGCTATGTGTCTGTAGTTCAGTAAGTAAGTAAATAATCACACAATAGGCAAAAAGACAAGAAAAAAATATACCCTAAATTGACATGGTCATCATCAAAATGAAATGATAGATAAGAGTGGTGAGACAGGAACTTTAACTGGACTGATAGGGTAAGTGCTTTAAAGGCAGAGGAAGACTAGATGCAGAAAAAGATGGAAATATAAGCATAGAGATGGAAACTGTAAGAAAATTTTAGAAGGAAATGCTAGCAATAAAAGAAAAACCCACTACAACAGAAATGAAGAATGCCATTGATTAACTTATCAGTAGAGTGGACATGACCCAGGAGCCAATATGTGAGCTGGAGGATATGTCAAGAGAAAATTTGTAAAGGAACATATTAAGTATTACTCCAGTTATGAAAGTTCAAACCGGACACAATTCGTAATCATGGTCAATCAAGAGAGACGAGGAATGATTTACAGAATTTTCCTGGGGAGAAGGGGGCATGCAATTAAGGAGAACTTGCAGGGGATTCAAAAATATTAGTGATGCTCCATTTCTTAAACTGTGGTGAGTAGATGATCATTTTACCATGTTTTAAAGTATGCATGTACTTTAAATATATATTTTTACATTTACAGTAACAGAAGTGTAAATGTTAGAGAAAAAAATAATAAAATAAGTGATCATAATCACATTTGAACTTTCAGCCATGATTTCCTGGGCCAAAGCTATCAGTTAAAAAAAAAATATATATATATATATATATATATATATATATATATATATATATATATATATATATTAGCAGTATATATATACTGCTAAAATTGTTAGAAATGATCCATATGATATCTTTCAACCCCATGGTCATTTGAGAACACAGTGAAAAGACCGATAGGGTAAATCACCAGGACTTGTTTACACAACAGAAAATGTGGTTGTAAAATATTCTCTACTGTTTCTGAAACTAGAGACCGGAAACACACAGTGGAAATGAGACCTTTCACTGTTCTTACGCCAATACAAATAACAATTACAGCTCCATGTGAGAAAAGTAAGAAATATTGCTGGGTTTCAGTGGTTCGAGCAAGTCAGCAGATTTCTTTAATGGTGGCCAATTGGACCCCCAAATTTTATAGTCTTGAGCAAGACATGGCTTTTACACATTAAAATGATCCCTGATAAAACAACCCGGGGGTCATGAGAAGGCTACTCTGCCAATTTCATTTCACTGTGGGATCCACCGACATCTGGTTCAGCTGCAGAAGCTGGAAAACGTCTTTAAAATTCTCCTGACAGTAAAAGTGGACATGTGGAAAACATTCTAATCTGTTAATCTTTGGTGCTCCTGAAAAAGGGACATTTGGCTTTATACTTCATAATGATAAATATGAAGCCTCCAGATCTAGTTGTAAATAACTTAATGGCATCTGAATACGGAATAGAATTTTTATTTCCCAGAGGTCCCCAAACATGAATATGCACCTGCATCCATCCTATGACATAGGAAGCTCCCTGAATTCCTTGTTTATACTTGGGCTTTGCAATCTGTCCACCTACACACTGGTTTCATTTGGCCACTGAAAATTAGCAAACAGTAGCAAGTGATTTCTTCTCTCTGTCCCCCAGCCTTGTCTCCCTCCTGCTGTGCTCACTAACTCCATGCTTCCTTAGGTACCCCCTGCCTTTCTTAGTCCCTCCCTTTCATTGTATTACATATTTCAGATAATTGAAGAATCAATCAAGAACAGAGGAACTAGTGGGTCTCTCTCTGTCTCTCTCCACTCCCCCACCTCCTCACAGACAGACACAAGCGCGCGCGCACACACACACACACACACACACACACTTGCATGCTATCAATAAGGGAACTTTAGAGTTGCTAGGTAAATATATTAGGATGTGAATGTGTAGACAGGAAACCAAAATTATAATTACTATATTCTGACTTGTCCCTAAATAAATAGATGGCCATCTTCAAGATCAACAGATTGTAGGCATTGTCTCTACCTTGCAGTAGTCATAAGGTGCATAGAGTGGTAGTGAAACAGGGCCATGATCTGCACTTCTTGTTTCTTGTCACCCCATGTTTCATGTTGAGTCGGTCTGCAGATTGCTTCCTGCTTCATGTAGCATGCTCCCTTACATTTAAACTGCTGTCTGAGTTGTCCATTATAGCAGGCTTTTCTCTCTTTTTCCAGTTCTTTTTACTTCCACTAAATTCCTCTTTTGAGATTAATAAATTTGTTCCAATTTCAGAATATTACCCCCAATATACTAGATTTGAAATTCAGAAAACAAATTAGAGAATAAAGGAAATATTTACAATTAAACATAGGTTTACATAATTCCCTATCAAATACATGCTGTTTAAAACGTTTCCTTTTTTTTTTTTTTGCTACAAACATCCTCTGTTGTCTCTCAATAAAACAAATATGCAAATAAACAAATTAATTAAAGGAAATAACACAGAGCTACTGCTCTTATAAACTAAGTCATGTTTATTTTTCTTCTGATTCTACCTATAGTGTGTCAGCTCCTGAAAGGAAAGTGTCCCAGCAGTTATAAATAGGAACTCTGGAATTTCAATATCTGGGATTAAGTTTTGACTCTGCAATCTTGGGAAAATTAATTTTCTATGTTCCATGGTTCTTCATATGTAAACTATTGTGAGGATTAAATCATGGCTTCTTCAAAGGAGTGATTTAACTGTGGTATTCATAGCTTCTACTTGTGAACCATTGTGAGGATTAAATGGATATAGGCGCACATCAGACACTGGGGGTTTTAGCTTTTCCCCACCTCCCCATTAATTCCATTCCCCAGCTGTTAGTAGTTTTGTCTCCATAGCAGAATCAGGAATATCACTCTATCATTCCAACTTTGGCTTTTTCTCTCAGCACTGAATCTAAAGGATAGGTAGGTATTTTAAGTGGATGTGGCAGTGTGATGTTCGAAGAACACTTGTCATCTATCAAGTACCTTCTATAAGGTGTGGTCCTTTGCCAGATGCTAGATGTAACTGGTTATCTAAATATCATATACTTTGATGCTTGGAAGATGCTTTGATTCTCTGTAGACACTGCTATCATATTTCTTGGCAGAATGTGTATGTTGTTAATGTAACTTTATAGTGGTATGTATGTGAGATGGTATTGGGTGGTTCATTTTGAACAATCCCAAAATCACTAAGTCTGAATTTGTTGTTCGGTCATAGTGTACATTGTTAGATTTAAGGACTTAAAAGTTTAGAAACCCTTTTGTGACTCTATTGCACATTTAATATAAGAAGTAGATCCCAACTCTTGCTAGGCTGTCCTCCGCCTGCTGTTCTAGCCCCATTTCTCATGCTTCTTTTCACCCCCACTTTCTCTGGGCTGGGGGCCTTCACACAGACTGTTCTGTTGGTGTGCTTCATCCCTCTCAACCTCTTGACAACGCAATTTTAAGTCACAATGTGTAAATACTTACTGAACCCACATTTCTGGGCTGTACTGCCAAGCTGCAAGCCAGTCCTCGCTGTAGTGCTTGCTGTTCACACAGCATTTCCTCTGCCCACTTGTACATTGTTATTGTACTGGTGAGGGAGGAGAAGGCTGAGCTTCATGATCCAGGTTTCTACTACAGCACATAGTATATAATCAGTGCTTAATATCTGTCTTCAAGGAATGACTACAAACTGTCAAAATAGCTCCAAAAGAAACACTCCATTTCTTACATCAATAAACTGTTTTTTTTTTTAAAGCTGATTTCCTTGTAGAATAGTAGATGGTTACTTGATTTCATAGTACCTAAGGATACAAAAGGAGCCGCACACCTGTACTCAAAGGGGATAAATTGAGTGTCTTTGCAAAGAGACTTAAATTTCAGAACTCTGTCTTTTTTTAAGATCTGCCAATTTTCTTTGACTTCTTATTCTCATCTGTAATTCAGGTCTAGTATGAATCAGATATAAGGTAGATCAGGAATGAGATATTATTCAGTCAGGTAGCATGACAACTTAGTCCTTTATGCTTATACATAAGAAACCAGGACTGACTCTTGGTTGAAACATTTGCAAAAAAAAAAAATGTGATGAAAATATTCACATAGAGAAAATATATTTCATATTATATGGTGGCTATATAGTTGAACTATAGGCATGGGAATCCACAGAATAAATATTTTTTACATGTGTGCAAGAATGTCTTAAAGTAAGATCTTTATTAGCTGAAGCCAAAATTTTACTCCAGAAATACAGCTACTTAAGGAAAAAAGCAATGCCTCAAGTTGTGGAAGAATTAATCAACACATAGGCAAAGATTCCAGGCAGAAAAGACATTTCAGTAAGGACAAGGAGATTTAAAACAGCATGGGAGAATACATAAGAAATTTTATATTGCTGAAACAAAGTTCAAGAGAATGAACTTAAAGAGAGTTGTAAAGTTACATATTTCAAGACAATGATTAATGAGTCTGGGTCAGATATTCTGATGTCAGGTCATCAGAGACCTCAGTAATAATGATAATAATCTTGGACTTTATCCAGCAAATGATGGAGAACCACAAAGGGTTTTAAGCAGAGAAGGGATTATTTAGATTTGTACTTTAGAAAAGTATTACTGGTGTTTCTATAAAATGCAGATTTCCTGAACATGGGACAAAACAATTCAGATCATAGACTCTTTCAGTAAATTTATCAAGAGATATTAAAGGTCTTGTGTGCAGGGCGTGCACACTACAGAAAGGAGCAGAGCAGATTGGAAATGTGTTTTAAGAGAAGAGTAGAACCTCATGACTAAGTATGGAAGGGAAGAGAGAGGGTAGAAACAGATCTAAGTCATGTGCTCGGTACATGGCGGGTGAACAATGAACAAAGTTTAACACATGGATCCAATTTAGTAACTGCTATAACTGTCACCAGAGCAGAGACACAGGTCTAAACTAAGCCAGGGCAGTGGAAATAAAAGATGGAAAGCACAGTGGTCATTGAGAATTGCAAATTAGCTCATATATTATATTATATATACACATACATATATATGTCTGTGTGTATACTTATATGTATATACATATATATGTGTATATGTGTATGTATGTGTGTGTGTGTGTATATATATATATATATATATATATAATTTATATATAAAAATGGGACTTGGTCATCATTTTTCTATGTCACCTAACAAAGCTCTTATTTCTGATTGTCTCATTCCATGCCCTCAGTTATAACTATTCTAAGGTTTCTTTCTGATCAAGTTTTCTCCTGCATGGTCAGTGATATTGCCTCTTTATGAGTCAAAATATTTAAATGCATGAGGCATATTCTTGATCAGAATTCTACCTTACTCCCCATAAAGGTTTATTGAGTAGGGGCCCTCTAGGCTGCAACATAGGGCCTAAGAAACACAGTCATCAATATGTCTTAGTAAAATTGTTCACTTCTATTACTAGTAGAGGGTAACTTCAGTGGTTTTTGAGTCTGACAGTTCTCAAAATAGATGGGTATACATGTAACTGTAAAACAAAAAAAAAAATCTTAAATGATAACAAGAGATGATTTTAACAACTCAGATTTTAAGCTGTTAAAAAGCAGAATCTATTAAAGATGAATACAATATAACCTAGTAAGGTTTATACCATAATGAATGAAAGATTTGTGCAATATCAAGGAATTGATCTAATCAGAATATTAATAGATTAGAGAGGAAAGCATGTCTTAAAGAACACAGAAAATCTAATAAAATTAAATACTCCTTCATAATAAAATCTCTTTAAAATTTAAGAGTATATTAGGAACTACTTGGAGTTCATAAGAGATCTGAGCTAACAGTCAAATAATCAACATTATACTTAATGTTGAACTTAGAAACAATATCAATTTCAAAAAGCAAACCAAAAGATAATTTAACTACCACTTCTTCAACACTTCAGGAACTTTAACCAACGGAATAAAGAAAGAAGGAATAATAAAAATAATTAGAAATAAAAAAAATGTTACATACATTTTCAAATGCTCTCATTTATGTATGCTAAAAATTTTTGGATCTTCATATAAACAATCATATCACTTGCTTAAGAATAATTTTTGTGTGTGTTGTGTGTGTGCATGTGTAATAATAATAGGCATAAATACATATAATGTATATATGTATAAATAATGTAATGTGTGTCTATATTAATAAGAGAATTTGGTAAATTTTTAGGCTAAATTATACAAAATAGTAGTGTTTCTGCAGAGAAACAACAACCAATAAAGCTATAATAGAAAAAAAATTATCAAGTTTGCAACAAAAACCATAAAGTACTAGAAGAAACCGAATGTTTTAAAATCAACTACTATTGAAATTTTTGTTGTAAAACTTGTATGTCAAAATTACAAAATTTACTGAAAGTATACAAATAAATGGCTAGATATATAATATTCACAGATGAGAAAGTTCAGACTGGACAAGAAGGAGAAGGCTTGAGCTCTGAGTTCCAAAACTCTCACACTGTTAGCAATTAAGTTTTACTTCTGGCAAGTTTTAGAAGCTCCAAGAACATTGAGAAGGAAGAAATGTTGTTTAATTGTTCATCTTGACTATGTTATTATTTTGAGTAAATTTGAGCCACATTCAGAACTGAGTGTGAAGCCCAGCTATTGCCATATGACTTATTTGTATTTTGCAGAATTTATTAGGAGGCTTTACTTATTAAAAATTATCCCCAGGTGGGTGTACATAAGCTCAGTAGTAAAAGCATTTTATTAAACTCAAAAAATAATTAAATCCCTAAAAGTCACATCAGTAGGTGTTGTATCTATAGGACAGTACTTTTACATCTCTTTCATTTGTGGTCCATTTTAATTGATTTCTACTTGTAGTTAAGAGTCTCGCATTTTTTATTCTCTAATATTCTTGTAAGTTTTTTTAAAAAAGGAAATCATCTTTATGAAAATTTAACGACATAAAAAACGTTTATATTTTCAGTTGATTTTATATATTAGCAAATAAAATAAATTTAATTCTCTTTAATGATAATATTTTTCACAGTTATTGTCCCTTGATACATGTGCCATGATAAAAACCTTCTAATTTTCATTCATCATCAGCAATTTTCTATTTAAAATTTAAAGTATATGAATAATTAAAGAATGAAACAAGCTAAAATTATAAAATCATTTTAGTCTAATTCATTGTGTAGTTCCTGATTTCCCCCTGTTTTGTATTTTTTTTTCCTTTTTATGATCCTTGTACATACAGAATATTATTACCCTGGAGATAAGGCCCAAAACATTCAAAAGAACTTGGAAATATTTTATCCTGAAAATATATCCCAAGTGTTCTCTCAGGAAGGCAGGAGTCGGTGGAATAGAAAAACGAACAGCTCAATCAGAAACAGACCAAAAGACAAAGCTCACTTTCTTTCAGTGATGATCCCATTTGGAGAAGTGCTGGGGTTTTTAGGGGGGGAATAGATATTTGGTTCTAAATACTTGAAAGTCTGCAGTTGTGTCAGTGTTTTATACACAAAGTTTCATTTTCCATTGCTATATTTTAAAGTGCTTGTATCAGGATATGTTTTATTGTCTTATAGAAGCTCTGAGATTTTGCATATTCTAGCATAACTTTTCTGAAATTTTCTCATTAATAGAGAGTTCTTAAGGAAACTAAAGCACAAAAACGAAATAACTTAATCATGAAACATGCTTTATTTCATTCACCTTAAAATCACTGCACAATTATATATATCATAAGGGATGCTGTTTCAATATTTCTCTTCTCAGGTAAAGACTGTACGAACTTGACCCTCACAATGTAGCATAATTTCTTTGTAAATTTTGATCATACATGCTGTTACATCTGTGAACTGATCTTTGTACCTTACATGCACTTTTTTTTGTATAAACAATGTTTTAATTGAGATAGAGTTGGTTGTGTTTATATGTTTTGCAATTAACTAATTCTAAGAAGATAATTAACTGAAATATATAGCAGCATTATACGATATATCTGACTCATGCTTACAACATAGGAATTTTATATATTCAGTTTAATCTTATATGGTTTTAAAATCATTCTTAGACATATTATGGCAGGTTATCCAAGCATGATAAAGATCACCGACATTTCATTGATCATTTGCATGCTCTAGTTTAGCCAAATTTGAACAAATTATAAGACTCTCTTGACACAATATATATATATATATATATATATATATATATATATATATATATATATATATTGTATTTTGAAACAAATATCTTGATGAAATTACAACTCTGTAATTATTGTTGAAGATATAGAGGTTGAAAGCAGATGTGTGGGAGAGAAGAGTTTTGGAGATCATGAATGAGAAGAGAAAGCTAAAATGTGGTAAAATTTAGAAAAGGATAAAGTCCAGGGATGTAACAGGTGACATACATGGTCAGCACAGGAAGGAAGGAAATGATTTTATACATAGTTGTGACAGATCAAGAAGAGAGTATTGAGAAAGGCAAGGCGGGAGGACAGTAGATAGTAGTATTGGACACAAGAAGTAACAATGTTTCAGAAAACTCAGCATAGAGAAGCAAAACAGTCTTTCATTCTTTTTAATTTCACTCTTCATACTCTTTTTAGTTTTTTAATTATGTGGTATTTTCATATTCTTCCTTGTTGATTTTAATTTTAAAAAGCTATTTTTTTAGTTGTTTTGGTAGACTTTATTTATTCATTTATATATGGTGCTGTGAATAGAACCCAGTGCCTCACACAGGCAAGCGCTCTACCTGAGCTACAACCCCTGTCCTGATTTTAATTTTTTGACAGTTTGTATTACATAGAGTCCACGAAATGGTATGTGTGTTGGCTTATCTGATGGAATGGAAAGATTGGTCTTGATAAGCTGCATTTGTTAGGGATGTTGTTCACATGGACTCCAAGAAATCACACAAGCCTCTGGACTTTAGGAAGCAGCCATCCTGAATTGTATTCTTACTTGCTTTCCCTGCAATTTAACTTCTGTCTTCTAAAATGAGAGAGACTATTGTTTCAACTAGTGATGTGCTTTCAAGTCCTTCTGCCCATCTGGGAGTTTTGTAGCAGCCAGTGTGATCAGTATTATTTTTTTTTTATTGACTGTCTTGTGTACTTCTTCAGTTTATTTCAGTCCAAATAATTAAATTGAGTTTACTGATATTTAAAATAGAAATTATTCCCTTGAAGATATTTTTTTTTAAGTTCTGATGAAATTATGATTACCTTCTGTTGTATGAAGAGTGATTCTAATTTCAGGTGGAATATCAAAATAAGCCACTGTTCAATAAGTAAATATACTAGCCAAAATAACTTGAAGGAAAAAAATTATTAATAATCCTGTCCTTACCATGTTGGCTATTCTATTCAACCCTTATTATATTTCAGAATTATCACCATCATCCCATACAATATTTGATTGGAGTACTCCCAACCCCAACCCCATCCCTCATGTTGATAAGCAGGCATTGCTAATTGGCTCATTATTAGCCAAACCTTTGTGATAGCAAAAATATTCGATGGATATAGTATATTTTCATTTGGAGAATTATATTGTGACTTGCCTTTCTTTTTTCCCTTTTAAATCTTTTAAAGCACTGTACAAGTGTGTCACTCATAGTTGGAGATTGCAGAAAGTCAAGGAATGGATTAAATGTTTCTTCTTCTCCTCTTCCTCCTCCCCCTTCCTCTTCCTTATCCTCCTCCCCCATTCTTGTCCTCCTCCCTCCTTTCCACCTCCTCCTCCTCCTCCTTTTCCTCCTCCTCCTCCTCTTCTTTTTCCTCCTTCTTTTTCTCCTCTCCTTCTTCTCCTTTTCTTTCTTCTCCTTCTCCTTCTCCTTCTTATTCTTTGTGCTGGAAATTGAACCCAGAGTGCTTTATCACTAAACAACATCCCTGGTCCTTTCCCCCCCCCCCTTTATTTTGAGATGGGGTCTCCTAAATTGCTTTGGGCCTCACTAAGTGGCTCAGGCTGACTTGGTGATCCTGCCTTGGCTTCCCAAATCACTGGGACTACAGACATGAGCCACAAGGCCCACATGTTTCTTCTTTTGAGTCTCCAAAAAGCAATTTATTCTTAAAATAAATATCTTTATTTCTTTAGAAGAATGACTAGACATCTAAAAATATATAGTGTATCATTATTAAGATACATGGACAACAGCTCGTGAGGCTGAGACAGGAGGATTGTGAGTTCAAAGACTGCCTCAACAAAAGAGGCAATAAAGCAACTCAGTGAGATCCTGTCTCTAAGTTAAAAAAAAAAAAAAATAGGACTGGGGATATTGTTCAGTGGTCAAGTGCCCTGAGTTCAATCCCTGGCACCTCAAAAAAAAAAAAAAAAAAAAGTCCATGAACTACAGAGTCACAAGTAACAACATTTGCATTACAAATTAATTCATTGAATTTCTTTTCTGTGTTGTTTCTTTCTTTGTTTTGTTTTGGTGTAGGGAATAGAATCCAGGGCATACATCCTCAGCCCTTTTTTATTTTGAGATAGGATCTTGCTAAGTTGCTTAGGCCTTCACTAAGTTGCTAAAGCTGACATTGAACTTGAGATCCTCCTGTCTCAATCTCACAACCCACTAGGATTTATAAGTATGGGCCACTCTTAGCTCAATATATTTCATTTGAAAAAAGTGTTCCTGCCATAGATCAGATCAGTGTACACAGTTTTAAGTATGTATTTATATATGTGAATTTTTTCCTAGCAAGAGGACATTATATTTTCTTCAGGTTCTTAGAGGAATCTGACTCATAAAGCACTTAAAACTTTGATTTTGAAAAAGGACCCTTTTTTTTCTTGAAAAGCATGTGGATTTATAACACAATAAATATTTATTTCTTTTTGTTGAACAGGCATTTTAGATGTTTATTTAGTTTATCAACAGAATAATGTATTGGAAACAAAAATATGCTAATATTTAATCAACAAATATTTAGACTGCCTGCCTACCTCATGCAAGACTGTATCATGTCATAGCCAGACAATATTTGCTGGGTGCAAATGTTACCACTTAGAAAGAATTGTAAGAAATTTTAAAAGGAGATTGAAAAGCATCACTTATTGACTTCATAATCAGCAAAGTAACCATAAACTCTATTTTTCCCCTGTATTTTTTAAAATAATACTTTTATAACTTTAAGGCTCTGAAGAGAACTACATCAACAACTCACTTTTCAAATGTGGAAAAAGGGGTTCAAAGATGTAAAGTAACTTTTCCAAAGTCAATTATTTAGTCAGTGAAGAGCTATAAACAAAACTTAATGTCAATTGCTATTGTGTTTGCTCCACCAAAACTCATCTAGTTTTTAGTGTTTATGTAGATGTGTTTAGTGAAAAGGGATAATAATATTATTAAAATTAAATCTTAGTGTTTTGTAAGATTTCATTTGTTTGCCATTTTTATCTAATAGAGTGAAATGAGCTGTTTGTGTATATATATGACACAATTTAGAACTGAATACCAATCTGAAAATAAAACTTGAAGTTGTGTATATATTAGAACTTTTTGCATATATAGCTATAGTACTATATTGTACTTTTTTGTGCTAAGATTTATATTTCTTATATCCTTAGTAAGATAAACTGCCTGCAAGATTCTCAATTATATAAAATTTTTAAAACATGGCTGGCTATATCTTACAGAGGCATGAATGCATTTGTTAGATAGCTTAAAAACCTTGATATAAATTCCTCCTGGACATGTGAGATAATGTGAGTAATTGATACAAGATTAGGTACTGGTCTGAAATAGTGAGCAAGAACAGACATACTTCTACTAAGAAATTCAATAGTACTTACAGATGTCCTATAAACATGAGCTGGGAAGAAGAACCTATAAAAGTGAGAATTCTAAATTAAACAGTTACTATACAATATGACCAAAGCACACACATATACACAGTTAGATAGCTAGATACTGATATACATACCTATATATTTGTCTGTAGATACATTAAACTTATTCAATCATATACATTTGGGTTACATTTGAAAAGTATGTTTTTGTATCTATATTGCCTATATTTTTGTATATGTATACATATATATATATATATATATATATATATATATATAAGTATATACACATATTTACATACAGACACATATATAGGCAGACATATATTATAATGCTATATTAAAATTGTATTCCAGTGAGCATCTTACTCTTATTTATATCCTCCAGAAAGAGTTACACATAGAAATAATTTAGTGAATAAGTTTTAGTAAATAGTTATTGAGTGATATTTCAGAATAACTTTACTAAGCTATCTAGCAGGAGGCATCCAGTGTTATATCAGGGCTAAGGTCAAATGTCATAAACAGGAAACTACTATTAAGAAGCTCAGTCACTGGTGTTGTTTATACTTCCTTAATTACTGTTCTCCAAGTCTATCTGTGCCTGAAGAATTCTCCTACTCTTCAAGGCCAAGTTCAAATGTCATTAACTCCATGAAACCATCCTTGATTAACCCAGACTGAAATAATTCATTACATTTAAACTTTTAACAATATTTTCTCAATTTGACTGAATTAACACTTCTCATAGTCTTCCTTTTAATTATTCACATGTACATCATAGCTTTTCTATTAGATTATAAGTTTTGAATCAGATTTTATCTTAAATATATTAGATATTAAGCCTTTTGTGAGTGAATAATTACTAAATATTGACTGGTTGCATAATTTACTGTGTAGCTTACATAAATCTGAATGCTCTAAGAATAGTTATCATTCCATACTAATTTTGGCAAAAAAGAAGATTCTCTTCCAGCGAAATTCTAAGTTAACTTATGGAAATTTATGATATTCATATTATTTAATCAAGCAAGAAATGAAAAACTAAAACATATTTTAAGTGACAAGAAAGCATAAATAATCATAATTTGCTAATAGACATAGGAACTTTGGTCCATAACAAGCTTCTTTGTGTGTCTTATTTATTAAAATGTTGTGACATCTACCAATACATGTTCTGTGAGATGGAAGAAACAAAAATGCACAGATATGTTGTATTTTATTCTTATTATTGAAAAAATGCTGGTTGAGACACCAAGTTGATGCATTAGTGACACTCACCTGACTAATGCATATTTATTCACAAGATATGACCTTGTGTGTCTGATCTTATTCTAGGTGCTCTCTACTCCAGGCACAATCTCTCCTTCTTACTCTAAACATACCAAGCATCCTCTCTTTTCAAGGTGTTAGTGCTGATCTTGTTCATTTTTGTTGTTGTTGTTTTCTTCTGTAACTTTTCTTGGATGCATTGAGGTTATACATAATTGTGGAGTTCTTGTTGAATAATCATACATAGACACAATATACCAATATACATCAATAGCATTCCCCAGTATGCCTGAAACAGTGTTGTTTCTGTCACTGCAGCAGCAGGAAGCTACCACTGCAATAAGCCGTGGGGCCCCCCTAGGCAGCATGGACCAAGGGAGAAGGCAGTGCTCCAGGAGCCCAGAATACAGACACACCAGGAGACCATGATGGCCTCTCTATCATTAGCAGAGGGCATTGGAAGCCACAGAGGAAACACAAATCTGCTGGAGATACTACCTAAAACACACAGAGAGGATAAAAATATCCTGGCTACTTCTTCTCACTAGAGTCTTCTCTTGGCTGAATCAAGGAGGATTCAAGCTGATATGGAAGTTTGGGGGATCAGCTTGCAGGGATCAATCTGTCCTTTGTGATGAAGAGCAGAGAAAGGCTGGACAAGGGAGAACAGGTGCTTGACCCCGACAGGCTGTTCTTTGCATATCAGAGACCTGGCACCTTTCTTGCTTTTGTGTGGATGTTGAGACTTTTAATTTACATTCTTACCCAGATAAAATATTAGGTCACATCCATCTGGTTGTGTCCTTAAGTATTTAGTGTGTTTTCCTGAATACTGCCTAGGTGAATTTTCTTTTAAATTACCTAACTAGTGAGTGAACTAACACTTGAATTTGACTGAAACCTAAAAATTCTTGTCTGCTTGTATATTTTCATTTTTAAAGGGTGGCATTGGATTTTAGATATTTAAAAGTATTGGAATTTTAAAAATACTAAAGCACATTACAGGTTAAATAGAAGTTTTTATAAGCCTCATGGTATATGGTAGCTTTGCCACAAACAGTAAAGAGGTGTGGGTTTCACACGGATTGGGTTCTTAGAGGCTATCAAAGCTGATGGCCTCTCTCACTATAGAAGGGATGCCGTCTACAACCTCTAGGTTGTCTTTTAGTTCTCAAGTGGCACAGAGTGCCACCCATGTAAGTGTGGGTAGCATTAAATGGCTAGAGAGTCATCCTTCACAGTCAACTAAAATCTACTTCTGTGTTTTCCTCTGGAATTATACAGAGTATGTCTACTTTCTTGACCACATAATTAGCTCTTTTTTTTAAAGATAAGTATGCCCTACTGCCACCCAGATGAAATATATCATGTTTTTCTAATATATTGGTTTCCTCCAAACCTGCTTCAACTCCTATATATAGCCATAATGAAACCTATTTTTGTTTTGTATCTTATTTGTATAACTGGCTTCAATCACACTATTTCTGGGGACTTCATCTGACCTATTTCTTGGGTGAGAAAAACTCTATTATTTCACATGCACCCATCCCTCTTCTTCCCAAGTGTACTCAGTGCTTAGAAAAATTATTACCATTGTTAACATAAATATCTATTTAGATATTTTGAGCAATGGTGGCTATATAGTTAGCAAGATCTTTGGTAAATCATTTAGAAATCTTCTTGAACTTGGACTCTCAGAAATGAAAAAAAAAATGTGAGTGATAATATTCATATAGTGAAGTAGGATTATAAAATATTTTATAACTCATAGTATATCTAATAATATACTATAGCTCTATAAAATGTTCATTTTAATAAATCTTGCAGCTTAAATATCCTCCCAAATATATACTGATAAATCATCAAATGCATGTGTAAATTGTCTTACTTTTCATTTAAAATGTAGCTCAAATTTCTCCTGCTTCTTCTCCCTAAATTCGGAGAAGATTTAAGCACCATCTTGGTTGGTGAGGGACTTCTTGGTCTTCTTTCTCAGTCCTCTCTTCTTGTCCCTGAGATGCAGCTGCCCAGCTGATTCAGCCTCTGTCTTTTGATGACACCCCAAATTTGTTCCACACCCTGCTTTTTCCTGGTAATGATCACCAGTGCCCTTTCCGTCCTTCTGAGGGAAATGAGAAGTTGTCAGATGCTTTCTATGTCATGTTTGATTATTCTGTTGTGTTTAATACTGCCTGAGGCTACTTTCCATGATTTTACCTTAGCCTTTGCTCCCTGGGATCCCAGTTAGTGGGTGTGGAGTTTTGCTTACCCTTTTAACATACACCATTAGAATCAAGTCCAGACCCATCTATTAAAGGTCTCCTCTAAACCTATATGGATTTGCTGTCACCCATTACCTGCAACCTGGTATACTCAGGAGAGGGGGAGCCTCATAATCTCCTGAGGGAATTATAAATCACTTTATCATACTTTTTAATTATTTTATTGCCAAATGAAGAGCAATTATCTAGGTTACAAGAAGATTTAGTTATAAATGTGAGCATTTTCAAAGTTCTTTACCTCCTTAACAAGATTCCTAAAATTCAAGAAATAAAGCCAAGATTCAATAAGTAGGACTTCATCAAACTATGCACAAAAATGTGAAGAGAGAGCTTACAGAATGGGAGAAGATCTTTGCCAACTGTTCCTCAGATAAGGTATTATATCCAGAATGTATACAAACTCAAAACCTTAACACCAAGTAAGCAAGTAGCCCAATGAAAGAGTAGGCAAAAGAGCTAACCAGACACTTCTCAAAAGAAATACAAATGGTCAACAAATATATGAAAAACTGTTTAACATTTCTGGCCATCAGGGAAATGCAAATCAAAACTACTTTGACATTTCATCTCACTCCAGTCATAATGGCAATTATCAAGAATATGAATAATAATAAATATTGGTGAGGATGTGAGGGAAAAATATACTCATACATTTTTGGTAGAATTGCAAATTAGTGCAACCTCACTGGAAGGCAGTATGAAGATCCCTCAAAAAACTAGAAATGGAACAAACATGTGACCCAGTTATCCCATTTCTTGGTATATACCCCAAAGATCTAAACTTAGCATGCTGTAATAATATAGCCACATCAATGTTTATTGTAGTGCAATTCACAATAGTATAGTTGTGGAACCAGCTCAGATGCAGATAAATGGATAAAGGATTGTACTATTTACATACCATGGAGTTTTATGTAGCCATAAAGAAGAATGAATTATGACATTGGCTGGTAAATGGATGTAACTGGAGAATATCATGCTAAATGAAATAAGCCAGATCCAGAAAGTCAAGGTTTGGGTGTTTTTTCTCATATGGAGAAGCTATACCAAAATAAAAGAAAAAGGTGGGGGATCCTATGAAAATAGAAGAGAATTTAGTAGAGCAGAGGAATGAGGTTGAGGGGAAAAAAGGAGCTATGTGCATATATAAATATATAACAGTGAATTCCACATTTACATATATATATATACACATATACATATATATGTGTGTATATATATATATATATATATATATATAAAGCATTATTTAAAAAAATAACTGTAAATAAATAGAAGGAAGAACAGTAGAACAGAGGAAAGGGAACAGGGGGAAGGGAGGGAGAGGGAAAGTACTGGGGACTGAATTGGAGCAAATTATATTTCATGCTTATATAATTATATCAAAATGATCCCCAGTGTCATGTATAACTGTAGTACACTAATAAAAAAGGAAGATTAAAAAAATACATGAAATCACTATAAATGCAAATGAGCAAGTATAAAAGGGCATCTAATCAAAGAAAAAAATGAATTAAAGTTAGTTTTGAGCAGTCATGAATGTTTCAAAAAACATATGGTAAATATCCAGTTTTCTATATCTAATACTTTCGAAAAAAGCAATTTTCACCTGACACCAGGGTTGATTTTATGTTCCATCTCAGTTAATGTGCCATCTTCCACTTACATGTTAAGTTAGAAATCATAGGGCTTTTGTTAATGACCCTTCACTTCCTTCAGTCCTTCCTCATTCTTTTATATACTATTTTTACCTCATAAATTCATCTCAAATATATGACTTAATAAAGCTCTTTCTTTTGCTTTACTTTAATACTCACCAACAAGGACTTGATTCATTGCACCAATTTTCTACATAACATTTCTACTTGCAGATTTCTCCATCTTTTCTCCATATTAACTTTGCTTCCTTGATGGTGAGATCTGTGTAAAACAAAGTGCTAGTGATGTCATGATTACTCATAAACCTTTAACCTTAAATAAACCTTTATTTCTTAGACAGTTTAAAATTCATGCCCTCCCTATAGAAGACATTCAGGGCCTCTCATTATCAGAAACTGTATTCCATCCACAATGGAGCTCCTACAATAAAGTCCCATTAAATATTCTTAGTACATCCTTGATGTATTCATTTTATATGTCTTTTTACAGTCCATTCTTTCTATATAAATATTCTTTTCTTCACCAACCTTTTGCTTGAAATAGCAAAAACCCTGATTCAGAGGCAAACTCTTCATCAAAATGTTTACCTTACCTGCCACTTTTCCTGTCCCTTTTTTGCTCCACCACAAGCTAAAAACTAACTGGTATTTCTGAATAGCTTTGTTTATAACTCTTATAAGAGCTACTGCATTTTACTTTGTATTATAGTAATATAGATTTAGAAATATCTTCTCTGGCAGATCATTAAGTTTCTGATTTGTGTCACTACTCTTGCTTGCAAGTGAAATTAGACAACTCAATACACTATATGCAAAAGGGGGGATTTATATAGGGGTATCTGTATCTCACAGAACTCATATAGGGGTATATGTATCTCAATAATTTATGTAGAGGTATTTTATAGAAACCTCTTTGAGAAAGTATGCAGACAAGTTAATACCAGAAATTTGGAAGGAAGTCTTTCTTCCTGATTCTAAATCTCATCTTTACCTTATACCAAACATATAACATTATTTATAATAATGTTAAGCAGTGTCTCATTTTTTCTCAATTATAAAATTGAAATGATAATAATAATATCTGCTCTTAGGGTTTGTATTTAAAAATTTTCCCCCCATAACCTATGTGTTAGGCAATGTAGCAATGTTCAGAGGTGAAAAGATTGGATCATAAGAGCTGCAACCTCATCAGTAGATAAATCCATTTGATGGTTTAATAATTTGAATGGACTACTGGGTGGTAACTGTAGGCAAGTGGGATGTGGCTGAAGGAAGTTGTTCTCTGGGACCTAAAACTATATCTGTCTCCAGCTCCTAATCTCTCTCTGTTTCCTGGATGCCATGAGCTCATCAGCTTTCCTCCAATGTGCTTTTCTGCCACAACATTCTGCCTTAACCTTAGGCCCAAAGCAATGGAGCCAACTGACCATGGACTGAGACTTCTGAAACCATGAGCCAAAATAAACTTTTTCTCCTGGAAGTTGTTCTTGTCAGGTAATTAGGTCACAGCAACAAAAAGTTGACTTACATACCTATTACTAGTATTCTTGTGTAGTTTAAACTACATTGTATAGCTATCATTAAATGCTATTCCTTTACTTATTTATTTATTTTTGTACTGCTATGGATTGAAGCCAGGTCCTTGCACATACTAGACAAGTGCTCTACCACAGTGCTATACCCTCAGCTCATTAAATTTATGTTACTTAAAAAGCAAAAATGGAAAAGGAATAAAGTTGGACCTCTGGAAGGACTAAAATGCTGTCTGGAATTTAGGCTTCATTTCTCTCGTTCAACTATGCTTTATTTCCCTTTTTACTAGATTGAATTTCTGTGTTCCCCATTGCTCATGGAAAGAGTTGTTTGCCCATAGCGTGTGTGCTGTACATCTCGCCTCTTAGGTAGATGGATTCTGTGTCTCTGTTCCAAATCTGGGGAGGAGAGTGTGATTGACCCAATTTAGGTCCAATCAGCTGCAGCCAGGATTAATAAGAAAAAAAAGTCATGAAGCAAACATTTTCCAGAAACCCATTTTTATGAGAAAGTACTTCCAAGAGAAGAAGGTTCAGGGAGAAAACAAAATAGGTAATGATTCACTAAAATGTTTTGCCAGTTTTTGTATCCTCAGAAATGTAGTTCTCCACATTGAATTGTACCACGTCTAATTATTGCCATCATATTTGCGCTTGTCTTGATATTGCATTCATTATAGTTCTGTACATATCATTTATTCAATTGTGCTTTCAAAAATCTTTGAGTAATAAGCTGTTATGTTCTAGGTCCTGTGCCATGTACTCAAAGTTTAATGGAATGACATAGAGTGAAGTTCTGGTCATCATTAAGCTAATTTAAATTGGTTGTTGCTTTGACTTTTTCCAAAAATTTGGTGTACATGCTCTCAAAAGTTCTCTCTGGTTTGCGAATATGGGTTACATTGTTACGCTTCATCAGAATCACTGTATTTTCAATTCTTTTTTTCTTTTAAAATTGAAATTACACTTTCTTCTTTTTAATTATTAACATTTAATTTTATTTCACCACATAAGGGAGGCCTCCCACTAGCATCCATTTAGAAACAACCATAGAAATTCCAGAAACAAGAAGGCGGTGCTATAGATCATTTCTATGACTGCTACCTATGGAACTTCAGGTAAGCTCCTAAAGCTCTTTGTAAGAGCTGTGGGGGCTTATTCTGCAGTCCAGCTGCAGCAAAATAACCGGGGGATGACGAGCAACTTGTGTAGATTGATACAGCAGGAGTGGGAGCCGTTTATTGTAGGACAGGAGGGGTATATATACATTACATACAGCTTATCTTAATTAACATAAACTAGATACAGAAGTCAACCAATAAGGAATCTCCACACTTAATGGCTCGCTGTCTTTACTTCACAAACCACTCCCTCTGGCAAAATGCCAGGCGCCATCTTGACTTGTTTACAGACCCTAACAGGCTTAATTCCTTTTATATCAATCAATCAGTATTATTTCTATAAGGGCTTTGGGCCTAATTATTTATTTGTAAAAATCTGTGATTTGCAGATTACTATGAAAAATATACAGTGGCCTCTCTCAAGGTATTGTTTACACAAGTTCTTTATGGCTGTATCCCACTTTCTTCCTCATCCCCATTATCATTATTTCCATCCACCTCTCTTTGTATGTGCATTGAAAAGTGTTGAGCCTAAGGGGAGTAACTATCAGGGAGTCAGAACATAATCAGCATTTTCCTGGACTCTTAACAGATGAACTCAATTGCTCTGTTTTTGAGAGGATTGGACATTTATTTTTCTCAAAAGCTTCAGGGTCTTTGTTCCTTTCATTTATCTCTGTACCTCTGCCTGTCCTCCTTTTCCACTCCAGTTAAAATGATATTTTTCTCTATTAATTTCTTGGTTCACCTCCCTGTATCTACCTTAATCCCCAACTCACACCCATTTGTAAGTATCTTCATTGCTAATTTTTCTCTTCAATGTATGGTATAATTCTTCACTTCAATTAGCTCAGTCCTTTCTGGTTTCCAACCTAAAGGCTTCATGTAAGCTTATTGCCTCTCCATTCATATATGACCCCTCCCTTTTTTTAACCACTTTCTTATTCATTTTGTCACTGTGTCCTCTGTCTGCCTCTATATCCTTGTAATATACTTTTTAAATCCATCATTTTTCTGGGATCTATGTGCCAAGACACATGATAAGCTCTTTTTTTTGAAAGATCTCACTGGTTCCTTAACAAATCTGTGAATCAGTACTATTGCTCTCATTTTAGGTTGGGAGAACAGAGAGGTAAAATAACATTGTCAGGATCACAAAGTGGACAAGTGATGGACCAAGTTCAAACAGATGTCTGCCTTCCTTAGTGATCCCTTAAGCACTAGGCTCTATAAGCTGCACTTGTTTTCAAACCTATTGTGAGTTTTACTCTGACCTGCATGATGCTGAAATGACTCATTTCAATATTTGTAATTAGGTGAATTTCTCAGCTATTATGTTTCTTAACTATATGCAGCATTCTTCACAGGGGTTTGAGTATTAAAAAAAAAACATCCACCCTTTGAACTTCCTCTTGAACTAATGCATCTTCCTTCTTCCTTTCCACAAAAGTAAGAACCCAGCACCATGACTGGAGTTTCTGCCATTCTTACTCTAGACAAGTTCCTTCAGAGAGCTCAGAAATGGGTTGTCTAGATAAAATCAGAGTTTTTTTTTTTCTTATTTTTAATTGCTCTAAGAGATAGCTGCTTTAAGGAAAAAAAGTACCAATGTGTTATGGTATTACCTATACAAAAGTAAAAAAAAATATGGAAACAGTAGCCCAAAGGATGGGTGAAAAGAATTGGAATGTATTGTTATAAGCTCCTTTTCTTACATGTGATGCAGTATTTGGAGGTAGATTGTAATTAAAGATGTATATTTACAACTATTAAATAATTTAAAGAAGACAAAATATTAAGTCAATAGGGGAGATAAATAGAATAATAAAAATATTCAACTAATGAAAGAGAAGGAATGAAAAAGGAAAAAAAAAAAACAGCTGAGAGCAGTAGTATATACTGGTAATCCCATCGACTTGGGAGGCTGAAGCAAGAGGATCATCGCTAGTTCAAAGCCAACCTCAGCAACTTAGTGAGGCTCTAAGCAACTCAGTGAGACCCTGTCTCTAAATAAAATACAAAAAAGTGCTGGGGATCTGGTTTAGTTGTTAAGGCCCCTGAGTTCAATCCCTATTAAAAAAAAAAAAAAAAAGAAAAGAAAAAACAGAAAACAAAAAGAACAGATCAATGGAAGAAATGGAAAGCAGCTTGAAAAAAATCCAAACTTCTCTTGGTGTCTGAGTTCTAATTGTATTTACTGATATTACACTGCACCCCCAAATGAATAATGGCTTGAACACACGTATGTTTTTTTCACACTCAAGTAACAGGCCACTGCACATGTTCCTTGTCAGTGGGCATCTGCCTTCCAGCTGTTCATTTGGGAACCCAGGCTCCTTCCTTTTTTGGTTCACCATCTCCTAGGGCCTTTGTCATCTGCCTTTGACTATTAAAGGAAGACGGCACATGGTTTCTGAAAATACCCATTCTAGAAATGGCCTGTGTCACTTTGCTCACATGCCAAGAGGACACAGTCACATACTCACTTTTAAGGACAATGGCAGTTCTGTAATGTCATCTAGCTGAGAATCCCAGAAGAGGAAGAAAGGGATGTTTGCTGAAGAACTAGCACTACCTGAAATACCTCAACAGTCAAATAAAAAATTAAGAGATTGCCAAGCTCTTTTTTTTTTAACCTATAAGTCATCTCAGAATTTGAAACAATACATATATTTGGGTTTTACATGAAAAAATTTAGGTTTGGCATAGAACATTGAAATCTGCATGTTAACTAGGGACCTCGGGAAATTCTGACACTCAGATGTTCTCATTCTGAGACTGCTCAAGGCAGGAGGGAGTCTTTGGGACTGGAGCAGGACGTATTGACATCTAGGATGTTTCTAGGATTAACTCTAGTCTCTTGCCACTCAAGAGTGTTCTGGGGACCAGCAGCTTTGATATATTTTAGGAGTTGGAAGTGTAGCATCTCAGGCATCACCTCGGACCCATTAAGTAAATTAATATTCTCTTTAAAGATTAAGAAGCAGTGATCTGATTATTTTATGCCAGTGTATTAGAAAACATGGATTGCTACTGAAGAAATGAAGTGATAGGAGCAACATGCATTCAAGAATAGGCAAAAGTAGATAATGCTGAAAGAAATCATCTAGAGAATTTGAACTGAATCCAAGAAATGAGAGCCTGAGTATACTTTGGGGATTATTGTACTGGCAGAAGAAAGGAATGATTATGGAAGAAGAATATATACTTACAAATAAGGTTTGTTTTTGCACAAAAATGGCAAAAATGAGCACTAGTCCTATTGCCAAAATGAAGAATGCAATCCTGACATTGAAACTAGGTACAAGTCCCAGAGCCTCAGTGAGAATCCGCTTATGGTATGTATTTGTTATACAGGATTGAAAAAAAATCTAGAAACACAAATGAATTGGACCTAACATAGTATCCTGTTCTTTTACCTTCCATTTCCTCATAATCATTTTCCCAAACGATTAAATGTTCCTTGAAAATGTTTAACTATTTCATACTATTTTACACAACTTATTAACTATTTCCCTCTTATTGTATATTTAACTTAAGGACTTATTCCCACTGTTAGAAATCATATTACAAAGAATGTCCATCCTTAACCATCAATCTATCTCAACATTGTTGGCTATTTTCTTGGGCTAGCTTCCTAGAAATACAAACACTAGGATAACAAACACTTATTTTCTGAAGTCTCTTGATAATGTTCCTAGGCTGTATGGAAACTTTTCAGAAAGTTGAAGGAAGTCTCATAAGAATATAAAGTCTTTTTGGCTTTTGATTTTTTAATACTTTCTTCTTAATTCATACTTTGTTGCCTGGAGTTGTTTTATGAGTTGAATGAAAGCATGCACGTAGTGTTTAGTCATGTGCCTGGCACATAATCAGTCCTTGAGAAGTCTGAACTATTAATATTGAACAATAGTATAGACATGTTCCATTCTTATTCTGTCTCATACTAACCACATGAAGCCTCAGTTTCGTCATCAGTAAAATGGGCATGTATTACCAACTACTTCCTATTGATTTTGTAGAGCTTTACCTTGTATGAGGCATATGATACAATGACTGTGACAAAATAAGCGTTTGCTAAACATTTGTTAATACCATTTATTATTTTCTTAGTCTTAAATGAAATTGGGAATTTTCTTCTGGTATATTCTTTTCATTTCTTATCCCTTCTATACACACACTGTGTTTACTATTTAAATATGAATGCTTCAAAAGAAAGTAAGAAAATCCAGGGGTAGTGTAATCCACTGAGGCTCAGGAGCCCATGGCAGGGGATCATGAGTTTGAAGTCAGCCTTAGCACTTAGTGAGGCCCTAAACAACTTAGTGAGACCCTGTCTCAAAATAAAAAAATAAAAAGTGCTAGGGATGTGGCTCAGTGGTTAAGTGCTCCTGGGTTTAATCTCTGGTACCAAAAAAAAACAAAAAAAGGAAGAAAATAATCTCTTTTGTGAGGCCAGGAGGATTCAAGTATTTAGTAAAACCTTTTTCCAAAGGACAAACATGTTATAGAAAAACATTAATAATGCTTTATGTTATCTTATTCCTGAATAAAATAGTATGTGTGTGTCTTTGTACCTCTGTCTTTGTGTATATGTGTTGTGTATGTGTGTGTGTGTAATTGTTTGCTTAATTGCAATTTGTGCTATTAACCCATGTTTACTTAATTGTTTACCAATTTTGATATATACTTCAGTTTTAAAATTCTGGGAATTATTTATACATGCTAACTGGTCATTGTCAATGGCTCCCATAGCATGATATGTTCTCAATACACTTAAATAACACAAAGACTTTTTCTCTTGGGGTTACCATTGCTCAGGGTATAATAATGATTTAGGGTACTGGTTAGAAGCATCTCTAGGCAGGATCTGTGCTTATTGTAAAAGGTGTCCATCTGTCCTGGCCACTGAAGACTAATGCCCCATGTATGGGTAATGCTATTCCTTTTTTAGAGGAAACACCGGCTTTAAAGACTAAGTAGAAAAGGAAACATACTGAAAAAAACGATTAACTTTAACCCCCAAATGAATAATTCCACCATTGGGAATTTTCTTGCTATTTTAAATTAAATCTAACATTACAGATTTTTTTTTTTTTAAATTTTTTTTTATTGCAGATTTTTAAAGAAAATTTTAGGATAAAATAAATAGACAACTTTTTCAAAACAAATTAACATTATTCAAATGCTGCATGTTCTTTGATACTTTTATAACCTCAATACCTAAGAGTTTAGGTTTCATTAAATAATCTGTAAACAAGAACGTATAGAAGATTCTAAATTTTGCAAAATGATTTCTTTTCTATTTTTCTTCTTGTGTTTATCAGTTTTGCTTGGGGAATAAGTTCTTAATAGGACCAACAAAAAGACAAGTCATCACTTCTCTTTTAGTTTACTTTTCAGCATGATCCAGGTACCTGAGGCTCATACAAAATTAACACTTTTCAGAACTCACCTAAGATTGTAGTATAGGAACCATATGCCCTTGATAACAGTCAATTTGCTTTTTCCAGAAGCGGCCACTACTATTTTATCTATTTTACTCAACCCTTAAGTCCAAGCACATTATTTGTGGAGCTCAAGCAGACAAAAGGCATAACCCAAGTCACTAGGTTTATCATATCCTGGGGCCATGGGTTAATAGCACAAATTGCAATTTTGAGAACAGTGGGAGTCAAGGAGACTTCAAATCCCTCAATTTTTGCTTTTGTTTTTTCAGCCCTACTCATTTGTTAATAACAGGCTACTTACCAGTGAGAAATAATTGATGTAATAAATTTAATCTAATTATGTTGAAATATGTAATTGTTTTATATTCTAACATTAGGTTTCATGAACTACAGAGTTTTGTGTATATTCAACGATCCTGGTGCATAGAATATGCTTAATAAACATGTTAAGCCCAGAGGAAAAACAAGCAAAAATATACTGGATATTTTATAATTTCATGTGTTCTTTACCATTAGTATCCTTATTTGAAATAGAATAAAAGTATTTATTTGGTAAGTATGAAACTATTTATTTATGTGTTTGGTATTTTCTTGGGCTGGAACATAATCTGGTTGCAAACATGCGACTTTAACTTGGTAGATTTTGGTGCTACATTGCCACCTGGTGGGTATTCGTCTAAAATGCATTTTTCTTTAAAGACAACAAAAACAACAACAAAAATCCTGTCTACTATGTACTTAACATGCACACGTGCACACACAACAGGAACCTGAGTCTGAAGTCGGAAGACAGTGCTTTGTGTTTGGAGAAGAGGAAAAGGGAACATTTCTTAAAAGTAATCCTTTAATGCCAACAATATCCTTCATGATAAAATGAGCTAAGTGACCCATTTATTATTTTCAAATAAAGGATGATATGATTTCAGTGGTAAAATATTAAAATGTTTCCTCTATTTAAAACAAAATGATCGATGAAAAGAAATAATGTTTTTATTCCAAGTCTGTTCACAATGATATTACAGATTGTTTTCAATGGGACAACGAAATTGATCTGAAGACAATTTCCATAGTAAAACTAAATTTTCTTGTATAGCAATGAGTAGAAATTTACAAATCAGTTCAGTCGGAAATAAGAGCACATAATTTATATTTTAAATCTCTTTTTAACTGGTACACAAAACCATAAAAATTATACATATTTACGGGTTAACTTGTGATGTTTTAATTCATGTGTATGTTGTGTGATGTTTAAATCAGTGAAACATATCTATTTCCTCAAACATTTATCTTTTATTTATGGTAAAAACATACGAAACCCTTTCTTCCAGATTCTTGAAATATATAGTACAGTTTCATTATCTACTGTTACTCTATTGTGCAATAGCTCACTAGAACTTCTTACTGCCATTTAGTACAACTTAGTACCCTGCCAGCCTTTCCCCATACCCCTTCCCCTGCCCTCCAGCCTCTGGTGACCACCACTCCACTCTTATCTTCTATAGCATCAACTTTTTCAGATTCCAAATATGAGTGAAATCATGCAGTACTTGTCTTCTGGGTCTGGCTTATTTTGTTTAACATGATGATCTCCAGTTCCATCCATTTAGTCACAAATAATAGGGTTTTTTCTTTCTTTCTTTTTAATTTTTTTTTTTATGAAAAGTATCCTCTTACGTATATATGTACCATATTTTCTTTATCAATTCATTAGTTAGTGAACACTGGTTTTTCCATTTTGGGGCTATGTAAAGGGCATATTATTTAGTATATAGATAATATTATCCATTGAAATCTTTATTTCTAGGAAGAGGATTCACTATTTCATAGAGGAAAGAATTTAGGGGATATTGTATAGAATTAAATACTTTAAAGTACGGTAATTTTGTTTCAAAAAGACTTTAGGGGAAACTAATATCATTTTTTGTTGTTTAAATTAAGGTAATAAACATTAAACTATTTAAAATGATTTATAAGTGCATTTTAGTTATATATAATAGCAGGATTTATTTTGACATAATCATATATGCATGGAATATAATTTGTTCATTTCAGGGAACTGATATCATAATATTCCTCTTCAAAGGTAATACATTCAGGTTTTTTAATAAACTGTCTTTAAAATTGGATAAACCTTAAATCCATGTATTGCTCTTAGTATTGATTCAGTTAATTTGTGAGTAGAGCTTACTGGGAAAGATCTGTGTCTAGGGCTAAGGTGACATGGGAGAAGAGGGAAAGAGTACTTTCCAGTTAATCTCTTCTCCAGATCATGTCTGTAGAGTGACCCCTGCAATCTTAGGTCCTAGAAAGATCAATTAGCTGCAGAACTATTATATTCACTGAGAAATTTGGAGTCTTTGATTTGTAGACAATCATCTCATTTATTTGCTATTATACTGCACGGGCACGAGCTAAAGTTTGCAGAAAACTTTCTTTTTCATTGTCTACTTATATATGTAATGAATATTCATAATAAGGGCATTGGAAAAAACACATGAATAGAATTGTAATAAAATAAATTAGCTATAACACTCTACCCATGTGTTAACATTTTGGTGTATGTTATCTAAATCCTTCACTTTTTAGAAAATAGTATAATGAGTATACTATTATAAAATCCTTTAACCTATTTATTTCCCTTAATTATCTATTTTTGTAGCATCAATCATTCCAATTTATAGATACATTGAAATTAATTTAAATTACTCCCCATTGTGAGACATTTGGATTGTTTTCAAATTTCCCTTCTTAAAAAAAACATAACTGCAATGAGTCTATACACAGATGTATGAATAAATGTGGGTTATCATTGTCAGCATACATATTCTCATCCATATATATTTATTTATTATTAATTATTTAACTAGGATTTATTAAATATTCATAGAAAGGTCTTTTTTCATAAGGGATTTCTGGAACAATCAATATTGACAATACTAGTTAATTGCTCACCATAAAAGACTCTAATTTACATTTCTACTAGTTTAAGTTTGACTGTTTCCCTTCAGTTCCAACAACGTTGTCCTTTTAAAAAAATATTTATTGAAGTATAACACACATATCACAAAAGCATGCAGATGATAAGCTCAGGGAATGTGATTCAAGGAAAGGAAGGGACCCCACAGCCCAGAACCTCTCCTTGATCCGAACTGCAGAAGATGGCTGTTATCCTCACTTCTTGCCACCTTGATCAGTGCTATTTTAGGACTTTATCTAAATGGAATCATTTAATATTGTTTTTTGGTGCTCATCTTCTTTCATGCAAGATTTTCTTTGTGGGATTTGTGTTTGCCATTGAAGCCACGAGTTGTTTCATGTGTAGTTGTCTATGCTATCCTATTTCACGGCCAAAGTTCTTTTTTCATTTTTTTTCAGTCTGGAAGCATAAGGCATCACAGTGTTGTAGTTCTCACTCACCCTCTCTGACTTCCTGTGAGACTCAGCATGTTGGCTTGGCCTCCAAGGTGATCTGTTTTCTCTATTCTCTGTTTACTCTTTTCTCTGTTGTGACACTGGTTGCTTTATTGTGAATTAATCTTTCACCTTTGCCCAAACAACAGGTCACTGGGGCCTTTATTTACAAAATAGGACAGTGATTTTTGCTTTTCATTGTTTCCCCAAAGGTCAACTGAGAATAAAAAAAAAACATGCTTTTTTGACAAGGAAAGCAATTTTCCTTCTGGGTCTCCTGTAGTTAGTTGCAGGGTGTTGATCCTCAGCAGTGAGAAAATGGATATGATGCATGGATTCCAGATCCCAGGAGTCAATCATCACTTGGTGGGCTGAAGCTATCTTTCACCCATTATGCTAGTTCCTCAGACTTTTGCTATCTAAGGGTCTTCTTTCATAAACTCTTTGAGCCAGGTGCGGTGGTGCATGCCTGTAATCCCAGTGGCTCAGGAGGCTGAGGAAGGAGGATAGAGAGTTCAAAGCCAGTCTCAGCAATGGCGAAGCACTAAGCGACTCAGTGAGACCCTGTCTCTAAAGAAAATACAAAATAGGGCTGGGGATGTGGTTCAGTGGTTGAGTGCCCCTGAGTTCAATCCTTGGTACTCAAAAAAACAAATAAAAACAGACAAAAAACCTCTTTGAAATGTTGACTGGCCATGGTTAATGTCTTTTGCTTTGTTTCACAGTCCAGGGGTCTTTTATTTTTTTATACCCACTATGCCATGGATTAATAGGGAGTAGGTTCTAGGAGCTCAGGCTCCCTCCATTGAGTCTCACAGAATGTGCTTCGCTGGGTGGAGCAGGCTGAACTCTGTTGAGCCCAGATAGCTTTTTCTTTCACTTCCTTCTTTTTCTGATTGTTTTCTTTCATGTGTTTCAGGAAGCTGTTTGGGCTCTTAGAGTGCTCCATGTGCTCAATAGCCATGTTAATTCTCTTGGCAGGAATCTTGTCTTTGTTTATTTACAACAGTGCCAACTGCATGCTGGATAAGATTTTAGACTGCCAGTTTTGCCCAGGAAACATTTGTGTGTGGTTCATTTTTGAACAGCATTCATTCCCTTGATGTCTACAATAATAACCTTCTTGCAGATGTTCACATATGTGGCCAAGGGAACAACTCCATGTTTTCTGAAAGTCCTAGAGAACAAAGTATTGGGTGCCTCACCTCTTTCCCTTTGTGCTCATTGTTTTGGCAAATTTCTGGAAGATGGCAGTTCTGGACAAATGGAAGGCCATGGTTGACTTCTTCAGGCTGACTCATGTCTGAGACTATCAAAGGGTGATA
Source organism: Marmota monax (assembly GCF_021218885.2). Taxonomy (NCBI): domain Eukaryota; kingdom Metazoa; phylum Chordata; class Mammalia; order Rodentia; family Sciuridae; genus Marmota; species Marmota monax. Next base: position 1,667,321 of record NW_026694880.1, on the reverse strand, counting down.
CAGATAAGAACCTCTGCCCCAGAGAATTTAGCTACAGATCATCAGGCACAATTTTAAAGAAATGCTAGTACCTGGCCCCATACACAGACAGAGATTCTGATTTAATTACTTTGGGGAGAAGCTTTGCCATTGGTAGTTTTAAAGAGCCATAGGTAATTCTAATAGGTAGACAGGATTGAGAACTACTGAAATTTTTATGTCTTTGATAATAAACTCAATTCTATTAAATAGATCAGTTTTAACCTACATGTAAAAAAAAAAGAAAGAAAAAAAAAGCCCTGATTATTAAATGTCATGGCAGACTCCCCCAGATGAAGCAACTTCTCAATATCTGCCTTTTCCAACCACTAGATAATATCACAAATTTTACTTCTAGAGTGTAATTCTTTTTGGGGGGGCAGGAATTACCAGGGATCGAACTCAGAGTCACTCCACCACTGAGCCATATCCCCATACCTATTTTGTATTTTATTTAGAGACAGGGTCTCACTAAGTTGCTTAGTGCCTCACTTTTGCTGAGGCTGGCTTTGAACTAGCAATCCTCCTACCTCAGCCTCCTAAGCGTTTGGGATTACAGGCATGCGCCAGGCACTATAGTGTAATTCTTTATTCTTACTATTTTGTTTCATATCAAATGTAAATTACTCTATGTAGACCAGTTTATTAGCTAATTTGTTATTACAACCTGCATATAATTGATCTTGTCAGATCATTATTTGAGAAAGGTTATGGGGAATGGAAAGAATTATTGAGGCTTTCCCATATTGAGGAATATAATGAGAAAAATGAAGGTACAAAAATGGTCTACCAATCTTTTGTAAACTTGTCCTAGGTCCCAATAATACCAGGACCGATTGAACTGTAGTTCTACCCTCAAGAGCCTTGGTGAACATCCTGTTAAATCTTTTAAGGAAAACTAGAAAAGTGGTTCAAAGTAAATAAATGAGGCAAAATAGACAAATCTCTCATTTAGAAGAATTCCAAATAATTTATGTAGATATGCTTTATTCTTTAAGGGCAAACTGCACACAGTGACTATTTTTTCTTCAAAGAGTATAATATGAAAAGGGAGAGAGAGAGAGAGAGACTTTGCAGTGTAGATACTTGGCAAATGTCACCTCTGTCAGGTTATCAGGGTTAATATTAGCAGTCATTACTCATGGCGACAGTATGTACCCTTGATATGATGTTTGGGAATAATACTTCACCTCTGTGGTCTTCACTCCAGGGTTCTGTATCTCCAGTCTAGCAATGAGAAAAAAAAATAAATAAAATCAGGTAACCCAAATTGAAGCACACTGTATAAAATATATTCTAGTACTACTCAAAATAGTCAGAGCCTGAGAAGATATGGCCACTAATGTAATGTGGTGTCCTGAAAAGCATTTGGAATAGAAAAAGACATTGGCTAAAAAATATCTTAAGAAATTTTTTTGTTTTGTTTTTGAGAGGCTGGGGATTAAACCCAGGGTCTTACACATACTAGGCAAGCACTCTACTACTGAGCCATACCCCAGCCTTAGAAATTCCTTTCAAAATGTCTAAAGAAATATGAATAATGTATCTACTTTATGTTAATAATAACATTTCTGTATCTGTTTAATGGTTGTGACAAATATACCATAATAATATAAAATTCGGCAGATTCTTTGTGTATCCAAACTTTAGTCAGATTTCTGAATTTTCTTCTAGGTTCATCTGGGTAATTGCTCCAAAAATCCAATTTTAGCAATCCTTGCTAAATCAGTGTAGCAAGAACCCCAACCCTTGACATCTGATCACCCTCTGTATCTGATCAAGTCTCTCATCTTCTACCATCCCCCACCTGATGACTGATCACTCTGCCTATTTTCAGAAAAAGCCTGTTAGATTGGTTTAGTTAGAATCCCCTTTACCCCTATTGTTTCCTCTTAGTAATTTTCCATTCATTGACCCCTCTCCCTGCTCTTTAGCTATAAATTCCCACTTGTGCATGCTGTATTTGGAGTTGGTCCCAGTGTCTCTCTCCCACACTAAAACTCTATTGCAGGGATCCTGTAGCTATCACAATGACGCTTAATGAAGTCTTCCTCATTGGGCTTTAACAAGTATCCTTGCATAATGCTTTCTTTAACAGATGGTAAAAGTGGAGGAAACTGAGTGAGTAATACATGATAATTTTCTGTACTGTCTTCACATGTATTCTGAAGATCTAAAAGTGTCCAAAAATATAAAGTTTATTTTTAAAATAAAGGTAAAGAAATGGAGAAAGGAAGGAAGGAAGGAAGGATGGAAGGAAGGGAGGGAGGGAGGGGAGAGGAGAAAAGAAATGAGGATCAGCAGTTGCTGGGATATTTCTTCTGAAAAATTAAAATTTCCAGGTGCCAACCAAGATCTCCTGAATCAGAAACTCTGAGGATGTAGCAGCAATCTGTGATTCAAATTCTGTGATTAAGAACCACTTAAGAGGCAGCTGGCCAAGAGTTTTGCTTCAAGGAGCTTCTTATTTTAGATGAAGTCATGTTACTTTTTCTACAGTGCTCAGGAGTGAAGAATTAGGTCACTCCTTTCTGTAACTTCTGACCATCAAATCATCACCTTTCAAGAGAAATGACATACATGCCCTGCTTCTTCACATGTCATTAGTATTTGAGCTCCAGGGCCTTCTGTATGTGCTCATCTTCCAGTGTCTCCAGCACATAGATCTTCACTTCTATGTCCCCAAGCATACAATCAGGTACCACCTTGCATGTTTCCAGTGGCTATGACTCAAGGCAGAGTAAGAGTTCTCTGCAGACAGAGTACATCACCTGGCAGAAAGTGACCTTGGGCCAACTGTTTAATCCCTCTGTACCTGTTATATGTGTTTTTCTGTGTTTTTTGGTTGGTAATCCAAAAGTTTCTTCTGAAATTGGGCATGGCAGCACTTGCCTGAATCCTAGTTACTTGGGTGGCTGAGGCAGGAAGACCTCAAATTCTAGGACAGCCTGGGCAACTTAGCAAGACTCTGTCTCAAAAATACAATAAAAATGGGCTGGGGTGTAGCTCAGTGCTAAAGCACACTTGGGTTCAATTCCCAGGAACACATACACACACAAAGTCAAAATATCTTCTTCTTCATGAGACTTTCTGACAATGCAGAGCTAAGATACATATGGTGTTAAGATTAATATTCAGCACTAGGTAAGAACTCAATAAATGAGCTGGTGTTATTGTTAGTGGTGTGTGTTGCCTCTTAAATATTGCTTATCTTCTCCCGAAGGAGCAGAGTTTTGCTTACAGAATAATATTTCAGTAAGAATCGCACAAACTGAAAGGGTGACAAAACCCCAAAGTCCTGTTGCAAACACCATGTCTGCTCTGTCACACACTTACAGGTCTTCTCAGATACCTTGATTTTGAGTTGTGATGTTGGAATTATTGAATGTTGTTTATGCAATGCTTTTATGATAAAGATAGAAATTTGTAGAATATATAAAACTGGTAGTGAATTAACCTTCACTTCATAAAGCTCTACTATTTATAGTTGGGCTATTATAAAAAATAATACCACTTTAATTTCTGTTGAAAGGATTTTTAATTCTGGAGATCCTTAGCAGACTTTCTGTTGGTCTAAGAGACAAGATGAGTCAGAAAAGAAAAGCACACCCCAGGGACTGTTCTAGCAGCAGGTGGATAAGTGAATATGTTTGGATAACATGCTTCAATGTTGTTTATTTGCTGTTTGCCAAGGTTGAATAGAAATGAAACTATTTACACACAGAAGCCTTAGGTGTTTTGGTTTATTTTCCAGATGGGAATTAACGTGGTGGACTCCGCAGTGTCAGGATTAGGTGGCTGCCCTTATGCAAAAGGTGCTTCCGGGAATGTAGCCACTGAGGATTTGATATATATGCTTAATGGCCTGGGGCTCAATACAGTAAGTTGCTTTAACAATATTTCAATACTCACGTGTTACTTCCAGTTCCAAATTGAAATGCTTCTCAGATTTGGGAAGCAATGTTGAGGTCAAAGTTTTACTACATATTTGTTATTTGCTAAAATGCACAGTGGGAAAATATAATAGAGTTCTTTTCTTTTCCCCAGCAGTTTCATAAAATAACTATCACTATAGCCCAATCATCAATAGTGCTACTGTTTCACATTTTATAGTGTTTTATAAACTCCAAAGTAATTTTCCATGTATGATCTGATATGACTTTACACACTTTGTGAGAGTCTGTGTCTTTGACTGTTATGATTGTTGAATTTTGCAGTTTCGTGTTTTGTATGGATACTTTCCTTGGAGGAAACTGAGATCTAGATGGTCTCACAGTGACAACGAGGGCTTCTGAAAAAAAAAAAAAAAAACAGTGAGGGTCAAATGATCAAATGATCAGTAAGGGAATGGAGCTTGGAAATATTTAGCATGTGAGACATTGATGGCAAGAATGGTCCCTTTCCAAGTAGCACCTGAAAAGGCACATGCTGTGTGGTAACATCCACCAAAATTGATGCCTTTTTGCCACATACTTGATAACAATCTATAAATATGTAAGGCAGTCTTTAAAAAGAAAGAATATAAAAGGCAAAAAAAAAAATCTATGCACAATTGAATACAAATCCAAACTGTTTTCTGAGATGGCAAAGCATGGACTGTATTACTAAATAGATTTTCCCCCTCCCCTCCTGTCTGTCTTCTTTTTCACCCTAATTACATGAATGTTCCTGCAGCACCAAACTTGCTTATTGTCCACATTCTGCTTCTCACCTCCACCCCTTATGATTTATCATCCCTTGGAATAGCCTTATGACACATACTCCATTTCAGCTGGAAAGCAAGGTACCTTCATCCTGAAAGTATTCTCCCAGCATCTCCACGTCCATCTCCTAGGCCAAGAAATGAAATCTCCTCTCCTTAGTCCTTCCTTGCTACCCTCTGTATCTTCACCTTGGAACACACCACACAAGGCTGTATCATGACTCTGCTTACCTGTTCAACATCCTGCACAGGCAGATAGCAATTATTGTAGCCGCTTCATACTCAATGCCTGTGACATAATAAAAGTCCAAAAACTATCAAATACCAACAGCTGTTTTCTACAAACACCAAAAGCTATTGCTTATGTTCTGTGGTTAGGAATAAGTACAATTTCATTTACTAACCAGCTTAATCCTTTCTATCAGAAGGCTATGACAGAAGCTGTAGAGAAAAAGATCCTGAATCAAACTCAGTGATGCTTAGTATGTGTCAGGTCCTGTTATGTAACTGTGGGGTCCAAATGCAAATAAGTCGCTCTGGTTCTAAGAATTTTAAGAAGGATTATAGCATTGAGTGGCAGCCACTGTTTAACCGTTGTCCAAGCTCATAAGGCAAGGCTCTCTGTAGAATCTAATCTCACCATGAATCACAGGCTCAATCATTTGCCAAGCACCACTAGTTTGACTTTTAAGTTTGGCTGTTTATACCTTCCTTACTGTCCTTGTCATGACTACATGTGGGTAGGCTCTTATTTCTTTCCTGAATAGTGATCTCCTACATTGATGATGGCTTCTGACTTGCCTTGTAATTTATCCTCCATGTTGTCATCAGAACATTTTATCTTAAAATACAAGTGTGAATATGCCACAATGTACTTTGAACACCCATCAGTGGATTCTTATTTCCTCAAAAACCAAGACTGTGCTCTATCATATAATCCAGCCTATTTATACTTTTTTTTTCAGTTCCAAAGTCATGTTTTAGCTTTTCTCAATAAGCATCATGATAAGCTTGTCCACTGTCCTCCATATGTACCCTGCTATTTTTTAGATATCTTATGTTGCTTTTCTCTCTGTCTGTAGTGCCCCACATATCCTCCTTCCTCTCAAAGACTCATTTTCTCCATATAAAACCCAAATCAGGATTTAACCCTCCTAGCACCCTTCCCTGGCACATTATCTCCATTCCTTTTCCTCATGAGTTGGTTGCTCCACACTTCTGTCTTCATAAGCACCTGAGCATATCTTCATGGTTCAAACTATAGTACACATTTTTCTGCCTATGGTTCTATATCAGGGAGCAGAAGTTCCCTAAAGACAGAAACCACATTCCATGTCAGATTCTGAAAGCCCCAGAACAAATCATAGTGCATGACACACGTTTAGGCACCTGATAAATGATTTAAGAATAAATGCTGTGTTGTGTCATGAGGATATTTGTGAATCAAATAAAATGGTAGAGAAGGAACAAGATGAAATTCTTCTTTGGAATGACATCAATGAATTCCATAGTTAATAGTTATAAATGGAATCCTTAGAAAGCAAATAGGAACATTAATGACCAAAATCTTCCTATGAACCCTGGTGGAATATCATTCAGAAATGAAAGACACATGAAGATAGTTTTACAAAATTTAAATATTACTGGATTAACCTAAAATGTGCCTAATGAATACTGTTTGAAGTCATTACTATGACAAAACCAAATTTCTCATACCAAAGCAAATTCACTCCTGAAAACAACTACCCTGAAAACAGCTCTACAATAAAAGAAAAATAATGACAGTCACTTAAATGTGTTATTTTACAAACTGTTTTTCTTGATAATTCTTGAAAAAGAGAAGTAAACTACAAAGAAAACGGTGCTTTAAATATTTCAGAGAGAAGTGTTTAAAAAGTCTCCATTTTCTAAAATGATGATAATTATTATGAAAACCCTTATGAATATTTACACTTGTCTGTTTTAGAAAATTCAGACTTCTATAAAGATTAAAACTATTCCTTAAGAGCAAGGAAGACTGGACATGTTTAATTGTAAGCCCTCACTGTGGCTAGTCCATGTTAAGGGAGGACACAAAAGCTTACAAAATGCTACACAAGGGCCAGTCTGTGGCTGAGCCACTTAATGCTGTGACCCTTCCTAGGACAGAAGAGTTCTGGGTGCAGACTTTGATGGTGACCTTTTGCTTCTTCAAGGCCCAGAGATAAAGAGTATGCCCTGAACTTGGACTTCATACCCAACCGTGTCTGTCATCCAGGGATTTACCCAAGCTTTTGCTGATCTTCTTTATGTTTTCAGACAGTACACACTCAGGCAAAGAAGTTCCAGATGTGTACTAAATACTTCCTCACTTTATCTAACTTACAACTAACCCCTTTACCATCATATGGGTAATAATGAATTAAAAAGCTACATTCATCTTTCCTGTAATCCAAATGGCGTTATCAAATTTGTTTCTTATATATTAAAGAGATTATTTTTTTTCCAAATTCAAATCTCATATACAACTTTCTCCAAGACATTATCATTTTTATTTCTATTACTGATATTTTGTGAACTCTTTTCTAATTCCATTATTGTCCTTCCTATAAATCTGATATTCTCCTGAATTACACTGAGTTATTCAGGCATGCCTAGCCCATATTATTATATGAGGGTAAGATTCTATGTCTCAATAACGGAGAACAACCTTAAATATTGACTACATGATTCATGAAAACAAATGTTGCCCCAAGTCAATAAAATAATACAGTGTTTATAAATTTTAAATAGTTATTTAATTACTAATAAAATTTAAAGGGATCTGTTTTGTCTTTTTTCTTTCTAATGCCCCATTCCCTCTGCTGTCTCTTCTTTTCCTCACTAGGGTGTGGATCTCTACAAAGTAATGGAAGCTGGTGACTTTATATGCAAAGCTGTGCATAAAAATACAAACTCTAAAGTAGCACAAGCCTCCTTCAGTGCTTGACATCAGTGGATTTGTGACTTAAGATCAAGAAGATCCATTTCAGCAGCATACATTCATCTGAAAATCATTAGTGCCAACTCATTTTGAAATGTAATAGGCAAAGGTGGAGAAAGAGGAACAACTTTTTAAAAACATTATTACTGAATAGACTATGACGTCAATAGTAAGCAATACCAGTCATCAGGTAAATCATAATTGGAGGATGAGTAATGAAACTTGTAGACATCCTTTTGAACTTGGAAGAAAAAAAAAGTCTCATCTTTTGCTCTTGTAGAGATGACTTTTTAATTTAATAGATGTGAATATTGACCTCAGATTTCCCTAAGTGTCACGTACTGTGTTAATACTTAATCATGCTAGCTTAGCACAGTATACACATTGTCAGTAGTTTATGAGCTCCCGCATAGTGTGCAGAGTGTGTGGCCTTGATATTATGTGTTATGCCTCTGGATATCAACTTTCCATTTGCCAAGTCAGTTAAGTTATGGATAAAGAGCCAAATCTCCATCTGACCCTGCATAATTTTAGCAATAGAACTTTTATATTTCAAGTAAGGCTAACATCTGTTAACTATTTCAGTGACTTTATCTGGTTCCAAGAGACTGTGGTCAATGGCAAGACGCCATATCCTGGAAATGCATTATAGCCACCCATGTTTGTTACACGCATCCAGTTTACCATACTTTACCTTTCATCAGCTATGGAAAAAAAGCAAAAAAAAAAAAAAAAAAAAAAAAAAAAGCATGGTGTTACTAAACTATTGAGAAATCATAAAGTATGACTTTTGTTTAGATGTTTAAGTTTTCAGTTATGAGAACACATAGATGCAGGTACCATAATCCAACTCCTTAATTTCAGTTCACTTCCAAATTGCCCAAGGAAATATCACTGAGATCCCAAGGATATTAAGATGATTTTTAGTTCATGAAATATGTTGGTTTATGTTAATTCAGGGTACCTTGACTCTATCAGATCATTTTTTTGGTTCACCTTTTAAAATGGTTATTTTAAAGTTGAAATGGGATAAATTTTGTCTTTTGTACTAAACAACATTGCCAGAGAGACAAATTTAGTATATTAAAGACTAAAAGAAAGGGAAGCAGGGAACGGTATTTAGAAAAACATTGCTATAACCTATGCAAATAATACAGGGATGGTGTTCTTACATGTGGATCTGGAATGTCAGTTCTATTACTTATATAGACTTTCCCAATAATACTGGTGATCTTATCTTTGAATAAATTTTAATATAAATTGAAATATGAAAGTGAGCTTTATGGACTTTTTGGAATATATTCATTAAAACCATTGAAATAAAAAGAGATTTAAGAAAATAATTATGGATTGCAAATAAGTCATCTTTAAAGATACAGGGTAAGAAAAGTATCAGAAAGTCAGCATTGATAATTGACAAAACCAAACTAAATTCCTATGGAAGAGGCCAACCTACCAGCTCGTGACACTGTTTTGGAGCAGGGGCTGTAACAGCACACTCGTTTTGCAGAGTACTGAAAGCAGTTCTCTGTTTTGGGGTTCAGGTAGGGTGTGAGGATAGTGTGAGCAGCATGCAAAATGGCAACTGGTTATGGATCTGCTTCAGTTATATCTCCCTTGTGCATCTCTCTCCATGAAGTATGTACCCTTGCACACTAAAGGAGCAAAAAGGTATCTTTACCAAGTGTGCACAGCAGGGAAACTGGCTTTTCCTCTCTTTCTCAAAGCTGCCGAATTCTTAGTTTTGAGATATTTGAAAAAGTACCTTTTGATACAAACTGCATATAGAAACTGAGACGGGGAAATGTTGCTGTTTTGAACTAAAATCATGGACTGTTCAAGAAACAGAGCAAATAGAAATTCTAGGTTCAGTCTAGCACACAGTTACACAACACTCATATCAGCCTGCAGATTCATTTCCATTACTATCTGATGCTACCTAATCATATTTGCAACATGAAAGTTTATGTTTTAGATACTGGTATCCCTTTCTTTACCCCAAATTCTTTTCTAGCTTAATGAGATTTTTTTTTCAGGTTTTGGAAGAAAACTCAGATAATCATATAAAGCTGTCTGAAACCCACAGACAGAATCCACCCAAAGTTATGTCTCAGCTAACCAGAAATCCTTGGAATCATTGCAAGACCCACCAAAATAACTTACCTGCTCATATATCAATACCATATTTAGTTTCAGGGAAAGGATTTAAGAATAAAAATGCAATTATAGCTTTTGTTGAAATGCAAATCAAAATATTTTATAAAATCTATGCCTAAGTCAAGAAAATATTCATTCTATGTATTAGAACCTGTAATGCATTTTTATTGTGTGTGTGTTGATGACCTATTATAGACAAACATTTTAAGACTACGTTCTCTGAAAAATAACAATTTTAGAATCCTGCATTCCTAAAATTCACAAAGCAAATGAATGAAATCTGGCTATGACTTTCTGGGAAAATTCAGATGTCATTGTGATATTATTCATTATGATCACTACAACATTTAATAAATGTCCTTTTAACTGTACTTATATGGTTATTAATTTCTACATATGTACATTCTGTGTCTTCTAAGTGATTAACTCCAAATATTAGTCATAGACTATTTAGCACAGAGAAAATAAGTCACAGATATCATCTTTGTCACAATTGTTATGAAGAAATAAAACTAAGGACTGGGAACCAGTCAGAAATCTGAATTGAAGAAATATACAGGAGAAGGACTGCTATATATGCCAATGACCATTTTGCTTTTGTGGACTGAAGATATGGGTTTTGTACTTGTATGGGACAGTCCCAAGAGTTAAAAGAATAGTTTTAGAGATATAAAGATAGGGAGGAAGGGACTGGAAAGTAAGAGAGACAGAGATGGGGGAATGTAGGCATGGAGTGAGGGAAGGAGAATGGGAGAATTAGAAAGAGACAGAGGGGCAGAGGTGAGAAATCTTTTCCTCACACTTGAATGGCTGAACAGAGGATAGATTCTGCTGTGATAGGGTGCACCAGTAACAGAAAACTCACTAGGCTTAAGCACAATAAAACTTCTTTTATGTGCCAAATATTCAGGAAAAAAAATGATTTTCCACCGCTGTTTAACTCAATGGCTCAATCGTGTTACAAGTTAACATTTTCTCTCCATTTTCCTTCTTGTCTAACCTCAAGGTATGGGGTCACCTTTAGACCCTAGCTCCTCATGGGTGCAAGGCTGTGGGTACTCTCAGCCTTCACATTCTAGTGCTCAGCAGCTGTAGGGCTTTTGTCTTCTCCAGGGTCCTTTTTAATCAAGGAAGTTTGTCCTCCACCCTATTTCAAACTCCCCCTCAGAGTCCAGTGAGTAGGACTCATTACACACCCCATTCCCACAGGAATAGACCCACTGTATAGACCAAATGGAATCACTGGTGATCTGCAAAGAAAACCTCAGGGAACAACTCCAAGAATGGATCCTATTTCTAACCACTCTGAGATGGGAGAAAGGGATGGAAACTGGAACTTTTTCTTTTTGTTAATTTGAAATAAATATATTTTAAGATGAATGGAGTTAATGCTGCTAATTGGTCTCTATTTTTCCCCCAATGAGGTAGGAAGTGAGATCTTCAGGCATTAGAGAGGGGGGTGGAGTGAGGACTCAGAAGAATAGTAAAATCTGAAGTCCATCACTTGGGGATGGGTAGTAACATAGCAGAGCACCATTAGAAGTTAACTTACTCTATAAAAGTTTTCCAGTGGCTGTTCTGTACTAAATCTAAGTACACTGATCTGACCTTAAGCCACCTTTGCCACCCAACCTGGGACACATTCCCACCTGCTTCAAATACTTTTTACTTTCTCTCCCCATGTTTTACCTCTCTGGCTGCTTCTCTCTACATTTTTAAAATTTTGGCTTTCTCCTTTTCGCTCATGCTACAGACTCACAAATACACAAATACTCATAAATACATTTTCACTATTCAACATTTGGTCCAGGCCCAGAAGGATCATTATCCTGGGATATTTTAAGAATTTCAGGGTCTTGAGCTCCACCTCAGACCTGTTGCATTCGCATCTGCATTTTATCCATTTTATCAGTGTCCTCATAGGACTCATGGGCATGTTAAGTTTGAAAAGTATTTGCCTGCTTGTCACCTCCTTTTGGTGTCTAACAGGCACTGGAAGCTTTGTGTTTTCAAAATACCTTCTACCACTTCTTTCCTCTTGCATTATACTCTAGCCCATATCTTTTCTCTGTTTCTCCAATGAAGCTGACTCACATCCATCTCAGGATACTCTAATGCCTCTGCCTCTAATGCTTTTTCCTGAGCAAAACTGACTCCTTGTCACTCAGGTCTGAGCATAAATGTCCCCTCCTTAATGGGTCTTCCTGGACAACTCAGTCTGAAGTAAATCCTCAGTTACTTTCTCTTACTTCAACTTATTTAATATTTATTATAGATCTGTGTTGTAGCTTGAAAATTCGCATATCTAGTGAATTTAATCACCTTTCTAATAGTTCCCCCCCCCAACAGAATAGATAGTTCCTATCTTGTCCACTCTGACTTCCTTAGTGCCCAGAATATAGTGCTAGGGCTATAGTGGAATATAGGTTCCACTTCTGTCAATAATTTTTAAATTAAAAAAAAAAGAAAAGAAGAAAAATGGGTTTAATTCAAACATTTGGTAATTTAAGGGAGGAGATCATCTCACCAGAGCTGTTTTGGGGATATGTACGTATTTTTTAAATTCCTTGAGCCCTTAATGGTTTTTCTGAATTTATTTGTTCCAGTTTGGAAGAAAATGCTTATTGCAAGTCCTTAAGACATATGATAAATTATTTAATTAGGGAACTAATACATATGTACACCAACGATGTTGTTAAAAAATGTTTAAGAAATCAAAAATGTAAGAGAAACAAATGTGTTGCTAAGCAGGAATCAAACCAAAGTGAAACTTCTGGAATTGATAAGAGTAAATCAATTTCATTAACAACATAAACTTTCCTGAAGTGGAGAAGTAATAATAGGTATACAGAGCCATTAAGAGGTTTTACTTTGGGCATTTAGATGTGCATGTAATTCCTTTCTGTCTCACTGAATCTCTCTTATACACACACACACACACACGATACACTATTCTAGTTTCAGCTGATAAAACTCAGTTTCCTTATCACATTCTCTGTAATCTATTTTCTATTCTATTTCTCTTTAGAAATGCATTTTTTATTCAAATACCCACTATTTGAATAAACAAGTGAACTGTTATACTAGCTATCATCTTATGATTAAGATATGTAAAAATTTCACAATGATTTGATATTCAGGCCTTATTATTCTCATATTCCTCCAATAGGTTCCATTTACAGATATTTCAGAATCAAATTTTAAATATTGGTTTTACCTATCTTACCCTCTCACACACAAACCCCTCAATTCTCTGTGTCTGATACACAAAATAATTTACTCTCTGTGGTCTCATTCCAGGCTACACATTAGATTAATCACTGCAGGATGGGAAAGGGGGAGTTAACAATACTAATGTCTGAATTTCAGCTCCAGTGATTCTGATTTAATTGGTCTGCAGTTAGGCTTCATGTATTACCATTAAATATGTACAGCTATATCACATATATATCTATATATACACATATATACATACATATACATATATACTAGGCAATTCTTATATACAGTTTTAATTGAAAATCTTCATTTTAGAGCAGTAGTTTTTGAAGTGTAATCCCAAGACCAGCAGCATGAGCATCATGGCCTGTTTTTCCCTGCAAACTGGATCATCTGGAAGTCAGGTCACAAGATCCTGATTGTGACTGGATATTCTTCAGAAATGAGGGAAAGTAAGAGAACTCATTAGAATGGTGATTAAATTCACTAGATTTGCGAATTTTCAAGCTACAACTCAGATCTCCTGACTCAGAAGCTCTGGGTTACAGTCAAGGTCCATCAATCTGTATTTTAACAGACCCTTCAGGTGATTGTGAGGGACCCTCAAGTTTGAGAATCACTGCCCTAGCATGAATTGTCTTCCAAAATAATGGTTTGCCACACTTGCAATTAGCTCAGAATAAAAAATGGACAAGACTCAGTTTTGCATGCCGTTTATCCGTAAAAACAAATTACCATTTTAAACTAACATTCATATAATCTAAACATATGATTTCACATTTCCAATGTGAATAGGGCCTACAAGGAAGAGGCAGATATGCAGAACAGTGGTATTCTCTGTCACATTCCTCCCCTTGATTCTGTTCATCAGGATTTTTCCAGGAGACTTGGCTTCCATCAGGTTTCTATACATGGTACCTATTAAGTTCATTGTAAGTATTAAAGCAAATTGAAGTTGAGTACTAGAGACAGCCATAAAGGAAGATGATAATAATGTATCAGTTGCAGGAAAGAGAAATTGTCACCTAACAATTTTGGTCCGGTGAGAGAGGAGTTTAATGGACTTAATGCATTTCCATCAATCTTGGGGGCAGAGGGGGGGCTTCTTTGGCAACATCTGATCTTGGGCTCTGGAGGCAGGCAGCTGGTATTGAGTCTTGGTTCTGTTATTCGTTGGCTATGCAACCTTGTTCAATTTATCTAATGCCTTTAAACCTCACTTCCTTCACCTGTAAAACTCAAATAACAATAGTGCTTATTTACACAGCTGTTGGAGGGATTTCATGATATAATGCTTATGTGTTTGGCAAAGTGCCTGGCACTTAGTAAGTGATCAATAAATGTTAACTATCGTCATTTTTATGATCCCTTCCTATGGCCCTGCCCTGGAGTGGAACTTCTTCCTCCATTATGAGTTAAGTCCCAGAGAGGCTCTTGTAAAAGATCATCTTTTATCCTGTTGCAAGTTGAGTTTGTGTTGTCTTAAAGGGTCTGCCAGGATCCCCCAAAATGATCACTTATCATCAAACCCAAAGCCATATAGTTTTAAATTGGCATGATTTTCTCGTATGCTGCATCATCGAGTTCTGTACTCTGAATTACTTATTTCTGTAGTTTATGTGAATATAATTTGCCTTAGGAATTTATTATGAGACTTTTGCTGAGTAAACTTATGTATGGACCATCATACTCCGTCTCTGTGTCTTATATCATTTAAAGTTAGAAATTTCATGAACATTAGTAATTTGTCCCACTCTTTTGGCAGTTGGACAAGTGAGCAGGTGGATTTTAATATCTGTTGCAACATGAATTGCCAGTATTTATTTGGTGGCCTCTCAAGCTGGGTGGGCTTCTGCTTTCTTCTTGTTCTACATGGTTCCATTAGGAAAAGAGTACTCCTTTTGGCTTCTATTGTAATCATCTCTCCTCTGACCTGAGTCATACTGATGAGTTTATGCAGCTTATGATAGGGTTTGTGTTCTTCAAGGAATTCAGAGGAAGCAACTAAAAACTTCTGATGACTGTTACATCTGAATTTCCTTTTTCTAGTCAGTTCTTTAAGGACTCTGTCATTGGTAAGTAGACCACAGGTTCCAGGTAATCAGACCAATATCCTGTATTGTGTGAATCCCAAAAATATAGCTCTCCATCTGCAGGTTTGTAATGGTCTTTTTCTATATGTACATGAATACCAGTGTATCAGACTGTATGCTGACATTCTGGAAGCAGAGAGGTCACCATATTACAAGCAAACATTGCCTGCTCTTACAAGGACCTTCACTACATGAAATCAGATTGTATAGAATCAGCTCACAAAATTCATATTGTAAATGTGGGTACACTCCAAAGATGAGGGGAACAGGGAATACCAGTGGAAGTATTTTATAGCAGTCTCTACACTCAGTACTGTACAGTGGCATACAGAGAAGCAGGTCTATGGACACTTCTTAAACAAAGAGCAGTATATCTTAGCTTTTGTGGACTCTAAAAGTCTTCACAGATGTTGAGGATCAGAGGAATTCAGGTTAGACTTATGCTCAATGAAGGATAAGGGAGAAATATGTGAGGATGAATACTAATAGGAGAAGTGGGGGAAGATGTTGTCTTCCTAGAGGAGATTTACACACATGTAAAGTGTAGTGTTGAACACAGACACTGAAAGCCTCTTTAGTCTTCTGAAAAATTTGTTTAACCACTCTTGTAGCTAGAAGCTGTTGCCTGGACCACTTCTATAAGAAAACACTAATGTCATTAAGTCATTTTTAATGTGTGCAGGCAAGTTTGCCCTTTGAAGTAGTCATTTGGGGAAGTCATGTACTCATGTCAGTGACATTATCTTTTAGAAATGAATTGTATTGAGTCCTTTCTATATAAGAAACTAAATTTTACTACTGTACTATTCTGTTTTACAGTATGTGGATATTGCTAGCAATGATAGCATTTACTGTATTTTGTTTTCATGCTTTATTAATTTTATCAACAAATATAACATTACCCATTTTGTTTATCCACATTATCCATTAGATTTTAGTGCAAATGATGTTCAATTATTTTTAAACATCAAATGCAGGCTGAGACAAGTTAATTTTTCTCTTTTCCAGGTAGTCCAAAAGAATATTTCAAATGTTTATAAGATAATTTCAATAAGCAGTAAACTTTGCTTTCCTGGCAGAATGTTTGAGCGTTGTCTAGAGTAGCAAGGTGACAGTTTTGCAGGAGTGTTCATTTACTTCTCTATTTCATTAAATATCATTTTATTTTTTTTAAAAAAAATTACTTTACAACCCATATAATGTAATTTACCTAAACAAATTAAGGATGAACTATTAAAAACATGTGGATCCATGTAAACAAAAAGTTTCCACTGTATATCCCAAATATATAAAGAATAAACACTTCTTGGGAAGCTGTGGTGGGACAATTGCCTGAGTTCACAAGTTTAAACACCAACCTAGGCAAGAGTGTTTTCGTTGTGCTTCTTTGACTAGAAGTTCTGACCACACAATTGTAGAGGAGGAAAAGTTTATTCGGGGGCTCACAGTTTTAGAGTTCTCAGTCCATAGACAACAGGCTCCATTCCTCGTGGCTTGAGGTGAGGCTGAACATCATGGTGGAAGAGTATGGCAGAGGGAAGTGCTCATATATGGATCAGAAGCAGAGAGAGAGAGACTCTGCTCTCCAGATAGAAAATATATATCCCAAAGCCATGCCCGCAATGAGACACTTTCTCCAGTCATACCCCACTTGCCTTCAGATACCACTCAGTTAATCTCATCAGGGATTAATTCACTGATTAGGTTAAGGCTATTACTCAATCATTTCTCCGAACTTCTCATGAAACACAAGGCCATAGTTACTACGGATTTAAATCTGTCTTCTATCATTATTGTCTCAAAAGAGTTCTCTGCTCCTGAATTCCTACCTTTTCTTCATGCCCAGTACTTGGCCTCTGCTGTCCTTCTCTCTCAGGCAGCTGGTACTCATTTGTCCCATGGCATTCTTCACTCTCGGGTATGACTATTAGCTAGGTGCCAGTCTTTCTCACTTGATGTGAGATTCTGAAATGCAAAGGCTAAATCGTATGTTCCACTGAATTCCCTTGTCTCTCATGAAGTCTGATATATTGCAGCACTCCATAAACATTTGCTGAATGAATTCACATCATTTTCCATCTTAATAAATTGGGGGTGTTATTATAAACTTTATTTACCAACAGTCTAAGTAAATATTGAGATATATAGGACAAAACATAATCCCTGCCCTCGATAGTCTAAGACTAAGTTTTTGGAAAGCTTTTGGCATTTTTTATTTCATTATTATTTTAAGTATCCAAAAATGGTAAGCCAAGCTGAGTGTTAGTAAGCAGTCAAGATATGTCTGATATTTGAACCATTTTCACTAGTCTTATATACAAGTTGATAAGCTGTGGATGAACTTGTCGATCCTCCTATAAGACAATAAAAAAGGTCCAAGTGCAAATCATGATTCTTGTTTGCCTATAAATTTCAGCATAATTCTTTTTGTTAATTGATGAACAGCTGTATTGAGCATTGTACAAATTAAACACTTTACTGAGTTCTGAGGACTTAATAGTAAATAAAGCAAACATAGTTCCTGTCTTTATTGATATCACTCTCTGAAGCTGGAAAGGTACCTTAGTGCAGGATTAGTGTTCACTCAGTAGGGTGGCAGGTATAGATGTACAAGTGACAGAAGTAGAGGCGCTGTGTAAGCTCTGTGTATCTGATATGCTCAACAGGGTCTTCCAGATAAGAGTCTACAAGGTTCCCATGATCTATATCAATCCATATTATTAGGAACCAATTGTACTTATGTGAAAAAAAGGAAGGCATGTCTATATGGGTAGAGTTAATATCAAATTTAGGTCTGTCTGGCCTATCACATAATTATACCCACTTGGCTATTTTCATGTCAACCTTTCTCTTCCTCAGTCACAATGGTTCCAGTCTAACTACTCTGGTTTTGATTCAATGTCTGGCTTCAAATTCTAGCATCTAGAGATGATCATGTACCATTGGATGGATTTAGTTATCCAATCTATCTTTAGCTGTTTGTTACATTGACTAAGTTAAAGGACCTTTTACCCAGAAAAAAAAGTAAAATTAAAATTAAGACCTGAAATTCTAAGCCTCCGTATCCCTTGTAAATTCTCATACATTTCTTTGTTCTTTATCAAATATTTATTATTAACAAGTATTTACTCTTAACATATATTTATTTAGCACTTTATGAAAAGTTAGGATTGCATTTGCCTGAAAGTAAGAAAAGAGATACATGGATGCAGTTGTTGTGCTCATGCCATATACAACAAATAGTCAGTGGTTGATATATAACTACTGACAGCTTCCAGGTCCCACCTTTCCTTTCCGCTTTTGTGTTACATGTGTGCAAACTGGTAAGAGAGCTTAGGTGTCTATCAGTGGAGGAAGTTCAAACCATGTTATCATCAGCAGGTAAATTCAAATTATAGGAACCCTCACTCTGGTTCTATGCCTTAGGCACAATAGAACTAGTGCCACTCATCCCCTTCATTCAAGTCATTTGTCATTCTGCTTGGCTATCAGCCCTTCTCTTCTCAGAAAGATTCAATGTGTGAGTAATTAATCTCTCTATTCTCTTAATAAGTATGTGCTATCATCAGTCTGAACTTCTGGGCCGGTTTTTGGTGTAGGTTTATTGTGTCTATGTGAGTCATAACAACACTCTTAATGCCATCATTCTACTCCACCATCCTAGATAGCTTGGAAATATGTTAGCTCTCATCATTATGCTATTTTCTCATGGTACCAAAATACTGTACCTCAAAATTTCCATCCATATTTCAGAACAGAAGAGACAATAGCAATATTGCTGTTCTACCTCTTTATTGGGAAAATTGTAATTTTTCAAGGAAACCTGAATGTCATTGAGCAGAACTGTGTCACATCACCGTGCTTAGTCTGACAATTCAAGCATTTTATTTGGGGGTGTTGGCACTCCAAACAAGATTATAATTCTATGTATGACAACTATGTTGGCAATTTCAAATAAGGACCAGGCTTTGCCATGTGCTAGATACATAACAATTAGAAGACTAATCAATGGTCTTCTATGAAACTGTAATCAGGCAATCACCGAAATTATTATCAAATGGTAATTATAATCATAAGTACTATGAAAGAGAAGTTCATCTGTCTTTAAGAGTGTATGTGCCAAGCCTGACCATCCAAAGACACAATTCAAGATTCAGATGAAATCTGAAAGATGAATAAGATGCTAAATAGAAAAGAAAGGAAAAGGCTACTCTTATGTAATGGCAACATGTATGTAAATACCTTCTACAAAGAAGGAGCATAATGTCGTTTGGGAAATTTAAAGAAGGAAAGCGTGATGAGAGCACAGGAGAAAATGGGGGATGTTCATGTATAAACACAAGTTAGGTAACAAGGAGCTCAAAGTATAATGATTAAAGAATTCATTTGGGCAGATGCTTGGGATTTATGTTTACTGCTTCAAACTTTTGAGTCATGGTGATCACTCTCCTTGCCTATGTGTTCAGAAGGCATAAATTGAAACTTAGGTAAAAAAATTAGCTTTGACATGTGACGTAGTATTATTATTTTAATATTTCTTGAATGATACCCCAATTCCTTGGGACTAAACAAATATAAAGAAGAGGGAGATTACTTCTTCTTGTTTGCTGGCTCCTAAGGAGCATCTGGAATGAGTCTGTCTTTTTTATGGCTTAATTACTGAAGTAGTCAATTTTCTATTGTAAATAACAGAAGACTACAAATTGGGTAACTTTCAATGAACAGAGGCTTATTTTGCCTCACAGTTTTGAAGATCCAAGGTTGAGGGGTCACATCTGGTGATGACCTTCTCACTGGAAGAGTCCCAAGGAGGCTCAGGATGTAATGTGCTGGGAGACAGGGAACACACATGTGTATTGATGTTTCCTGTGGTCTCTTATGTACTTCTTAATAGTCACCAGATTCAGGCATAGGAGATGACCCTAATGATCTTCTCTAATCCCAATGGCCTCCCAAAGGCCTTACCTCTACATGTCGTAGTTGGATTATGTTTCCATCCTCTTAATACCTTACAATGGGGATGAGATTTCAACACATGGAACCTTGGGGGACACACTCACACCATATTCAGACCACAGCAATTACCTCGAGATTCGTATAGTGAAAGGAAGGGTATGAAGGGTCAATTCCTTTCGCATTATTGGCCATGAAGTTGATATTCTACTGGAAGCCAGGGGCTAAAGTACATGTAGCAAAATAAAATATTGTTTCTTTGGATCTTTATATTCAAATATGAATCAGAAAATGTTCTGTAAAATGTTCCAGAAAAAAATAAGGTATAATATCCCCCCAAAAATTGTAATGAGGGGTAAATAATGGATAATGAACATGATGTTCTATTGTCTTTCTTTACACTGGGAGATAAGCACAATAAAGGGAGGTCTGAAAGACAATGCTTTGAGAACAGGAAAGGAGGAAAAAAAACAGATAAATCAACCTTTTAATAGGTTTTATATGACTGCAGAATGTTTAGTAGGCTTAACATTATTCAGGGTTCAATCTTGGAGGTAGCTTGTGAATGGTTGGATCATCTTTGGAAGTAAATTCACCTATTTGAGAACTTCTATCTGCTCCACATATACCTTAAGTTAAAATTTATGTCTCGTTTTTTAGAAACATCCTTTAGGAAAAAGAAATTATGTCTTTAAATCTACCTGAGATCCTCAAATAAGCTAAAATGGACCATACAAAGTTCTGGTGTACAACTATTAATTTATTTGATTTTTTTAATATGTAGGCATCTTTTCAGGAATATTGGGTATTTCTCTCTACAATAGCCAAATCATCAGTTTCCAAATCTACGGTTATTTGTAGAATCATGTCCATGTGAACCAATAGCAAGTACTTAGGATGGAATTAATAAGAATTTTATTGATTCAAGGTGCTTTGCACCAGCTGTCAGACATAGACCAGACTCCTTAGCTATTCTTCACCCTGAATTCATAAAGAATAGCATCCCCATAGGACGATTTTAATTGGAAGCATATTTTCCCCCCATGATGCAAACTTAAGGTCACAACAGGTAACCTGAAAGATTGTTCCACCAGATGTTATTCCCAGAAAACATATTCCCCAAATATCATGATACTCAAGGGGCGAAGATTACATAAGTCTTAAGATAAACTTCCCATCAAGTCAGTTTACTATAACTGAATGGCTGGGTTTCAAATGAAGGCAAGATGCAATTTAGATTCTGGTATACATTAGAAAAATGAAAATTACATTCTCCACCTGTTTCAGGGCCTGTTACTTTTGTGTTAAGCTGCATGGTGTACTTTAAGGTATTCAAGGCTGAGTTTAATACATGGTTTTGCATTCTGAAAACCAGAAAATCTAATTTTTTCTTATTATAGTAAAGTTAAATGTATAGTACTATTTATTTATTTTCATGATAGACTTTTTAAAAGTCTATTAGTAACATAATTATAGATTTAAATGGGAGAAACTTTAATTATCAAAAGAATTTTCCAATATTTATGATAACTTTTAAATTTTGTAAATGTATTTGAAATTTTTTTTTTTTTACACCAGAAATTGAACCCAGGATGTTATAATCATTGAGCCCCATACCCAAACCTTTTTAAAAATTGTTTTGGAAACAGGGGCTCACTAAGTTGCTTAGGGCATTGTTAAGTTGCTGAGGCTGGCATTGCATCTCTGATCCTGCTGTCTCAGCCTACTGAGTCTCTGGGATTACAGGTGTGTGCCACCACACCAGGCTTGAAATAACTTTTGAAAGTTGCCATGTTCTTTATTAATTGTTAAATGTTTCATGAAGAAATTTTTAATTGTTTGAAGCCTTCAAAAGAGTTAAGCCTCAAAATACATTTTCAATTCTGCTAAAACTATTTCCAAATCCCTACTATATCATTGTCCTGGCATGAATAATTATCATCAAGACTAGCAAATATTTACTTTCTAATATAGAGTATAAATCAATCATAGTGTTAGATCCAAAATGATTAAATTTGCATATTGCTTTTCTTTCCAATTCAGGATACCAATTAAAGAGAATTCAAATGCCCAAAGTATTTCAATATTGCTATGATTAATGCTAATTTGTGAAAGTATTTGTGTAATTATATATCTAAGTCACCTCTTCTTGACTTTCAGCTTCATAAAAATTGTGGCAAGGACTTTGTCTCTAATATACAGGTCCAGCACAAGAAATGGTAAATGATAGTGTTACCAAAAATTTTAATTATTATCTCTCATTGATAGCATGAGAAAACAACTGGAGAATAACATTGGGAAAGCAAGAGCAATCTTTTATGCAAAAAGAAGTGGCATCAAGAAAACTATAAAACTGTAATTTTGGAATTATCCAATAATCCCAGAATGGTTGGAGTCAGTGACTGGATAATTAAGATGCTCCCAACTTACATAATGAATATGATTCTGTTTTCAAACCCCAAAGTATGTACATCTTAGACAGAGGCAATTAATACATTTGGCACTAATTCTTCCTTTGGCACTCTCTCATAAATGTAACCTAACTTTATGTACATAATTTTCATATTTCATATCTCTGGTTTTGATCTCTTTAAGCCATCCCAATGGATTCCCCCAGTTGACAGGTTTTCTTTTCTTTTTTTGGTACCAGGGATTAAACTCAGAGGCACTAGACCACTGAGTCACATCCCCAGTCCTATTTTGCATTTTATTTAGAGACAGGGTCTCACTGAATTGCTTAGCATCTCGCTTTTGCTGAGGCTGGCTTTGAACTCTATCCTCCTGCCTCAGCTTCCTGAGTCACTGGGATTATAGGCATGCACCACCATGCCTGGCTTGACTGGTTTTCTAAATACCTAATGTGTTTTCCCAGCTGCAGATTAATTAGCTGCCAGTGAGAGAACATTACTACCTTAATGACAGCAACTTTGGATCATTGGCATTTAATTCCTTAAGCAGAGTTAAGGAAACTTGCTTACATTAAAACTGAATTTTCTTAACCCCGGAGTGGTAATATGGATCACTTAAGTTATTATTTTTGTATATGTCAAATGCATTCTCCTTCTTATCCCCAAAGAAGTTACAAACCATATGTGGTACAATAAATAGGAGTTGAGACTGCATTTTGAGCAGAAAAATCCTATTCTAATTCCAGCCTGGCCCCTTATCAACTGTATAAATTTCAACAGATTTCTTAGTCTTGCTAAATTCATTGTTGTTCATCTAAAACATGAAGAAAAACCTGGTGCCTATCAAAGATAACTCTGATGAGTATTAAACATAAATCTTGGAAGATTGCCACATTGAGTAATTAAATAATTGTAACATATTTTGTTAGACTGTGTTGTTATATTCCAATATCCCCTGGGCTGCTCTGTAGGACTACACTTGCTGCCTACTGATGTAGGCAGACATAGACTTGGTTTAGCCAATGAAATGTGAACAGAAATTAGATATGTTACTTCAAAACACAAGTTTTATGATAAAATGTGTACTTTGTCATAATCTTTAATCTCCCTCTGGTAATATTCAGAGGAAAGTTATTTCATCAGCCTAGGCCTCCCAATGAAGGATGTAGAGCAGTCAGAGTTTACTTGTAACGGACTCATAGTGTGATCAAAAACAAAACTCTTTGATTATAACTCATTTATGCTTCATGACTGCTTATTACTTTAGAATAACCCAATTATCCTGTTTGATACATCTCTTACAGGTATTAGTATATTGATCAAAGAAGGTCATGGAGGTAAGTCAAAACAGATGTTTTTGAAAATTAAATTATCATAACAACTGTACAATCAATAATACATTTTAAAGGTTAAGTGTAAAATGGAACTCAGCTTTCTAATACCTATATCATAAAAATGAACTTCTGTAGATACTAGATTTAATGCCCATGATCTAACTAACGGGAATCAAACTAATTCTTATTCAGAAACCTTAGCCATGTTCCATGGACTTAACTAAGGGGATTGAATTTGACCAGCAAATGGGATATGATGTGGGAAATTATTTGCTTTGAGTCTGTCTTCACTGATCTGTGGCAATAATAATGAAATCACTTGAAAAACAATAATGGGCTAACTCCAGTCACAAAATACCTACAAAAGCATTGTCGTCTTCCATGTGGTTTTTGTATTTGGTATGCTTCTGACATAAAAACTCTCTCATCTTCTACATGCAATAGAAGTAATGAAGGAGATGGAAAGAGAGGGAAGGAGGTCCAATTTCTGATACTCTATAGCATCTATTTCTTTCTATCTTCCTACTTCCTCTCATCTCACTTCTTTTCATCTCATTTCCCTAGGACTTATTTCCACATTTATTTTTATTAACTGTTAGTTGAACTTTCTTTTAGTTGAATCAATGTTCTGTTGAACTATTGTGTGTATATAATAGGAAAATCTTAAGCCACCATTTTTTTTTTCATTTTCCTTAAATCATGATATGCTACAGTTCCAAAACCAATGAAACAACAGTATTCATTACTCCTGAGACAGGTTGGGTCTGGTCCCAGAACAAAGAAGTCATTGTTGAGTTTGAGCTTAAAAACCAGTCTTTTCAACCACATAAAAAACAACAGCTCTGAAAGCCAGACCTTGTTGAGAAAAAGAGAGCAATGTTTTCTAAATTTTGAAAACTTCCTTATACATCTCATGATCCAGCTTTGGCAGACTTGAGTCATAAAGTTCTACTAAAAGTTATAGCATAAAAACTGTGGAGGATATGCTGTGAGAAAAGCTGACATTGGATAGGAGCTTTCAACCTTGGGGAGATAATGGATGCAAAAGGCAGAGGCAAGAAGTCCAACTTTGGTAATTTGTACCCACCCCTTCTCAACAACCACTTTCCCTTCCCTGATCGCCAGTTCACCTGTCAATGGTAACTGCACCGTGGTTTTCAGGCCAGGGAAGAAATAACAAACAATAATCACAGTAACATAAATTTTGAGGACATTTCCGCATAAGAGTACTTTACTTCTCATTCTTCAGCTGTTCTTTGTCTGTGTGTCAACTCAACATGGCACAGGGACTTTAGCAAGGAGGAATCCATGATGGAGAGAGGGAATAGATGTTATAGCTTCAAACAAATACTTCAGAATATAGCAATGTGCAGAGAGAGAGAGAGAGAGAGAGAGAGAGAGAGAGAGAGAGAGAGAGAGAGAGAGAAGTGAACTATTTTACTTAGTAAATAGTAAATGACACTCTCGGAGAGGTCCAGGAGATTTAAATGATGCCAAGGCTTTGGATGGCCATGACACATAAATTTAACCTCTTGGAAAGGGCATGGATGTCTGTTAAGTCTAAAATTGCTCAGATTAGTATAATGGGCATACAACGTTGAAAGCCACTCCATCGGTTGTTTTCAAAGCAAAGCCTCCACACCAGTGGTGTCAGCATCATGAGAGGACTGTTAGAGTTATGAATTCTCACCTCACCTGAGAACAAACAGAAATTCTGGAAGCAGAGCCCAGAAATTTTTGTTCAGCAAGTCCTCCAGGTGATTCTGATGAAGATTGAAGTTTAAGAACCACAACACAGAGCCAACTATAACCTGACCAATGCCTGTGGACTACACCCTATTGTCTCATCAATTTTAGGCAGTTTCTTTACATAGATAATGTACTTTACGGTGAATGAAATGAATAGTTGACTTAATGCTCAAAACTCAGGGAAATGAAAACAAAAATAGACAAAAGGGATGACACCAAACTAAAAAACTTCTACACAACAAAGGAAACAATCATCAGAGTCAAGAGACACATATAGAATGGGAGAAAAAATAAATAGTCAAAAAAAAAACTTCATTAAAAAATAACCAAAGGACCTAAAAAAGACATTTCTCAAAAGAAGACATGTAATGATTAACAGGAACATGAAAAACACACAACATCACTAAACCTTAGGGAAATGCAAATCAAAACCATGATGAGATGCCACTTCATCCCCATAAGAATGGCTGTTAATAGAAAAGACTGAAGATAACAAGTGCTGGTGGGATGTGGAGAAAGGGAACCTTTGCATACTCTTGGTGGTAAGGTAAATTAGTTTAGCCGTTAGGGGAAACAGTGTACATTCCTCAAAAAGTGAAAAATAGAACTACCATATGGTTCAGCAATCCCACTACTGGGTATATATCAAAGGAAATGAAATCAATATGTCATAGAGACAGCTGCACTTACACATTCATGGCAGCACTATTCACATTAGCCAAGAAAGGGAAACAAACCAAGTGCTCATGAGCAGAAAAAATGTACAAAGACAATGTGGTACACATACATAATGGAATACTACTCAGCCATAAAAATGATGAAACCATGTCCTTTAAGACAACATAGGTGGAACTAAGTATGTTGAAGTGAAATAAGTGAAATAAGCCAGGCTGAAAAATGAGACTGCATGATCTCACTTACATGTGGCATCTAAAATAAATGGTCTCATAGAAGTTGAGACTAGGATGTTATCAGAACCTGGAGATAGTATGGGAGAATAAGGAATGGTAAAAGGTTGACCAAAAGTACTAAGTTATAGTTAGATGGAAGAAAAAATTCAGTGGTGTGCTATTGTAAAACAGGTGACTATAAGTAACAATAATATGATGTGTACTTCAGAAAGCTAAAAGCAAGTATTTTAAATGTTTTCATCATAAATAAATGATAAATGCTTGAAGAATATGTTTACCCCAACTTAAACATAACATAATGCATACCAAGTATCACATTGCCCCATAAATATATACAATTTACTGTTTTTACGCATCAGTTATAATAACAAATTTAAAAACAATGTTTGTTAGCTATTGTCTGAGTATTCTAGTGTTTGCCTGTTGCTAGCCAATTTCATCATTCCTAAACTTGTTTTCCTTCTGTTCTTCATTGAATCAGAAAAAAAACAAAAACCAAATAAACAAACAAAAACAAAATTGGGGAAAGGAGGAAAAGAAATTGAATCAAATTAATACTTGTCATGAAATTTGCAGTATTCCTAAGGCAATCAGAAGAGAGTGTATAAAACAGTATATATATATATATATATATATATATATATATATATTAATTTCCTAGGTGTATGGTTAAAAGGTTAAAAATAAGAACAAATGCAATGGGGGTAGAATACTTTATGTGATTTCATATGAAGTATACTTCATTAAATAACAAACAATCCTAATGCATTTCAGCATTGCCACCAGCAGTGCTGAGGACTCCCAGTTCTATTAACTTCTGATCACCACACCACTGCCTTTCCATTCCCTACCCATTCCAACAAGCTCAAAACAATCATGGAAATACTAAATAAATCTTCATAATTCAGTTATCATTTCACTCTGTCAATATCCTCAAAACTTATCTCCAAGCTCTTTATCTATTATTAAGATATTAAGGGCTATGATTTTGTCATTTTTTAATGCAGAGTAATACTCCATTGTGTATAAATGCCACATTTTTTTTTTATCCATTCATCTATTGAAGGGCATCTAGGTTGGTTCCACAGTCTTGCTATTGTGAATTGTGCTGCTATGAACATCGATGTAGCAGTGTCCCTGTAGCATGCTCTTTTTAGGTCTTTAGGGAATAGACCGAGAAGGGGAATAGCTGGGTCAAATGGTGGTTCCATTCCCAGCTTTCCAAGAAATCTCCATACTGCTTTCCAAATTGGCTGCACCAATTTGCAGTCCCACCAGCAATGTACAAGTGTACCCTTTTCCCCACATCCTCGCCAGCACTTGTTGTTTGACTTCATAATGGCTGCCAATCTTACTGGAGTGAGATGATATCTTAGGGTGGTTTTGATTTGCATTTCTCTGACTGCTAGAGATGGTGAGCATTTTTTCATGTACTTGTTGATTGATTGTATGTCCTCCTCTGAGAAGTGTCTGTTCAGGTCCTTGGCCCATTTGTTGATTGGGTTATTTGTTATCTTATTGTCTAATTTTTTGAGTTCTTTGTATACTCTAGATATTAGGGCTCTATCTGAAGTGTGAGGAGTAAATATTTGTTCCCAGGATGTAGGCTCCCTATTTACCTCTCTTATTGTTTCTTTTGCTGAGAAAAAACTTTTTAGTTTGAGTAAGTCCCATTTGTTGATTCTAGTTATTAACTTTTGTGGTATGGGTGTCCTATTGAGGAATTTGGAGCCCGACCCCACAGTATGTAGATCGTAGCCAACTTTTTGCAGGGAAATGGATGGCATTAGAGCAGATTATGCTAAGTGAAGCTAGCCAATCCCTAAAAAACAAATGCCAAATGTCTTCTTTGATATAAGGAGTGTAACTAAGAACAGAGTAGGGACGAAGAGCATGAGAAGAAGATTAACATTAAACTGGGATGAGAGGTGGGAGGGAAAGGGAGAGAGAAGGGAAATTGCATGGAAATGGAAGGAGACCCTCAGGGTTATACAAAATTTCATACAAAAGGAAGTGAGGGGAAAGGGGAAAATAATACAAGGGGGAGAAATGAATGACAGTAGAGGGGGTAGAGAGAGAAGGGGAGAGGGGAGGGGAGGGGGGATAGTAGAGGATAGGAAAGGCAGCAGAATACAACAGACACTAGTATGGCAATATGTAAATCAATGGATGTGTAACTGATGTGATTCTGCAATTTGTATACGGGGTAAAAATGGGAGTTCATAACCCACTTGAATCAAAGTGTGAAATATGATATATCAAGAACTATGTGATGTTTTGAACAACCAACAATAAAAAATTAAAAAAAAGATATTAAGGGCATTAACACATTTGTTTTACCCTTCAGATTACTATCTTTAAATCCTAATAGTTGGATCCTATCATTGTTTATATAGTTGGATTAATTGTCACTAAATTAAAACAAGTAACTCAGGAGGCTGAGATAGGAAGATTGCAACTTCAAGGCTAGCCTAGGTAACTTAGTAAGACCTTGTTTCAAAATAATAATATAAAAGGGATAAGGATATAGTTCAGTAAGAGACCAACTTGGGTTCAATCTCCAGAAGCACAAAAAATAAAAAAGAATAAAGAAAAACATGGGTACCCTGAAGTATGTCAGTAACAACATCTATTACTTCTGAATTTTCTGTTTGTGGACCTTTAATCCTCATTGTTTCTTTTTATGTATTGTGGTAGCTTATTTTGGCATCAGCAACCTCAAATATTTCTTTTCTCACTCCTGTGTAGCATTTATCCTTTTAATCTTTCCCATCTCCTAAAGCAAAGGTGTCCACCATGGTTGAGACCTCTAAAAACACCTCTACGATAAATATGGTTTTCAGACAAGAGCAGAATTCCAGGATTCAGTTATTCATTCTGTGCTCGAGGGATTCTGCAGGTTGGCTATTAGCAGCACAACCTTCAAGCTCTCCCTCCCTGGTGAATGAATGATTCCCAAGTTTCTTTAAGGGCTTCACTGAAAATGATATTTCTTTTGATGACACAACACAGCCAATATAGTTTTCCTACTAGACAAAATTTATTAATAAATAGAAAACTGAATTGTTAGAGCTAGAGCACTTTTGTCAGCCGAGAAACACTTATCTTAGGTGTACGCCATTTGGTTCCAAGTAGCCAAATGAAAAACAGAGCTTAAACCCAAGCTGATCCAGTTTATTTGCTTGAAACCATTTTTTCTGTTCTTTAATTCATCATGAAGATAATATAGACTATTGTAGCAGAAGCTGTTGGCTGCCTACCTGAAAGCCTGCCCTAATCATCCTTGCTGTAGGACAAGTTGTTTGGGAGTTTACCCTTCTCCCAAGGGACTCAGAATCAATTCTTATACTAGATCAATATGGTAATTTGAATTTCTATGTTTCCCTGTTTTTAAATGAATTCTCAATTGTGCACCCACCACACTATCAAGATGGCAGTAAAGAAAAGTTTAAGTCTTTGAAGATATCTTTGAACCACCAAGTAAAGCAGCAGTGGAGATCCTTTGCCTTGGACCTTTTGTTAAGGAAATAATATGTATTCCTTATTGTTTAAGCTGTTTCGTTCCACGTGAAGCATTCTAATTCATAATCTGTGAGAAATATGGATAGTATCTTACAGAAAAAAAATCTAAAATAGGTATTTTCTGCATATTAGTCAAACATGAAATTATTCATAATTACAATCAGGGTGATTATTGGTAGACTTAGGAATCAAGATAGAAGATTCTGAAATCTAATGTATATATATACACATTAGATTTCAGAATCTTCTATCTTTATTTTATTTTTATGTGGTGCTGAGGATTGAACCCAGTGCCACCACATGCAAGGCAGGCACTCTACCACTGAGCATCCCAGCCCTGATGTATCTTTTTGATTACAATTTTTTTTTAAATTTTTACATATTGCTGTGAGACCTTGGGGATTGCTTAACCTCTTTAACCACCAGACTTTTTTTTTTCTTTTTAAAAAATGTTGTAAGTAGACCAAAGTAGTATTCACTGTTTTTTTGTACTTAACTACATAGTGCATGTAAAGCATATACAATAATAATCTTGTACGTTTTGTTGTTCTGTTTTCTGTAGTTCTACTGATTAAAAGGATTAGTTGTACATACTGTCATGAGTATTCCATGTGCCTAGATAATTATTCTATCTTTGTATTTATAATTATTCATTTTCTTATGTTACATTGCTATTATAACACCCTCCAGTATTAGTCATATTCTCTTCAATATTCATAAAATAAGAACTTTTGAAAAGAATTCCTTTGTTTCAAAGTATTAAAAGAATGTAACAAACACAATAAAACATTCACTGAAAATATAAATATATTGATATTAGGAAAATATATTTTAAAGACAGTTATGGAAAATAACTCATGTCAGAAAATTCCAATGAAATATTGAAGTATTATAATGATAATTCTGTTTTGAATTCTTTCCACTTAAATACATATAGATTGTTTCTGTTGTATACTATTATTTCATGGAAAGTAACATACATAAATTTCATAATCAAGGAAATATATCTTCCTAAGTCCTTTTAAGAGTGTCTTCTCATAGAAAATAACATGTAATTTTATGTCAAAGTATATTAAACTGTGAATCAAAAATTATGCTTAATTAGTACCATATACATATGTCAAAAGCTTTTTCAGCTTACAACTGAAGACTTTACTTGAAAGATGAATGTTTTCTATTTATAGTTATGTTTTTAGATAGATAAAATATTTAGAAAATATTTAGAAAATATTTTATCAGTGAAATTCAACACAGAATTATCATTATAATACTTCAAGATTTCATCAGAATTTTCTGACATAAGTTATATTTCATAATTGTCTTTACAAGATCTCATCAGAATTTTCTGACATAAGTTATATTTCATAATTGTCTTTACAAAAATATATTTTCATAAAATATTTAGAAAATATTTTATCCAATTGTATGTCTCTTACTTCTCTTATAGATGCAAATATCAAATAATCCATTACACTCAAAATAGTTAGATATTATACTTCACAGGCCTATTAACATAATAATATACACTGGATGAAAAAATTCCATGACATTATGAAGTTTCCTGACTTTGCTATCATATTTAAATCTGACAATCTTACCTAGCTAGAACTTTAGACCTCTGTGTTTTAAACACACATTTTCTCCTTTTTATAGAAGACTATAAACAACTGTAAGTAGTATGACTTCTGATTAAAGATATACTTCTTGTAAGTGATTTCTCTGTGAATGCTTTGAAGACCCTCATTTTACTGCCTGAAGTTTCGGGGTACAGTCAGTGTGGTCTGAGTAGACATTGAAGCCTCAAAGAGGAACAACTTGAGAAACTCTAGTACAGTAAATCATTTCAGCCCAGATGGTATTCATCTCAAAACTCTGAAGACAGCAAAGTGTGGAGGAGCAAACCTGCAGGCAAGGATGTGTAAAAATAGCAGTGTCAGTGCACCTAGGATGCACGCTATCCTTGTGCTATGGGGCCATTCCATTGTTTTGACTGCTGGTCCCTTAGATCTTATTCTTGGATTTGTTGAGCTCACCATTGTGAGTATTCTTAAAAATAGAGGAAATCTACTTGCTCTTTATTTGTGTTTATTCCACTGTCTATAACGATGAATAGGATACATGTTTTAATAACTCCCAAATCTGTTTCTCGGGAATCTCATAGGGAATTCAAAAGTAGGAACTGAAGTGAGCCCAAGATATGAGTTCCTGTTTTCCTTCTGCCCTAACATCCTTCCTGAGAGACGATTCTGATTCAGCTCGCTGAGTTTCAGCTGGTGCTGTTCTGTTGACTCCCAGCTCTCAGGAATGCCTGAGGAAGTTTATGGAAGGAATTCTGTGGGAAAAAGCAGGCTCTGGGTAAATATGCAAAAGAAACAGGAGTTACAAAAGTTTATTACTAGAATATTCAGACAACCCAGAAAGGAATTTGATCAATGACCAAATTCTTTTAGGGAGAGGTCTTTATCTCTGCCATCTGGTGATCTGGCCACCTTTCCTCACAATGGT
Source organism: Marmota monax (assembly GCF_021218885.2). Taxonomy (NCBI): domain Eukaryota; kingdom Metazoa; phylum Chordata; class Mammalia; order Rodentia; family Sciuridae; genus Marmota; species Marmota monax. The sequence goes on along the minus strand of NW_026694880.1, from coordinate 1,634,788 downwards.
TTTTCAAAAGATCACAAGCAAGTCTTTGGTGTAAATTAGCTTTCTCATCTGGACCGAGCCAGATGTAAGGAAGACATCAGAAAACTTGAAATTTAAAGGCTCTAATTCAAGTCTCAGCATAGTTTCAAGTTGACTACTAGGTAACTCCACATGGATGTCCTCCTGGTGTTAGAAAATCAATTGGTCCAAACCTGATATAATTACCAGTATCATCAGTCAGAGAACCAATAGAAACAGATGGCATTCTCAAATTAGGACCAACTCCCATTTATCTAAAGTGTATGACTCTTAGGAATGTTTGATTTACAGAATCTTTCTACAAATGTGTGTGATTGTAGAAAACCAAAATGCGTAGTACAGAAACTACACCATCTAGTAGAAAACCAAAATGCGTAGTACAGAAACTACACCATCTAGTACTAGTAACAACTGAGTTATTAGTACCACCAAGTCTGAAAGAAAAAGGAGAGAAAACTTGTACAGAAATCCAGAAGGAGATGTAGAAAAGGCCACATTAATGGAAACAGTTAAAGGAAAAAGCCAACCCAGAATGAGACTCGAAGGAGGTAGCCACAGAAACGCTTTCCTATCTGCCATTTCCACCATTGGCTGAATCCAACTGGAAGTTGTAGATCAAAAACAATTATGTATTGTATATAAGTCCTTAAGATATTTAAGAGGTAGAGAAGGATGGGAACAGATCTGAAAATAACTGGCATACTGCCATTTTCCATTCCAATTTTATCCCTACCTAGATGAACCAGTTCTCTAAATGACACCATGGATTACCTAAAGACATCCATCAAAATCTACTCTTAATGGAAATTCTTAACATGATCCTTACAATCTCAACTCCTTGCAAAGATCTGATTTCAAGTCCCCATCTATTCAGTGTATGAAATATTCTTCATTGTTGCCTTTCTGAGTAAATTCTGAGCTGGATCTGTTGGTTCATCTCTGCTTTCTATTCCTTAACACCTAGTGTATGGCCAATAAGTAATTGTTAGTAAATGAATTGCTTCACTTAGAAGGCTACGAAATGGTACAAAAATCGTTTTACATAAGAGATTGAGTTTATCAGATTTCTCAATGAAAAAAAGTTTACTAGCAAAAAATATAAATAATTGTATACAGAGGGCTACTTTAACAGTAGGACTGCTTAAAATGTACTGCAATGTTTAGCTAAAAAGTCTTGAAAGCCTGAATTAACTAATTTGCTCAACACTTATAGGTTGAACATATACTATATAAATATACTATGTGCTGTTAATAATATATTATGTCTTAGCCAGGATATTAAGTACTGGTGGTACAGTTCTTAACAAATATGTTGCAGATTTGAAAAATAAAGTAAACAAGGTCATTTCTGAAAGTGATAAATGTCACAAAGAAATGACGAGGCTGAAGTAATAGAGTGATATAAATAAAAAAGTTATCAGTGATAGGAGGCTAATGAATGGAATGAAGAAGCAATTACAGGGAGGTATGGGAGCCTAGGAATGGGGAGCACTTGGTGCAGAAGAACCAGCAAGGATGCCTAGCAGATGCAGAGAAGGGCATGTTAAGAAAGGCTTCCCAGAGGGCAGATGAGTAGATGGTGAGAGTAAAAATGGGGGCCAAGTCCTGAAAGAGCCACCAGCCACACTGTAGCTGTGGTGACTCTTTAGCCTGGTGTTTAAGGATCCTTTGTGTTTCAGTCCTGATGGATGAAAAAAGATTTATGTCCTGCATTATGTCAATTTGTACCCCCTGCTCTGAAGACAGGGGGCTATTTAAGCTCCCTAAAGGTTCCATGCTGACTATTCCTTCTGTAGTTCTACCCTCTTATTCTTGTTGGCCAAAGAGACAAGACTCTCTTTTTTTTCGGGAGGCCCTCTATTTCACGCTCTGTCCTGGCTTTCACAACTCAACACAAAGTATTTCTAAAAACAACTTGACTTCTTTCCTCTGTTTTCCAGAGAAAATTCACACTTTCCCAGACATTAGCAAGTCTAAACTAAATAGCAGTATTTTAGAGATGAAAATCCCTACATTCTCATCACATTAACTCTCTATGCAACATGCACCCACTGTAACATATAGAACTCCTTGGGGGGGGGCATCTGTGACTCACCAAATTTTTCTTCCTTGTTTTAAGGGTAAAAGGTTTGCAATTACTCTGAATATTCAGGGCCAAATATTAAGTTTAAATTTAATTTAATCTGTAATGTAGGGAATATTAATAGAATTGAGATCAAATAAGTAGAAAATATTTGATTTTAATTGTAAATATGTCTCTAATATTAGTATGGAAGTATCTTCAGGTTATTAAATACTTTTTTCCTTTTTGCCACTATAAATAACACAACTTCATTGGTATTCTGGATGAGCGGTACTGATATGATTGCAGACAGTTGAACTACACATATATAACAAAAATTGAACTAATAAACATCTTTTCCATAATTTACTGGTCACAATTATACCCTGATGTTAAACCAAGTCAAAAGTAGCAGTATAGAAGCAATACAGAAAATAGAAATTAAAGTATTACTTTATTATTGCAGAAATTCATAAAATTAACATAAAAATAAATTCACAATCAAAATACATCATTATTGAAATACACATTGACTTTTGTTATCTAATGTAGTTGCTTTACATTTTTATGGCTATAAAGACATCAAATTTAAAAAGTAAAATTCAAAAATATTCAAATAACAAAAATTCCAAGATATCATTTTGACTTTTAAGATTTCTCATCTAACCAAACATTTAGGCAATTGAAGTTAATGCTAATGATCTAGGTAATGTTTTAAAAATAGGTAAGACTATATAACTCACAGATGTGTTGGGTATTCTTATTAACATTTCCATTTTGACAAGCTAATAGAAACCAATAAAATTGATCAGATAAAACAACCTGTTAACTATAATCTCATATTTTAATGTAGTTAGTTAATTTTATGTGCATTTATATTCATCATAAAAACAAAATGAAATTTTGATTAACATCTTTTGTCTCCAAGGGAAACTTTAATTCTCTACTAGTGCATTTAATAGAGTATTTTCTTAAGAAAAAAATAAATCTATGATCCTCATGTCATATACCTCACATTTTATAATTAATACATTAAATTCATCTTAATATTTTCCTTATTAATGATGGTTGTAGCATTCCATTGACTGGCTACAGAGACTTGCTTTAAAGAAAGTGGCTGTTAATGATCTGTGACTCAATGAATGATGACTCCTCCAGGTATTTGGATTGGTGGAGAATCTCTTGTTTGACTTGATATTCTGTAGAGTCTATGTAAAAGCAAAAGCAAAAGTCAATAGTATGCTAGTATAAGTATTTTACAAATATACTTGTTTTGGTCGAAGTCTGTGCTTAAAATGGGGAAAAATAAGTTTCCAAATGTAAAGTCCCAGTTACAAAATATTCTAATGTGTTTCTAAGGACTATCATATATTTAACTGTAATATCCATATTGTCATTTTTCTTCTTATTCTTCTCTCTCTAGTTTTAATTTTTTTTTCCTCCTGTTTATACCACTGAGCTACATCCCAAGTCTCCTTTTTATTTTACTTTGAGACAGGGTCTCACTAAGTTGCCCAAATCAGCCTCAAATTTGTGATCTTCTTGCCTCAACCTTTCAAATTTTTGGGATTACAGGTATGTACCATTGGACCTGCCAGGGATAGGCCTTCCTATGCAGGCAAAGAAAGAGGTGAAGTCACAGTTAATTCATTGGGAATTATGTATAGCTTACATGTGATTTATCTGTGGTACAATATCATCAGTAAAAACTCACAGGCCCATGTGGCTAGGGTGAACTTTATACTTTACCTATGTGGCTAAGAAGTAAAGATCAGTGACCCTTAACACAGGAGCTCTGTTGGGACAGAAAACTGTTTCTCCGAAACAATAGATTTGTCATTGAATGTCTAAGCAAGTAGAGTAGCTGAGCAATGTTCTCAAATATTTCAAACTAAATAAAGTGTAATAAATTCCAAATGGTACTTTTCTCCCTTAGAAATAGGCCTTAATTACTTGGCCTTTAAACTGTATGTTAGAACCCATATAATAGCTTCTCATAGAAATAAAACTTTTAAGGTCTTGGAAAAAAGCAGATTATTTGGTACTGCTTTTGGTAAACAACATATTAAACACTTAGCAGGATTGAATCCAATAAGTAGATATACTTTCTTCAGCTGCATTGCATTTAAAAATAAATAAATTGAAATGTCTTTCAGCAGAACATATACTCTTCTGTACTTCACCCTCTGCTATTGTTACACACTCCCCCGCTTCTGTCTTCCCTTGTCTTTTCCTGGGTGTCAAGGCCTGTTCATCTGGGATTTCTCAGGTTGTTTCTGAGGAGCAATATGTGTATGTGCATTGTGCAGGTGACTGAGCCAGTCTGTGTGAATGTCAGATGTCAAGATATCAGAGAAATAGCCAATAGTTTGTTTCCTGTCTATGTCCAATCTTAATGATATAGTTTATGTGTATATAAGTATATTTACAGATGTATGTAAATGCACTCTCTGTTTCATTAACATTTATGATACTCCAATTATACATATACACATGCATAAAGTAAAAGCAAATGAAAATGATTGATATTTAAATATGAAGTTATATTTTAATGGAAGGTAAACTAGTGCATATCATCTTGTATCTATTTGTCAAAACTAAATAAGTTAAATGTTTTAAATCCCCTAAATCCAGAAGTCTAGAGTTTGATTGAGTCTCTAGCCTTAAAAGTCTCAGACTTGATGGAGCATTACAATACTCCAGTCATGAATGCTCTCAAGGAAAATGATTTGGAAAGAATCAACTAATGTTAGGTAATGACTATGTCTTTCTATGGGTATGCTGTGAGGCCTCATCATCTTAGGTAAATAAAAACTTTTTGAGATACACAATAGGTTAGTTATTTGAGTTCACTGATTCTACATATAATTTGAATAAAAATATAACAAAATTCCATTTGTATTTTGCACAAAAACCTAGAGGAAATACTGATAACAGTTTAATTGGAAGCAACATGCAAGGCATATGTGCTTGTAAAATGCAGTGTAAGAAAATCCCCAATGATCACATTTCCCTTACATTTGAAGACCATGAGTAATGTTTCCATGGACCTACCTCACATAAAAGTTGATTTAGCATGTCTTAACAGAGAAGCTTTCATTCTCAGGGCCTGTGTAAGCTCACCCATTGTGAAATGTGCTTTAACACAGCTAAATGATTCCCTCCAGCCCTTCCCTTCTGAGTTATGTTCAGTTACCTCAACTTGAGCATAACCAAGAGAAGGATTCCACAGGTGACTGTCATGCACATCACAGCATAGATGACTTGCCCTAGGAATAAAAGACTTTAAAGATCACTGGAGTTTTACAGGGGATAAATAATAAAAGTATTATAGGGGACATATTTTTTTTAACTGACCATTGAAGGAGGAATGAAATCCAGTTAGAGTAATTTCCTTGGCATGTTTTCTTTTATACAATGCAATGCCCTTGAAATTAGACAGCATTGGGTAATCTGAAAGAAAATGACAAAAGTGAGATTCAAGTTTTTAAATATGGTGTATTTGTCCCCTTGATTATAATTTGCTTAATATTAAAATTAAAAGGCAACAATTTATTTAAATGATGCTATTTTAATAAATTTGATAATTTGCATGTAATCAGGAACATCTTAACTTTTAAGTTTGTTCCCTCCTCCTTTTAGTCAGATAATTTCTTTATAGAAACTTTTTCAAACAAGATTAGTTAAAAAATGATTATATTTTATTACTCATTGTACCCAAGACAATAACTTAATGCTATCCATTGGGATATTGAGAAAGATTTCTTCTTTATAAAAGTGATTGTTTAAATGTGCTTTTAAGAATGTCTTATTTCACTAAGATCCACAAATGAGTACACATAAAGGAGAGTCCTTAAACTAAATGCCCACTTGTTCCTCTGCTCAGACACTATAATACCTGGCTTTGTTTATCTATGATGTTCTGTTTCCCTTTGACCCAGGCTTACACCACACCCCACTCTGGCCTGTGAGACCTTCAGTCCACTGTTGAGACACCCTGAGAGGATACTTTAAGTCACTCTGAGGCCCCAGTCTTCTTGGGGCCTTTTCCTAGTCCCTGTGAAATATGCTCCCACTGTTTTCTAGTAAGCTTACAACTCTAGAGAGCATGCTTCCTAGGAGCCAGGTTTTAAAAAGAAATCATTCTCTGTGGGATATGTTCTTTTCTTTGTTTTTTCCTCTTTAAAGACAAGAAGATATCATCTTAAAAATGAATGGATATATTTTAGCTGGGTTTTTTTTTTGATCACTTCAAAAAAAAATCACCCCAACTTTTGACTCAACACAACACACATACAAATATAGAATATAACCAATAGCCCAATAATCAATTTCTTCAATGATGATAATTCAGTTCAATTGGAGGCATTTAGAAAGAAAAAAGAGAATAGAAAGAAAAGGAAAGGAAAGTGAGGGGAAACCTCCAATACAGAGAGGCTTTGGTGTTCTCTGATCTAGAGGTTATATAGGACCTGGAAATAGGAGTAGACAGTTGTTTACAGAAATGAGTTAAATAGTGAGGACTTACATACAATGAAAACTAGTGACAAAGGTTCTGAGTAGGGACAGAGATGAGAAAATATATTATCAAAGTTTCCACCTAAATCTCTCTCCCCTCGATTGCTGCTGTTCAGAATCCCTTGAAACCCAGAGGTTGAGCTCTATGTTAGGAATAATCAGTTAACAGATAGGTTGGAATTTCAGTATAAAATTTCCAGAGTGGGTTGAGGAGAAGCAATACAAGAACTAGAAAAGTACAAGAACTGGTTCTTAGAAAGCTCATTCTTGGGCTGCGGAGGTAGCTCAGCAGTCTCTCTCTCTCTCTCTCTCTCTCTCTCTCTCTCTCTATATATATATATATATATATATATATATATATATATATATATATATACACATACATACATACACACAGGCTCTGGACTTAAAATTTTGATATCAAATTAAAAAATGTTCAGCTCAAAAATTTTTAGCCTTCAAGTTGCACATTAGCTCATCATACTTAAAAAATTTCTTGAAAACTGAAAAATCAAACTTTTCAAAATATAGACGTATTGGGGGTATGATTTTAGATTTTTTTTTAATACACCCATGTTTACAAGACAAATTTTGTTATTCACTATAAGATTGGAATGGAAAAACTGACCAATTCAAATAATATTTTTATAATAATGTTCTTTTTTTGTAAGAATTTAATAAAGTTGAACATATAGATTTTTAGTGAAATGAATGATTAGAATAAAATATATTTAAAATATTATATTTATATCAATTGAAAATATGATGAATAAATATTTTGATTTCTTCATAAATTATATGATTTTTGTAAAGTTTTAGGCAGACACATGGCATATATGTAGATATATATATATATATATATATATATATATATATATATATTGACTATTCAAACAATATTATGATGTTTATGAAATTCTGTCCCTAAGTACATTTGGTCTGAGTAGTATCATAATTTGACTTACCTTAACGTCAGAAAAAAAGCATTCTTTTTGACAAATTAGGCCATTGTTTAGATATATAACTTCTTAAAGTAACTGTTAACCATTCACCTAGCAAATATTAGGAAGAATTGGCTCATTCACTAAATTTCACTCACATGGAACTCATTAACAAAGTCATAATAGATCAATGACAGAAATGCTAGCTAATGATCCCAGTGAAAATCTGAACGTGTCTAGCAATCGCCCCACAATCTTAAATATTACACCCTGGGAGGATACCAAATATCAGTTAGAGAGATTAATATTGCTGAGGGTTTCTTGGCTACTGAAGCCCATTGGAGATTCTTGCCTACCTCTCATAAATAGTGAGGTTTACAGTGTTTTATAACCATGAAATTAAAGTCAGCAGAGTTGATTACCAACCTCAGTCCCACACCATCTGCTATATTTATAGATAAACACTGTCAGTGACTTGTTTATCTTAACTTATACCCAAGAGGAATTACATACTATTATGCACTGTAATATAAAATCCCTATACATTTGATGGGAAATCAAGATTAATTTCAACCTTGCATTAGGAACAAATTTAAGTAGTATTCTCCCCGCTAAATGAGTTGGAGAAATGCAATCAATTCTATCTTTTTTTTCTTTCAAAATCCTTGTTTAACGGTGACTGAGAACTTCAGAGGCTTAAAATTCTGCTTTCTTTAATTTCTATAGAATGATAAATGCATTGTAAAAGGTGTGTAGATCAGATACAAAGCAATGGTTTAAAAATAAATGCCAGTATATTTGAAATAACATCATTTAAGAAATTAAACATACTTCAAACTGCAAATTTGTAAGCTTTCATTTCATTTTAATTAAGTCATAACTTAGAAGAGTCAACTTGGGGAAAACTGCCTATTTCTATAATGAACTTAATGAAAAAAATATATCTCCAAAATGGAGCAGTAATTTTTATATCATAAATGTACTAAGAGAGCTAGTTAGTAATAAAGACAACTGTAAGATAATGATGGGAATAATTTGCTCTATATTTTATAACTTTTACAACTTCATGTTTTATATGTGGAGGTTCTTAATGTACAAATATTTTTTTAATGAACAAACATATAAATGACAGTACCATTGATTGTCCAGATAGATTTCTGATATCTTAATTTGAAATAGAAAATTCACTAATGACTACCTTTTTTGAGAAGTGCAAGATTTATCTGGCTGGCTTATATAGTTATTTTCATAGACTGTTTGAGAACAGGGAAAACATGGAAAAAAATTAAATATGCATTTCAGAAAGTCTCAAAACATTATTTGGAATGATGATATGATCAAAAAAGTTTTTTAAGTTATTGAGTTTTTAAATGGAAAAAAAAATGTATATAATTTTACTATGTCTTTCCTGTACAAACTAGCAAATCTGCAGGAGAAAGGAGAAATGTGTTGTGGAAACTTCTTATTCAGCAACCTTCTTGAGAATAGATAATGTATCTAACTTACAATAACAGAATTAAGCTATTACAATGCTGTGCTCAAGCAATTATCTAATGGTTAAAAAAGCATCTATTCTCAACTTTCACACTTGAAATAACATATCTACTGCTGTATAATGTTTAGTTTGTTCTAGTTTGAATTAACATTAGTTAAATGTCTTCACATAAATTATATATGTTTCATCATTCATTTCTTAAAATGTAAATCCATTGTCCCTGCTGCAAAGAATAGCAGCAATAACCAATAAAAATTGGTTAAGTGATTATATGGCCAGGAGATTGATTCCACCCATCAAATCTCTTTACTGATGGGCAAAGAGTAAATATGTTGGGCACTGGATTAGGGATATCTAAGAAAAGTGAAGAAAGTCAATAATTTTTTGCGCCTAGTTTTTCCATTGCAAAACAAGACTAATGATATTTATGTTTGCAAGATTTTTTTTTAGAAAATTAAACTATTATGGGGCTGGGATTGTGGCTCAGAGGGGCTGGGATTGTGGCTCAGTGGTAGAGTGTTTGCCTAACATGCTTGAGGCACTGGGTTCGATCCTCAGCACCACATATAGTCCATCTATAACTAAAAAATAAATATTTGAAAAAACTATTATTAGGTTAACAGAGTTCTGGGGGACCATTATGAGAAATAATGCACAACTGTAATAAGAATGGAAGGGGAAAACCGAAGAAAGGATTCCTTTGCTGTTCTTTTTTCTCCTTCTCTTTCTCATTCCTAGTCTTCTTTCCTTTCTTCTTTCTTTCTTATCTTTCTTCAACAACTATTGTAAAAATTACTGTTGACAGATACTGGAGATTAAGAGGTGACCTACCCACAGCTGCTTTCTCATTATCAAATACACCAAGTTTGCTGCCTTTGCTTTTACTGCCGAAGATGACCTTGAAGATGATGTCTCGGGGACTTTCCTATTTCCTCTATTCCCTCCCACTTATCAGTAATACTTTTTCTAGCCATTTTGAGAGAATCCCACACCACTCCATTAAATTATCAATATAAAAATGAACTTTTAAAACCATATTCATAGCAGCACAATTCACGACAACCAAACTATGGAAACAGCCTAACAGTCCATCAATGGATGAATAGATATATGTAGTATATATACACAATGGAGTTTTTTGCCATAAAGAAAAATGAAATTATGTCATTTGCAGAAATATGGATGGAACTTGAGACTATTATATTAAGATAAATAAACCAAACTCAGAAGGCCAAGTTTCATGTTTTCTCTCATATAGGGAAATTAGAGAGGAAAAAGAAAAAGAAAGATGGGGGAAGGGGGTCTCATGAAAATGGAAAGGAGATCAGTAGAGTAGAGGACAGGAACTTGCAGGGAGGGAGGAGGAGAGGGAAAAGGAAAATACTGATGAGTGATATTGACCAAAATTTATTGTTATATTGTGTGCATGTGTGGATATGCAACAACAAATCCCACTATTATATACAACTATAATGCATCAATAAGGATATTAAAAAACAACTATGGCTTCTGATTATCTTTCTTTAGCCAGAATGTTTGAAATAACTGTCTATTACATCTTTCTCCCTTCTTCGCCCCAATTTACTGAGCAACATTTCCAAACAAATTTTTACCCCCACTCATCCTCTGAAATGATTCTGTAAATGTCACCTAAAGCCATCTTAGCCATTTCAATTTATTTTTCCTTATAGGTTTCTGCTAGTCCCGATTTCTAAATACTGGGGTGTTTAGAAATTTAGTCCTGGTTCTTCTCTGCAATAAAAAAATCTAATAATTTTCCAATGACTTTAAGCAAAATACAGATTTATATCCAGCTTCATTCTTGATATTTTTGCTTGTATATCAGAGCTATATCAAATTTAACAAGTCACAATCTGAATTTCGATTTTGCTTGTACCCAAATAAATTTCTCTAATTATATTTTTTCATCTCAGTAAATAATACAACAGAACCATATCATTCAAATAATCTAGACATCATTCTTGATTTTCCCCTTTCTCTCAGTCACATGCCCTAGTAGCCAATTAGTTCCATTAATTATATTTTTATGTGTATAAGAATATGAAAAGTGTGTGTGTGTGTGAGTGTGTGTGTGTGTGTGTGTGTGTGTGTGGAGAGAGAGAGAGATGCTGTGCTGGGTATAAAACTAGGGGTAGGGGCATGGCATGTGCTAGATCTAAATGTATGTCTTAATTCTGTTCTTCTTCATTGCCATCTTCACTGAACTAGCTAAAGTCATCATCATACATCATTAAAATTGCCTCAATAAATATTCCTAATAATCTTAATTTATCTTTCTGCCTTTCTTTCTCTAATCAACAGCATTCAAAATTATTCAAATCCAAATAAAATAGGGTACCTTCCCTAATTAAATCTTTAAATGGCTTTTCATTGAAACTAAATGTAAATCTAAGAACTCTGCCATTTTTAGAAGGTCCTACATAATATAAGACTGACTGACCTCTCCAGTGTTCTCTTCTTTGGATATTTTATTCCAGACAATAGAAGCCTGGACACTAAGTCCTCTCTCTTGCAGGAGCACATGACATCTGCTCTTGCCTCATTCTAGAGTAGACTTCTGTCTTTCTTCAAGTGTGCACCTGAAGATCACTTCCTTGGAAAGGTCCTCCCAGATTATTTTCTGAAGTAGGACCCTCTGTTGTGTATTTCAGAAATCTGATTTGGGGAGGACACAGTAAATTCAAAGCTTTTTAGAAAAGTCAGAGTTTTCCAAACTGTTGAACATGAAATAATATTTCTCTATTATAGTTTTATGTGCTATGCAAATTAAAGATGGAAAATTTGTGTAAGACAATTTATGTGCTCTTTTTTTGTTGCATTTTCTAGATTTTTAATATAACAGATTGGACTATACCTAAATCTCTTTTCTCCAGGGGATATATTTGGAAATCCATGAAAAATAATCTTGGAAAATATGAGTAATACATACAAATCACATGCCTGGTAGACAAGCATTATATATTTGGGGCAGATATAAGATGCTTACTGAGTATTCTTTTTCTACCTAGTCAGTGGAAAACCAGAGAACACCACACTGACAATATCTGTGTCCAATATAAACGCTAATTTATAATCCTTGCATTTATTAAGCACTTGGCACCATAATTTCTCTTGTTCTTTCTTCGTGGGAGCTAAGAAAATCTTTCTCCTGTGGTTTGGAAGATGCTTTACCTCCCAAATGCTACTCTTATTGCCCCTTAGAGAGGTTGGTATGATAGAACATTAATTCCACTTTTGCTGCCAGTTAATCTGCCATTCTTCAATTTCTCAGTACAGTCTCATGGGATATGAAGAGTTTAGAATCTGCTGTATACTTAGGAGACCCATTTTAGGAGAACCAGAAGGAGTTCATGGATCATTTATTTCTGGTCACCTATCAATGTCCACAGAAGCATGCTACAGAAACCATCATATTTGGACCTGAGCAAAGACTGCCTAGTTAAGTAATTACTTCCTATTTCAAAGGTAGCAGCATGATAATCAACATGGGGATATAGTCACAGGATGATCCATGACTCTGCTGTCATGAAGCTTTCAGTCTAGTTCCCAGTATGAGGAGTAATGTGAATAAAGTGAGGGGAATCAGCAAGAGACAACCAGGAGAAAAGTGCACATTGTGTGGTTGGTAGGAAATAAGACTGATTTGTTCTAAGTGTCCTTGGAAGATGAAGAGTTTAGAGAAGAATAAAAATAGGAGTAATGAAGAGCAATGACTGCTTCTGCACATAGAAATAGCAGAACAAGGCAGGATTTGACAGTCTAGCTATGCTTTATAGGATGGTTTAGTTGGTGAGATCTAACTGTGATGCTATAGCAGAAAGTTAGGCATGAGAAGATAAAAATACAATAGGTAGTAAAGTCAGGGAAGAGAGCAGATAAAGCATAAAGATATACTTAAAACAAAAGTATTTTTGTTGACCAGCAAAATGATGCAGAACATAGTAGAAAAAATTAAAAATCAAATATGGACTAAAACCTGGCTGTGTCTCATTCTGGCTCAATCATTTTAAGCCAGTTACTGAGGCTCTGCACCCTTATTTAAATGAGACAATATCTAACTAACACAGAACATATTGTTAAAAATCAATGAGAGGAATCTTCAAATCACAGTGCCTTCTACAGACATTCTCTCTGCAGATATTCTTTGTAAAATCTTTCTAACAAAATGGATAAAGAAAATATGGTGTGGGCTGGGATTTTGGCTCAGTAGTAAAGTGCTCACCTAGCATGTGAGATGCCCTGGGTTCCATCCTCAGCACCTTATAAAAATTAATTAATTATTAATTAAAGCTAAAGAGAGAGAGAGAGAGAGAAAATGTGGTACATATAAAAAACAGAATATTACTCAGCCTTAAGCAGAATGAAATTATGGCATTTGCTGATAAATGGATGAAGCTGGAAAATATCACACTAAGCAAAATAAGCCAATCCCAAAAAACCAAAGGCTGAATGTTTTCTCTAATATGTGGATGCTAATTCACAATGAGCAGGTGGGCGTGGGGGAACACTAGGGAAGAATAGAGTTACTTTAGGTAGACAGAAATGAAGGGAGGGGAGGGGAGAGGGTATGGGGTTAGGAAGAATAGTAGAATGAAACAGACATTATTCCCTTATGTACATATATGACTGCATGACCGATATGATTCTATAACATGTATAATCAGAAAAATGAGAAATTATACTCTATTTATGTATGATATATCAAAATGCATAAATGCATTCTACTGTCATGTATAACTAATTGAAACAAATAAAAAAATTTTAAAAATCTGATGAAAGGCACCAGCTGCATGTTTTTATTGTTTCATTTTCACTCCAAATATTTTCTGAATCATCCTGTCATCTCATGAACCTAAGATATTTTTGTATTTAACCAACTCTTCAATTTGCATGTCAAGTTAACCTGAGTTGTAAAATGATAAATTTTGTCAAGCACTTACTTTGTGTTAAGCACATATTTTGTCCCTTTATATATTCTTTTATTTGTGCTACTATGTTCTGTACCATTTCAAGTTCACCTTATTCTCAAAAATAAGTACTATGTGTTGCATCATTATATCTGCTGGGATTTTATACCCCAATCAATTTAGATCACGACATTATTATCATTTGTGAATATCTTCACAATGAATTACAATACAAGAGATTAGCCCCTTTGTAAATAAAGATTTTCCAGCTGCCTTTACACTTTACATAAACCACACAAAGACATAATAAGAAAAATATACATAAAAGTAGGTTACTGGTAAATATAGACCATAGAATGTCACATGGAGTAAAAAAGCAAAATGGAAAGAGGCAGCCTTGGACTTACAGCTATGGATTAAAGACCCTTCGTTAAAATTTGCTTAATGTTTGGCTTGGACTAATTTTTCTTTCTTTCTTTTTTTAAGTCTTCTATGCCCCAGTTTCCTATTCTACTAAATTAGTATAATAATACTTAATGGCTTCTTATGAAGATTAAGCAAGGCAAGGCTGTAAAGTCTTTCATAGAGAGTAGACACACAATGGAAGCTATAATTGTATAATCAGAAAAATGTGTTCTAATAGGGGTCACATATGAGAATTAACTACGGAACACTTAAAGATGCAGAATTCATATCATGGTAGTTTTGATGTAATAGGTCAAGGGAGAAGTACAGATAAAGTACTAGGCATCCATCATTTCAAAATCCCTTCAGACATCCTCAATGTATAATCAGGAAGGAGAACTATCAGTAGAGATTGGAAAACATGATTTTTGGAGCTGAAAGAGAGGATTCATGCTATAAACCATATTACTTGATGCTAGTGTGATACAAGTTCTTGAGAGAAGAGGGATGGAGAAAAGACAGGGAAGAAAGGTCTGTAAAACAGATAAAGTCCTTTAAAAAATAAGCAAAAGGTGGAGAATAACCAGATACAAGGATGGTAACTGCTAAACCAATTTTACTAATTGCAAACAAAACAAAACAAAACAAAACAAAAACAACAAAAAAGTATCTATTTGGATCAGAAGAAATGTTACCACTTTAAAAATTCCTTTACATCTAGCTACCCAGAAGTATTAAAAGAACAAAAACAGTTAAAAGACAATATTTGCATTGTATGGTAGGCATGCTGGAAGTTTGGGCCAAAAAAATAGTGAGAAAAATTGACTGGGTCAAAGCAGCCATGTAGAAGTGTTGGAAGTAGCTATTAGGGTTGTAGACATATGGTTAGTGTACATTTCCAAGGTAATAACTACCATATGGAGTTTAAACAAAATACCATTGTGAGTTTTAGACATTCTGTTACACTAGGAAGACTGGGTGAATAGAAATGCAGATTCTGAATCACTGCTGGCCTAGAAACTTAAAACACCAGCAGCCTCATCTTCTCCCAAAGACCCCAGTAATATGTCACAGTGTGTTACTAAGATAAGTCACTCCTTGGGAAAAAAAAAAAAAAAAAAAACATCTTGAGCATCTTGAGAACTGATTTATATGGCTTTCCACTTTTCAGGTTTGCTTTCCCACTAAAGTAGATATACAATCAGGAACCAGTGGGTTCTGGCTTCCTTTCACAACTGAGTTGATTTGAAAGTCCCTGTCATCTTCCTACCAGGAGTGTCTGGCCACCTGACTCAGGTTCTAATGTAAGATTACAACATCAGCACCAGCATTGTGACAAACTTGATGCCCATTGGTAGACAAGAAAACTTAAGCAACTGTAGCGGCCACCAAATGAAACCATTGCATCTTGGAACAGCAGCAGCAGCAGCAAAGAAATAGACAAAGAGGAATAGCCTCTGTCACAGAGGCACCCTTCATAACATGACTAAATGCTCTCATGTGCTAAGAAGCAGCTCTAACCACTCCACGTTATTTTATCTAGTTTGAAAACCAATGTATGTGCTGTGATTTATACCACATGCCCTATATATGTGCTTTCCAAAGAGTAATGGATGAGAAGAATAAATTTACACTGGGCACCGATTATAATTTACTAGATTTCAAAATCTAGTATTTTGTGATTTTAGAGCATTCTTGTAGCTTTAGACTGGGAGAATATTTACTGTTTGCAGAGCTGTAAATGATTTTCAGGAATCCATGAAAAGAACACTAGCAAAAGGCTTGATGACTCTGATTCTAATGGAAGATGAACTATTGCCATCACCAATGGATTCCTAGCAAATCCTTAGTTGTTGCTAACCTATCTCATTGAAGACACTTTGTCTGTGTACCAACATTCTTTTTTTTTTCCCCCTTAGGAGTTCCTCTTTAAGATGATATCCCAGCATGTAGGTGCCAGGGCAGTAACTACTAAGTGCCCACATATGGTGTTTTATGGGAATACATCTGATGCTATTATACTGTTGTCACAAGAATACTTGGCTGTTTAAGCCAGGAATTCACATGCTCATAATAAATGATTTTTATGGCTTCACATACACAATCATGATTCACAAAAATACAAATGAAAGACTACTTATTTTATGCAGCTTTGGCACTAACTCCATCCCTAATTATAGGCAACAAGGGGATTGTATGAAGCTAACAAAAGCACAGGGTGGAAAATAGAAAAGATAACACAATGCTTGCACCTCCTAAAGCCTATTATTGTTCAAATTGTAGCAATATTGTTTTGTTATTTTAGTCCCTCCATGATCTTAAGTGCTGCTTTCTTCTCTAGTAATGCCAAAAAAGCAAGTTGTCTCACTCATCATTGACAACTCTTTAATCTTTCTATTTTCACGAAGAGCAAACAACAAAGGTAGTCATGGATTATTTATATATTTCACGCTCAGTGGCAGATTTTTCCTTCTCCCTTCACAACGCCCAAGCCTTTAAGAGCAGAGCTGGGAGACAGTGAAGGTGCGAGACAGCTGTTCTCCTGTTGTTTCTGTTGAGGGTTTGTATACTTCAATATTTCCAAATTATAGCCGTGTGAAGCATTTTTCACAAAATAAGAAGCCAAGCCAAATTTGCTGGGCTTCAGGTCTGCAGACAAAATTTGAACCAGCTGGATTTTATTGGGAACTTTTGTGTGCAAGAAAACCTAGTGGTAAAACAACTAAAGCCAGCATTTGTATCTATTGGAATGAGCTACATCTTTAGGAGCGATCCCTTCCATCCCCACTGCTCATGTCTGTTCTCTTGAGACAGTTCTGAATTTTGAAAGGCCCTAACAACAACAACAAAAAAAAATCTGCCAGACAATTCCTTAGAGTATCTGACTGGATCTTAGCCAACAAAGGTACAAGCTGCAACCAGATATTATGCCTCTCAGTCAACTTTTGGAAAGATAAAAGGAAGCCAGGTCTTTCTCTGTAATCTGTTTTTAAATTGGCCAAATGAAAGCAAATTCCCTATTCAAACGGATTTACAAAAATAAAAATAAACAAATACATTCATATTCACTTAAATGTATACACACACAACAGTGCCTTGTCAAAGTGGCAACTTATTGGATTTGTAGATGACAAAGTTCCACCTTATATTTTGAGTGTACCTTAGGCAGAAATTAGGTGTTCCCTGCTAAAAATTATGCGTAGAGCAAACAACAAAATTGCTAAAAATTATGCAGTCTTATAGATTTGAACATCTAAGCAGTAAAAGAACATGTCCTATTGTGATCATGGAACACAGCATTTATAAGCCTGCTGAGAATTTGAAAGACAAAGCAATAAAAGGTGATGTGACATTAGAAAACGCTTTTACTCCAAATCTCAGTGTAGGTATCTGAAAGAATGAGTAGTTTTACGAGGATAAAGAAAGAAATGATGCAGGCTTTCTTAAATTTTAGTGTACCAATTGAAAGGAAAAGTTCTTGGCATGACCCTTGGACTTTCTTTCACCCTATATATAGATAGTATGGATGCATCCTGAAAGTATACATTCTTCCATCATAGTCTCAGTTGCTTAATTCAAGAATATTAAGGCACATCTACTATCAGAGGTCATCTACTTTTATGACACCATTACCCAAACTTAGTTATGTGAGAAATCTGAGGTCTAGGGAGGGGATAACTGATTTGCTCTATACCATCTGGTGGAGCTAAGAAAAAACTCATTTCCTAGGCTCTTGTTCTTCATGATACAATAATCCCCTCTCATAAAACACATTGTTCAAGGATTCTTTTGTTACATACACACATGGCCCCTTGGAGGTATAAATTTTATAATTAATCAACAATTATAAACTTCACATCAATAGACAAGAGGAGTATAATGTAGTAGTTAAAAAATGTTAGTTTCTCATGCCCCAAACAGCCTTCATTAAATTTTGGATCTGTTGACTTCTGTCTGATCTGGATAAGTTACTACCTTCTAGCTACACTAGTGTCCTCTAGTGTAAAAAAAAGAGTATTTCATATATTGGTTGTGAAAATTAAATCAATCAGTTAAGTCATATAACATGGCACATGGTAAGTCCTTGATTAGGACCATGAGAAAACAGACATCAGGGCATCTAGCATTCATGATCAGGAGGTACTTTTGAAAGGGCAATTAATATCTTTATATATTCACCAATCCTCCATTTTAAGGATATTATAGCTTATATAGATTCAATTTTCTCCATGTCATTATTTAACAATGCTGAGATGACTGGTATGGAGACCCCCCCCAAAAAATTTCAACATATAAAAATCAGTAAATAGAATATATTACCTAAAAAGGATTAAGGACAAAACCCACATGATTGTCTCAATGATGCAAAAAGAAGCCTTCAACAAAATTCAGCAACCGTTTATGTTAAAAATACTAAAGAAACTAGAGATAGAAGGAACTTAACATCATAAAGGCTATATAAAAGAAACTTGAAGTCATCATTTTTCTGAATGGGGGATCTAAAATTAGAAACAAGACAAGGATGTCTATTCTTACCACTTCTATGGGGGAGCAGTGATGTCAATCAAGGTGTCTGCCTCATGGCTGTGGTGGTGCACTCACACTGGGAATCCCCTGTGTAAAGCTACTGGTTAACATTGCCCAGCTGCTCTGGCAATGCCAGCCTGAGGACACCATGCAAAGGTTCAGAGTTATCAGTCTTAACCTTGAAACTCAGACTGTCTTAGGGATAAAGAAAGCATAGCAAGATAACCAAAATGTCTTGTCAATGCTATGACCTTCAAGCCTGCCTGCTTTGCAGAAACTTTCTCACAAATAGACTTTTGATGATAAAACCTATATAATAATCGTGTGGAGCCAGATCTGGGTCACTGTCCTCAATCAGAGATCTGTGTCCCACCTGATCCCACTTTTCTCTCTAAATGTTTGTGTATCTTTCTTAATCCCTCATCATTTCCTTGTTGGTTTCTGAATTAATGGTCATTCAGGTCACAGCATACTCCTATTAAAAATAGCACTTGAAATTTTAGCCAGAGCAATTAGGCAAGAGAAGAAAATAAAAGGGATACAAAGAGAAAAGGTAGAAGTAAAATTGTCACAATTTGTAGAAGATATGATCCTATATACTTAGAAGAGCCAAAAAACTCAACCAAAAGAATTCTAGAACAGAAATTAAAAAAGATTTAACAATATAGTAGGGTACAACAATCAACAAATAAAAATCAATTACTTTTCTATACCTCAATAATGAATCTACTAAAAAAATCGGAAAATCAATTCCATTTATATTAGCCTAAAAAAGAAAAAAAATGAATAAATCTAACAAGGAGGTTAATAATATCTACAATGAAAATTATTGAATACAAAAAAAAATTGAAGAAGACACAAAAAGATGGTAAGACCTCTCATGTAGAATTAAATTATTAAAGTGACCAAGTTACCAAAAGTACTCTATAGATTCAATGCAATCTCCATCAAAACACCAACGGTATTCTTCAAAGAACTAGAAAAAAACAGTCCTAAAATTCATATAGAAGATTAAAAGACCCATAATAGCCAAAAGGATTCTGAACAAGCAGAGCAATGCTGGAAGCATTACAATTTTCCATCTCAATTTACATTACACACCTATAATAACAAATGCAGCATGATATTGGCATAAAAATAGACATGTAGATCAATAGAAGAGAGGACAAAAAGACAAATCCACACAACTACAATCATCTGATCCTTGACAAAGGTACCAAAAACATAGTTGGAGAAAAAACAGCCTTTTAAACAAATGGGTGTAAGAAAACTAGATCCCTATCTCTCACTCTACAGAAAAGTCAACCCAAAGTAGATCAAAGACCTAGGAATCAGACCAGAAACAATGCAGCTTCTAAAAGAAAACATAGAGTTAACACTCTAACACACACGCACAGAAAATGATTTCCTCAATAAGACTTCTGAAGCTCAGGAAATGAAACCAAGAATCAATGGATGAGATGGCATCAAATTAAAAGGCTTCTTCACAGCAAAGGAAACGAGTGTGAAGAAACAGCCTACAGAATAGGAGAAAAATTTTACCAGCTACTTTTCTGACAGAGGAATAATATCCAGAATACATAAAGAACTCAAAAACTTAACACCAAAAAAAAAAAAAACAACCAAAGACCCTGATCAAAAAATGGACATATGAACTAAACAGACATTTTTCAAAAGAAGAAACACAAATGATCAAGAATTATGTGAAAAATATTTAAAACCTTCAGCAATCAGGGAAACACAAATAAAAATAACATTTCATCTCACTCCATTACAAGAGCAGTCATCAAGAATAAAAACGGATATGCTGTTGATGAGACTGTAAATCAATACAACTACTGTGGAAATTAGTATGGAGGTTCCTCACAAAACTAGGAATGGACCCACCATGTAAAATAGCTATACCACTTCTTAGTATTTATCCTGAAGAATTAAAGTCAGTGATACATGCATAGTTATATTTATAGCAGCACAATTCACAATAGCCCAGATATGGAACCAACTTCAGTGTCCATCTAGCAAATGATGGACCCATCCAATATACAGAAAATGTAATGGAGTTTTACTCGGCCATAAATAATGAAATTATATAATTTTATGGAAAATAGAACTGGAGAATAAGTAAAATAAGCCAAACTCAGGAAGTCAAAGGTCACTTGTTTTCTCTCACATGTGGAAGCCAGAGGAAAAAAATGTAAAAAAAAAAAACAAAAAAGATCTCATGAACCTAGAAACCCAGTACCCAGTATAGTAGAGGGAGTAGGTCAGTAGAAGAAAGGTGAAAAGGAAAGTGGTGATACTAGGGAATAAAATCCACCAAATTGTGTATTTTGCATATACAAATATAATGAATTCCACTATTACGACATAATGATAAAGTACAAACCAAAAGAGTGATATACTGAGGAAAAATTTTTTTTGTGTTGGTTAAATAAATTATTTTCAAGAGTTTGTCCAGATCCTGATGCTGTTGTTAATAATGCAGCATTTTAAAGATCTTTTTCTGGCCTGTGGTTGTTAACTCTGCAGTTTCTTTGAGGCAGTTGATAATGTGCTTAAAGAGCACCAACCCCAGATATGGTGTCAAACATAAAACTTAATGCAGAGATGAGGCTTACCTGTAGTCTGCCTCTGTATTCTAGAGACTGGTGCCTTCCAGGGTAGCCCAAAGTGTGCTGTTGTGGAGAATTCCACATCATATACTCTTATAGCTAAGTCTCACTCACTCACCACTATCTTTGAGAAGTCAGATAAATCTAGACTATGCTTAAAGGCCTATGATTTTTTATTTTTTTTTATTTTTGGAGTTCTGATGCAGATTCCAACTGCTGGGACCAAATTGTCTTCTAATGTTGCAAAGTTACCATGAGAAATATGATTCACTCATATATACTCAGGTTGAATTTTGGGTGTTTCAAAAAGTAGTCTTCTCTAGAGGATGAGTACACTTCAACCCCAAGCCTAATTTCATTCACTGTAATGCACACATTCTGCACTACTTTCTCAACATTGAAAACTATACTGCTGAAACTAAGGTGATGACACTGTTCTGATACTTTCTGATTCTTGAGTCCATCATATCATTGGAAACCAATGTGAACAATGAAGCTGTGGAACCAATGGGGATTCTTCTAGTGATCAAAGTCTACTTTTTCATGTTTGTAACCTGACAATTTTGATATTAATTTATCTGGAATATAGTAATAGTATATTTATACATAATAAAATCAGACATCAACTCAATATTCTTTAAATGATTTTCTTTCTGGGGATATTTTATTGTATGGGGGAAAAAAGGGAGGTGGGGAGATTTTTATTACACCAACAGAGCAAGCAAATTTTAAAATATTTAAGGATCATGATACTAAGGATGGTACCACAAAGTAATCATAGCTCCTCCTGTGGTGGTATGTAGTTTATGATTCTATTGATGATTCGGAAGAACAATTAGCTCTTGCTAATTTTAAGTAAAGAATGGCTTCTTAAAGTCAATGCTTATTAAAGTGTGGTACTTGCATCAACATCATTTGGGATCTTGTTAGAAATGCAAACACCTAAGTTTCATCTTAGGCCTATTGAATCAGAGACTCTAGGGGGAGGAAATGCAAAAACATGTAATTAACAAGCTTTCTATGTGATCTAATATAGCTAAAGTTTGAGACCCAGGGCTTTAAGTCACTACCTCAAGAGTTTTACAGAAACTATACGGACATCTGCTTGAATTCTGATGACACTAAGATACTCAGCAGACATGAAAAACAGATTACTAGATGGTCATCATACATCATGTCAATTAGGGTGATTTATGTGTTGCTATGACCAAATATCTTACAAGATCAACTTAGAGAAGGAAAGATTTGTTTTGGCTCACATTTTCAGAGGATTCAGTGCAAGGTCAGCTGGCTGGACTTCTTTGGGTAGGAGGTGAGACGTATCCTTGTAGAAGGGTATGGCTCAGCTCAAGGAAGCCAGGAAGCAGGGGTGGGGGAGGGAGTAGGTATGTGTGTGTGTGTGTGTGTGTGTGTGTGTGTGTGTGTAGGGCCAGAATAAGATAAATTCTCCCAGGGCATGCCTCAGTGACCTCGTTCGTCCAACTAAGTCTTTTGTTCCATAAGTGCATTTAGCCATCAATGGTCAAAACCCTAATCACCCAATCAATTCCCCAAAGCCCCATCTCAGGACATTGCTGCACTAGAGACATATGAGCCTTTGAAAGACATTCCAGATCCAAACCATAACAGTTTACTGTATTTTTAATAGCTTATATATAAAACTTAGTATAGTATTACCTATATATATTACATATATATATATATATATATATATATATATGTGTGTGTGTGTATGTATATACGTATATATATATATATATATATATATATATAACTTGTATATATATATTACTTTTTTCCTGAAATGATCCTAGGAGATAATCTATGTCATTACTACTGAAAGAGGAATCTTTGCACCAGCATTGGCCTCACCTCGGAAATTTTTAGAAACACAAATCTAAAGCCCCATCCCACATCTACTGAATCAGTATCTGCATTTTAAGTAGAAATCATGTGATTCTTATGCACAATAAGGTTTGGGATAGATTGGTCTACTTTGAGCATCTGCCCTAAAATTATTCAAAGATAAAATTTTATTTAAGCAATTACCTATCCTGAGAAAATACAACACCTTGGATCTTCCAGAAATTATCTTCCCATACTACCTGTGACATCACAATGTTTATGTAAACCTATTGGCTTCCATGATTTTCCAAATTCCTCAAATCATACAGGAAGAGTTACTATTTACAAAGTTTTACTACATTACAGATACTTTACATGAATTAAATGACATAATCTTTGTACCAACATTCTGGGTTGGGGATGATTATTCTAATCTCCATTTTAGACATATTGGTGTGTTACCTTTCCAAGGCTGTCTAACAAGGTCTATTAACACTTGAAAACACGACATTATTGTTCATGGTTTTTAATCAAAATTCAAGAGTTGGCTTGAGGGAGAAGGGGAGTAGAAGAATGGGCTTGGTTAATATTTTAGATTTGAAAGCTAATAAAGGTTAAATATGCTGATTTATCCCTGAGGACAAAACCCAAAGAAATATCCAGAATTCTAAGTCTATAAATTCAAGAGTATAAAAGCCAAACATTACAGAATTTGCCACGGATGTAAATTTGTACATTTAGTGGTAACTAAACTCATTTTAAAGAAATGTTTTATTTGTTTTTATTATTCTTTTATTGCTGACTTAAAATACACATGCCTGTTCTCTAAAGAATTCAAAAGAGTTTGCAAATAATGAAAAACAAGATCCTAGAGGAATAATCGCTGATTTCTAAAAGGAAAAACATACATTTATAAGTAAGTGTCTATGAATTTGATGGTCTACAAATTCACCATGGAGCCACTTTAATCCAGAAAATACGAAACACTGGACTGTTTAGAGACTATGTTATAAATATGAACATGGAGTAGAAAAATTCTGTTGAATGTTCCTTGGAAAACCAGAAGACTTTTTTAGCACCTGGACTGCATTTGAAGGAAACTAGACTTGAATTAGAGTTTTGTGTAGAAACCAAGAAAAAGTCAGCGGTTTTGGCTAGATGAAGTGATTTATTTAAAGCCAAAACTCAACATAAAGCTCCTGGAATACTAACATATGAATTGGCTACAAGAGAATGATGTGTGTGTGTGTGTGTGTGTGTGTGTATGCCCATGCATGACAGAGAGAGAAAAAAGAGACTTTTGCAATGCACATGTCTTTCACAATTCTCTTAGCTCATTTTTTATTCAGAATTTATAATTCTTTTTCTCAGATAACCAGCAATGAGATAACAACAAAAATTAAGACAAGAATTTTAGCATGAATTTAAGCTTATATCAACTCACTGTCACAGACTTTAAATTATTTTGCTAAAAATAAGTGTAAATTTTATGCAGTTCAGAACTAAATAAAAAAAACATATTATGCACTTTCATGTGTATGTTTTTATGTGTGTGTGTGTGTGTGTGTGTGTGCTCTTAAAAGACCTTCTACAAAAATGGTCACTTATTTTAGATCCAGACCTTCACTGGAATAGACAGATGAAATGTAAGGCAAGATGAAATGCAGCCATATAAATCATCTATCATGAATAAAATCATGAATAAATGTTTTGCCAGCAGCTGGATATCAAATATAGGCATCAATTGACAATGGGGTAAAAAATAGGGCTATACAAATTGAAGGATAGAAACAGGTAATAATTAGAAGCAGTCTTTATTTAAGACTATACACATTTTTAGGAGTTTATATATTAGTATTTTATGAAAGCCAGCTGGTTCTACAAATCTCCTGGGAACAATCTTCTGTCATCCTGATATTATCAGATGGAGCTTGCCATATCAGGTCTTTAAGGGGATATACACATTTAAGAGCAAAAATATGTTAGGATCAATTGCTTATTTACAGGGTTGACAACATGCAAGGATTGAACATAAAATAGTTCCTTATCCCTGAGAACTTTTGAAGGTAGATCAATAAAGAGGAAAGTGTTGGGAAAAAAAAAGTGGCTTGAAATGTTTTTTTTTTTTTTTTTTTTTTTTTTTTTTTTTTAAGCAAGCAGTGGCAGCAGCCTGATCCTATTAATTCCTGATTCTTTTGCTCATATATTTGAATTGAAAATTCCAGCTTAAATGGAAACATAAAGGATTGAGGCTCTTAACAGGGAAGATGTTTGATTAAGAGGGTTCTAATAAGGGAAAGAAAAACAGTGGTATTCAAAGACAGTGCTGCCACTGAGATGTGGTAGACATTAATTCATTCATTCTTTCTTTCCCTCACTCATTCTTTCATTTTCTATCTATAGAGTGGTTTATGCATATCAATAGTTGTTTTGGGGCACTGAGGTGAAGCAGGCCACCTTGAGAGATGCGCAGTATTAGTCTTATTAGTCCTGCCTTTCTCAGTACAGACGTTTCTCATTCCCTGAGAGGTGTGAGTGAAAAGAGGTTCTGGGACCTATGGCTGGTGACCGGATTTTTCCCACATGTGGATTAGAGCAGTGGTTCCTAAACTTGGCTAAAATTAGAACCACCTGGGTGATTTTTTAAAAATACAGATTCTGAGTTCCACCCCTGGCCTACTGATTTAGAATTACTGTGGCTAGTGCAAAATATCTATATTTTAAATAAACTTTCCAGATATTTCTGAGGATTATTTGGATTTGAGGACCAAAACTTCAACATCCATTAATACTCCTCTATAGTTTGTGATTGTCATTGCGACCATCAGGTTTTTCATTTATAATGAAATGAATGTTTCCAATAGAATCTGGGAATCAGCTAGCTCCACTGAAAGCTTACCAGAAACTCCTAATAATGTGTATTATCTTAATAACACAAAGAAAGAAAAAGAAAAAGAAATAGAAACCAATTGTTTAGTTCTGAGTTCATAACCGAAACATTGGTTTTAAATTTGAGTGTTTAAAATGTATATAATATTTGCTCTGTAGCAGGAACTTCAAACACTTAATATCCTTCAAGCTCTCTGGATAGGACATCGCATCTCTGGTAAGCCCTATTAGGAAAGTTATAGCACAGACCCCTGGGGTTCCAGCCAAAGGCCATGACATCTACTGTAAGACTACTTACCTTTTGAATAAAGTTCCTACTGAGTATTAGCAGATCACTTAAGTCATTGGTTCCCAGAAAGGTAAATGAAATGCTCACTATAAATGGACAGCATCCATACACTACAAACTCAGAGGTGGCCCTAGAGAACACTGGAGAAGAGAAATTTTCCCCATAGGCAGAGAATGAACAATATTCTTGGTTGCTCACTCTGCTAGGAAAGAGAAGTAGATAGAAGTAAGATTCATAGTCAGTGGTAAATTGCTGATCAAAGGGATGAAAAGAGCCAACATGGAAGATTTAGACACAGAAATGAGGCAAAGTGACATGTGGAAGGACCATGGCAAGGCTACAGAGTGGATATATTTCTGTATTTCAGATTAATGCCCAGCAGAGGGTATCTACCACAGAAAACGTCCTCCATAAGCATGTAAACTGGTGATGAATCCAGAGGAGGTCAGCTAGGCTTACACTGCAGCCACCCCATGCTTGTGATATGAAGAGAGTAGCTATGGTGGCAGGAATTGTGGCTACAATGTGGCATGGGTCCAAAAGGGAGTATTTCCTCTCACTAATGCTGGTTGATCAAAGTTCTGCTAATGCTGACTGATAAATCTACCATCATCACCAAAGACTTATATGGAGATCTTATTTGGGTAGATTACTGGTATATTAATAAAACTATAACCCTTCCATCTTAAAGGAAAGCAGTGATGCCTCCCTACTATAAATATGGAGTTATAGCTACTCTGAATATGGAGTTGCCTTCCTTCTTTTCCACCAAAATGTATCCTAGAGTATCTGATTACATATTTCCTCGTGCAGTGCTTCACCTTGTGCTTTACCATACACCTTACTCTTTCTTCCCCCATAATTTCCACTGCCTTAGTATCAATTGAGCATGGGGTTCTGCTGAGCATTCATGCCTACACTAGATGAAAGAACTAGAAATCAAGACTCATGAAGATATCTCATAGAAGTGAGGGACAGGCTCCAAATGGTGAATATTTTCTTCTTTCTTCCCCTGTAAAATTATATCTGTAGTGCATTTCAGAAAATATCATAAAATATTGTAAAAGCAGCAAGCTTTAGTTACCTGAACTAGAAGACAACTCAATACCATATATTTGTATTGACTACTCACTCACCATTTCCTTTAAAAGTGTTCCTGAATAAAATACTATGCACAAGCCTTTGTTTTATGTTTTGCTTTCTGGCTGGCATAACAGATATAGTCGAAGATGATTTAAAACTTTCCAGTATATATGAGTGTGGTCCTAATGATAATAAATTAGGATCAATTTTAGAAAGTCATATTACTTCATATGTTTGTTGGAGATACTGTAGCAGAGACTGGCTAGCTACTCACCAAATTCATGTTCCTTTCTACTGGGTACAAGGTTAAACTACTTTTCCCAACTTTCCCTTCAAACATATACCAGTGGAAGTGACTTGCAATGCCCTTACAACTGGTCCATGAAAGTATCCATGTGATCTCTTCTGCATTAGCAAGATAAATGAAGAAGGATCTGTGAAGTTAGAAAAGGGTGCAGCCACTCAGTGGAAGTGTTTTTCCAAATTCACTAAACAGCTAAACTCCTCTTTTAATGCCTCCCAACTCTTCCCTGTGCAATTATATTTTATGTGGTTGAGAAAATAATCTACTGAAATCAGTATTATTGTCAGCAGCTATTGATGGCTTATCCTACATAATTGGTACCTTGAAATGGAGGTACTTCCAGGTTTCATACAGCCATAAAATATACAAGATTGTGTAGCAGTTAGGTAGTGAGGAAATGCCTACTAAAGATGAAAAGATAGAGAGCCCTTTTTATTTTACAGTGGCAAACCATCTGGCACAATTTAAAAAGGGAGATCAAATATCCACCTAGCATTAAATGAAGTGGTTTCAGAGAACAAGAGTGATAGTATGAGTTGATTAGACAGCATTGTGCATGGTTTTCCAATAAAATGATGTGTTCAGGTAGAAACTGGCTAGTCTTCAAGCAGAGATGAGAGGATTAAAATTAGGACTCTCTAATGAGAAAAAGCTGACTGCTCCTAGGTCCCAGATAACAAGAGATAAAACAGTTAATTCCAATTGTAAGAGGCTCTGTAGTTCTAGGTTAAACTTATTGCCTCAACCATGCAGCAAAAACTAGATTACACTCAAGTCTACTATTCAGATTAGCTTAAAACATTAAATTACAGAGAGCAACACAGAGGTGAGGAAGCAAGGAAATAAGACAGATTTAGGAACTAATTCAAAAGTATACCTTTTAATTGTGGATACTGGCTCATGAAACTGACTGAAAACAAATAGATTAGAAACCTAAAACATGTTTAAGAGATTAAATTCCCAAGGAAACCACCAGGCTGTGTGCAAAAATCCTGTGACTGTTAAACTTTAAAAATCTTTCAATCTCTCAAACTATAAGAACAGAATTTGGCTTAAGAGAGCCCCAGGGCTGGGGATGAGGCTTATGGGTAGAGCACTCGCCTAGCACGTGTGAGACCCTGGGTTTGATTCTCACCACCACATAAAAAATAAATAAAATAAAGGTATTGTGTCCAACTACAACTAAAAATAAAATATTAAAAAAGAGAGCTCCATATTCCCCAAGGAGGAATCTACTAACCTACCTCAGATATGACCCTGGAGAAAAATGGTCTACAAAGAATCTTAGGACAAAATGAAAGACATAGAAGTAGATTTTAAAATATATCTGACCTAGGATCTAATTAAGGAAATCCACATTGCCAGAAAGGCTTCTCCATGCCTTCGCAGCAGGATCTCATTATTGTGTGTACTCCCGTTTTTCCTTGTTTTTAATTATTATTATTATTATTATTATTATTATTATTATTATTATTATTATTTTGGTACCAATGATTGAACTCAGAGGCACTTGAGCACTGAGATAAATCCTCAACCCTATTTTGTATTTTACTTCGAGACAGGATCTCATTGAGTTGCTTAGCGCCTTGCCATTGCTGAGGCTGGCTTTGAACTTTAAATTCTCCTGTCTTAGCCTCCCAAGCCGCTAGGATTACAGGTGTGCACCACTGCGCCTGGCCTCATTTTTTTCTTATTTTTAAATAGAATGATTTTGCTAAGGTTATTCTGTCTCTGATATGTGTGAGTGTAAATGCATATGAGAGTGGGTGTTTGGTGTTAGTGTTCACGTTGGGTG
This sequence comes from Marmota monax, assembly GCF_021218885.2. NCBI lineage: Eukaryota > Metazoa > Chordata > Mammalia > Rodentia > Sciuridae > Marmota > Marmota monax. The sequence continues at coordinate 1,605,077 of NW_026694880.1, read as the reverse complement.
GAATGACATGCATAGCATTTTTATTTCATAGGTTGCCTATCTACTAAAAGACACCACAACATCTGGATTGCAAATCATGCAACATCCTGGCCTTGGAGTTGGTGGATGTAAATTTGGGAAATTTTGGAATGTCTTCGTTGGGGGAAGGGATAAGTATCTTCTTTATATGAACAGAAGAATAAAACTAATTATTTTCTAAAAGTGAGAGTAAACTATGGTAGAGAATTACTTGTTAATTAATAGCCATAGCTGCCTTTCTTCCTGGATCAAAGCCACACTCATTTTCTGGCCTATCTTAAGGTAGGTGTGGTCTTGCGGGTTACGGTCTATAGACTATGGGTATGGGTGATGTTCCCTGCTGCCACCACCAAACCATCGAATGTTCCACTGCACCTGGATGTGTTCAGTACTCTCTTTCCCTCTCAGCTGCATGAAGCATACTCTGAGGTCATAGGTTGAATCAAAGGTACATTTGGAAAATAGGCGAGTCCTCTAAATGCCTACTTCTAATGCTGATTGGACTTTTTGTTACCAAGGAATAAACTCCCACTGTGTAAAGCCACTTAGCTTCTGGAGATTATTTGTTATATCAGGTAGCCCTATGTTAAGTTCAAAAGAAGATACTACTATCTGGGCGCTAAGCAACTCAATGAGATCCTGTCTCTAAGTAAAATACAAAATAGGGCTGAGGATGTAGCTCAGTGCTCAAGTGCCTCTGAGTTCAATCATTTTACTAAGCCTGAAGGTTAATAAAATCTCTTCCCTAAATATTATAAATCAATGTAGAGGTACTCATGATATCACCATGGAAGAAATCTCATAGAGGAAGAATTGAGTTTCTTTAGGAGAGAGCCTATAGCCAAGCTTTATTAATCGGCCAGTTTCATAAGCCTATCACGTAAGCTCAGAAGAAAAATCCAGAGGGATCAGAAGAATGACAGCCGAGAGAGAAAGAGAAAGAGAGAAATTTTATCAATCAAGAAAGAATATTCAACTGTTCATGGTACTAATAAAACAAAGACTTTCAGAATCCCTGAAATGGTGTGGTGGCTTTTCCCATGGGAAAGCTGCCTTTGTGAATGGATCTACAACCAGTGACTAGGCCAGAATGGGTGGATCAGTATGTACGAGACGAAGAATGGGTTCTAATGTTGTGGGGAGAATTAAGTAGGACAAAAAAGAAAGGAAAGAAGTGAGCATTAAACATAGAGTACAAAACTATGGTTGTTGAAAAGCATCTGGCTATTAACAAAGGAAAGCACAAGAGAATTCAATAAGTTTTTAAAAATTTATGAGTATTTAAAACATTTCTGCATGAAAAGTTATTTATAAAAATCAATTGAATGTCTATTGTACAACTACAAAGAATTTTAAAACATAATACTAAAAAGATATGACTTAAAATAGCAATTGTAATCCTTAACAATGCCTAGAAATGTAGCCAGTGTTGGGAAAGAACATTATTGAGAAAGTATTTTTATTGATAAAATAATAAAAAACATACTGAAAAGCATAAAAGTAAAATACATATTATGGGTTGCAAGGCTCAATATTATTTTTAGAAAGTAGGCAAATGTCTAGCAGTAGTGCCCTGGTGGGGTGTGGAAGGCAGAGGGCATGTAGGGGTGGGGAGCAGGCAGCTGAGAATCTGCTTATCTCTGGTAAGAGGGGAAGTGGAAGGTGACAAAATATCCATGAGCTGAGGCTCCAAGCCACTCTAGTATCATCCATTGCTCCACTGCACTTCTTTTATAAAACACAAACTCAAAGATAAAATTATTAATATTTTAAAAATGATGACTGCTAAGCATTAAACCCCAATCCTGGGGCCATTCCGAGCATAGAGCTTTATGTACTGCACTGGCCACGTGAAGCTGATACTCAATTCCTGCCATCAGATATTGTGATTTTATTGGTTTATTGGGCATCAGATCTTTTTTTTTTTAATTTCTCACTGAATCTAATGTTCAGCAAAGATTGAGAACTGTTGCTGTCCTAAAAAATATGATACACTTGTGTTTTAGAATGTTCATGCTACATAATTTGTAATAGCAAAATAGTGGGAAAAATAATATCTCCCAACAGTAGAATGAAAAATCACATTTGCAGGTATTTTTATGAAACAATATTACATAGAAATAAAAAGGAATTTGCAAGCTATAAATCACAATATGGCTTCATTTAAGGATAATAAATTTGCAAAAAAGCAAATGCAATCCCACTTATATAAAACTTGAGAATTTGAAAGTTTAAAAAAAGTATTGATTAGAGTTTTAAAATGTGGTAAAATGTTATTTTGAATTGAATGCAAAATAAACTTATTCTTGATGGTTACATTTATAATATAGATTATAAATTTTCTTTGGTGATTGTTAATCATTTATGAAAAAACAATTCTTCGAAAAGGCAGTAGAAATTATCCTGTTGAGGAAAGATGGTTGAGTATTCAAGAAAGGTTAAATAATTTATCCTCTATATAACCCTTACTGCACAGAATAGGTTGCAGATCTGAGACCAAGGTCATCTCCCACTGGGGCTTCACTTTGCCATAGGAGGCCATTAATTCAGATTACTGCAAGAGATGTGCAAGTTAGCAGATCCTCACAACCAGATAAATTGATGTACTAGCAACAAAAGTGCCATGACTGATATTGAAGAAGCATGATGTATTATGTGGTAGTATGAATTAATAAAAAGAAATGGGATATTACCTGCAGCCACTGAAAAGATCCTCAGCCTTATTTATAATAAAAATATAAATTAAAATGAGAAATTTCTAAGAATGTAATGAGGACAAATGTTTTTTTCCAATTTCTACCAAAGGTGAAAATGCAAAAAGAAAATTTTGTGGTCTACTAATCCTAATGATTGAAACCTATTCTATTGAATTGCCAGCCAAAATGAGCAATAACATTTATGATAGCAATTTTTGTATTATATAATTGCATGCAGCCTTAATGTCCACATTAATAGGAGATTAATCAACAATTGTGGTATAGCTCTCTTATAGGATACTATGCATTTTTTTTAAAAGAACTAAGCCATTATATATTTACATATTTTGAAATAGATGTACTGCTTAATTTTAAATTTAAAAAACAAACTGTAAGACAAAATACATACCTTACTTACATAAAAAATGGTGTGTGTGTGTGTGTGTGTGTGTATGTGATGTGTTCAAGGGTTTACAAAGTGTTCAAGGTATGGATGAATTACAAACAAAAGTTCAAAGAATATATAGCAATCTTTCTAACATTAATGATCTGAAGAATAGGATTGTAAGAAGAATACATATGTATTTCTGTAGTCTTTAAAGTTTAAACTTAGGTCACATTTGGATTGTATGCTTTCCATTCCCTTAGTATTAATGAGGGCTAGATTTCTTTTTGTAAATTTTCCTAACAGAAGGAGCTGAGGTTTTTAGGCAGAGAGGTGATATTTCCATATTTATTCCATATCTATTCCTTAATGACATATATTCCTATACGAAAAAGACAGTTTCATGCAAGGTAAAAAGAGAATATTCCTCTCAGCTTGAAGTTCACCCTCCCTACTCATTAATGAACCGGGAAAACCATGATGGATCCACCAGCCCTTCGGTGGTCCTCTTCCTTGTCCCTCCTCTCTATCAGCTCTGTTCACTCTGTCCTGTAGAAATGACAGAAGATTAAGTCTGTTTTGAATGTAAATGTTAGCTGATGAGTGAAGGCTGGAGGCAGCACACAGGTTGCTCAGGAGCCTCTCCTCCTCAGTCTAGTTCTGCACAAAGAAGTAGACCAGGCTCTTAAGTGTGTGTCCACAGCTTATTTCTGAGAACAGAGCTACCTTTTCTGATTGACAAGGATTTGGAGCAGAATGGTCAGACATGAGCTTGATTGTTTTACTATTTCATAAGCAAGAGAATGTAATGGGCCCCAAGTAAGCCAGCCAGGGTTAGGGTTAGGGCAAGCCATGTATCTCTTCCCTGTCTAAGAAGTCAGTTGTGTCTAGCTCATGGAATTTTTAAGTGAGAATGTGTGATTAATTTTGAAAATGTGACAAAATTTATACACTCAGTAAATGCAAGCTACTCTACAATTAGTTATAATTCTTATAACATTCTGAATTTGATACATCGATGTAGATTATTTCCAGACAACTTTTTACTCAAAGCAAGTGTTTGTCAAACTTCAGATAGCAACACATTTGTGAATCACAGAATCAATTCCAAAGGTAATGGTCAATATTGAAAAAAAAATAGAATAAATAACGTCTAAGAAATATGGTCCATTGTTCACAAAAGCTGATGTGAAATGTATTGCTCACTGTGGCCTAAGGCAAAAGAGTTTCAGAAACAACGCTTCTAGGTTAAACACATGTGACAAACTGAAAATACCCCTAGGTCCTGTGTCACTCCATTCTGCTCCTTTTGAGAAAACTATGCAGAAGTTCAAGAGTCTTGGAAATATGCTGTAAAAATGAATTTTCTTGAAAAATGCAAGGGAGTGTGAGTCTGATAAGGGACATCTGGAGCAATGATTTCCTTCAAAGACTTCCTTGTGCCACTTCTGTTATATTTGGGGCAGGGAACAAAGTTTTGTTAGAACTAGTTAGGCCTAATGGCTGGTTTTGGATTTTGTTTGAATCTTTTCCTATTAATTCAATACCAAGAACTGTGACTGAAGGCCTTTAAAGTTTCTAAATTTCTGTATCCCTGTCACTTGAAACTCCTAGTATCAACAGGTAAAAGTAAAAGAGAAAACTTACTGATATATAGTTTTACTAGGTGAATTTAAAAAAACAGTGAAATAGGTTTGAAGTTTTTATTTTTCCAAAATATTCTCATAGTTATTCAATGTTTATGGCTTCTAAATTTCCATTTATACGGCCTCTCCATAAATATTTTTGCTCCATAAAGTATTAGCCAAACACTATGAAAATCAAATTAAATTATTAAAATATATATGGGAGAAAAGTAGATTTTGAAATAGAAGTATGATTCTTAGACTATCAGTTTTAGAGAACTTATGTTTTAGAATTGAGTTATTTACTAATATCAAGGCTGTACATATTTTCATACACATTAATATGTCCACCAACAAGTAACCATATATATATATATATATATATATATATATATATATATAAAATTATATATGTGTGTATATATACATATATGTACATGTTCACATTCTTAGGTTCTTTCTATAAGATTCATAGAAACGATACCTCTTGGCATATATATATATATATATATATATATATATATATATATATATAAATTAAACCAATATATATTGGTTTAATTTATTTAGGCACTTGATATGTGATTTTATGAGCCATTCATTATAAATACTTTTAGTTTAAATAGGATTAGTGTTAATCAGACATTATTAAGAAAATATGACAACATGTACAACACTGTAGTACTCTTTAAATCATGATTTCAGTTGAAATATGTCCATCATGGTAAATATAGAAATTGCAGCTAAGTCACAGAAAACACTGTTAGGAAATAAAAGCATACACTGAATTCATGTGTCCATTAGCTAATATATATCACATTGATCATTGTGTATCTTCTAAGTATCTACAAAGAAAAATAGAAAAAAATCAAAAGTTGTGTGGGTCTGTATATATGTATAGACATAGATATATACCTGTATCTGTCAATTTCCAATAAATATAAAGATTTGGTTTGCTATAAAACAAGACACATTTATTATTTTCTTCTGAAAATAGCACTTGCAGGTTTGCTAGTTACAATCAGGGTCCCTGGTGCCTACAGAGGACTTAGACCTGGAGGTTGATAGGGACTAAACTTGAAGATGGATATAGGAGAGGCTTTGAATTAGTACATGTTCACATTCTTAGGTTCTTTCTATAAGATTCATAGAAACGATACCTCTTGGCCATTTGTTTACTTTGAGAATCTGAGCAAATTATTTAAATTCATAAATTTCAATTTACATTATTTCCAAATTGGAATAAACAATCATTTCAGAAAATATTGTTTGTTACCTTAACACTAGAGTTGATCAGCAGAAATGTTAAAGACCAAAGGGAGGAACAAAATTAAACTGAAAGATAAATAAATACATTGTATATAGACTGGGACAGCCCTATACAATACACTGTTAAATTAATGACCCTCTATGAATCCTTCCTTGAATACCCATATCTTTGTGTAATAACCTTCCATAGAGGCCCTGAGGTTGGCCTTGTGACTTGCTTGGCTTCATGGAATATTTAAAATATGACAACAGCAGACACTTGATAAATTCCAGCACATTGGATCTTAGCTACTAGAAATTTTGCTGCCAGCATGAAAAAGTCCAATACATTACTGCTGAAGAGGTCCTCTATAGAAGAACCATGCCACATCAGCCAATGATGCTTGCTAAACACCATCTGGGACTGTGGAGCCTCAGTAGATTAACAGATGGCTGAGACTACATGAGTAACCCAGACAAAACTGTCAGAAGATTTCAACAGTAGATCCAAGCCCAATCTGCAGAATTGTAATCAAATAAATATTGTTGTAAGCCAATATTTTGAGCTGTTTTATTACTTAGTTTATAAATAAATAGTTTTATTTTATGCCAATATTTTGAGCTGGTTTATAACTTTGCACAAGTCAAACCTTTTATGCTTTTGGTATTGAATTCAAAAATGATAACTAGGAGTGAACTATTTCATAAAACATAAAAATTGCCATTTTCTGAAAAGTGAGTAAAATAGCAAATACAGAAATCTTAATCAGAAAATAGATTTTAAAAGTGAATAGCAAACATAAATTGTCTTTGTGAACAATTTTTTGAGCAGGATTACCATTATGCACTGCATAGTGAAAAAAAGAGATAGATAAATAGAAGATATAAAGAAAGAAAGAATAATAGGGATAGGATTTCAATTAGAGAACTTACTAAAACATGATTTTCTATGAAGCATGTGCTCAAAAATCTTGCACAAAGATTCTTCACTTTGTGTGACACTTCTGCAGGTGCATTGTGCTTGAAGAACAGTCCCAAGGGTGCCTAAGTACGCTGCTTTGCAGTCCTCACTTCCTGAGCAAGTGAGGTCCCTTTTGCCCAACATGCTGATGCAGGTTTCATCTTCATGGCACTTTCCAGTTACACGAGGCCAGCATTTGGACTGAAATGTTCTATAGCGTCTCCTAGAAAAAGAATGAAGAACATAGAAAAGTTATGTCTGATTCATTCTACTGTCTTTTCTACTCTCATTTTCCTCCCTCCCTTCCCTTCGTTCCCCTCTGTCTAATCCAATACAGAACCAATACATAACTAATTAGAATAAGTTATGCTCTATGCATATATAATATGTCAAAATACACTCTACTGTTATGTATATCTAAAAAAGCAAAAATTTAAAAAAAAGGAAACAGTCCCTGGTAATGTATGATTAAAAAAAGAAAAGAAAGAAAGTAAAAGAGTGAAGAAACAGAATTATCTGAGAGATTTTGCAGCATCATTTTATCAAGTTTAACATGGTTTTGGAACTAGCATTTGGCCATTTTCTCAAACATCAAGTGATTTCAAACAAAGCTCTTGACCTTTCAAGTCAATTTTCCCACAGAATTGGTGCTATACTATGTATTTCACATTTCTAAGCAGACTCTAATTAGCATTTACAAAATGTTTTGAGATTCCCTGACAGTAAGAACAAAATATTAGCAGTTTACTTAATGGCTAAGAAAATCCATCGGAAATGCATCCATTCATAACTTTCCTATACATTGGATTCTTGCCATATTAGCTTTTAATAAATGTCTAGATAATATTCAGCAATTTCATTTTTGAAACTTTCACAGTTCTTCTCTGTACAATGAAGGATATTAGTCTTCCAACTTAATATTTATCACCTAAAATGACTTTCTTCTGTTTCTTAAATAGATTACCGTCATTAGTGACGGAAGCCCTTAGGATACATGCCACAAGTGAGCTTATTGGTCCACAGAGGGCTACTTTGCTAAAAAGGAAAAAGCCACAGTGTTCTCAATAATGTCACATTTAAATAATCTGAAATATCACCTTTTCAGTACAATGGTGAAAGTTAAATAGTATGTAATAAAATTGATAATTAAGAAATTACTACTAATTTCCTAAATGATTCTGAGGCCAAAACACATATGTTCCTTTAATGCAATTAATGGTTATGTATAAAATTATATATGAAATGATTATCTAAACATAAGTTTTTAAAGTATTGATAGTTTCTCAGGAAGTTGACAGAGTAAATATGAACTTGGGCATTTTAAATTTTTTTTTATTATTAATTATTTTTAACAAATGCTATTTTAAAAATTTGAGTTCTACTAAGTTAAAGTTGTATAATTTTTTTCATTCAGAAAACAGTAGTGAAAGTTTGCCAGAGTAATGCATTAAAAATATTTCATTAAAAATAAAACTACTTTGGTACACAAATACCTAATTGGAAATCAACATTTTTAACATGGCAAAAAAAATTTATATTAAAATTTTTATTTGGTTTGGAATATTTTGATGCATGGCATTTTCATTATCTTTATTTTCTTGATATTCTTAAATGTCTTATTTTGGCTTATTGTTCAGACAACAAAGTGTTTAAAAGACTAATTTTTAAAAATGGATTATTTCATTTTTGCTATTAATTTCCAGTTACATTGAAAAATTTAAGGAAATGTGGTCTAAGTAATATCTGTACATTAAGTATACTATATTCCTTTTATGACCTAATATGTAACTACATTTTATAAATGTACCATAACATTTAAAATAAATGACTTCTTTTAAAGTAGGTAGAATTATTTCTAAGAAAATACTTTTTTTCACTGCTTTTTTAGTTTGTACATATGAAAATATTATGTGGTATAATTTCCCATAAGTTCCTAAACATATAATTAGAAGAAAAGTAATCTCAGCTTCCACTGGATCTCTATATCAGACAAGATAAATTAGAAATGACCTTTATATTGGCTCCTTTCAACTATTCAAAAATTAAAGAAGTTTCAAAACCTTTCCTGAATTGAAGAATATGGAACAAGAAATTTCATTTTAAAACCCAAGACCCTGATTTGCCCACATACAAGCTCTTCCATAAGAAAGGAAGTGATAAAGCATTTTCTATTAGGAGACTTTTTTTTCATCAGAATTACATTAGCAATAATTTAATATAAATGCTGGAAATCTCCCTAAGGCAGAATTTGCTTGGGAAAATGAAAGAATTTGTCTTTTCACATAGAATACAAATATTGTGTAATATTTCCATTGCCTCTATAAAGTATTCATTAAGGGACTATTTGCACATAGTGAAAGAAAATTGAAGACACACAGTTGTTACTCTGTGAACTAATCTGAGACAGAAATAATGTGAGAAGAGATATGTACATGTTCAATAAAATATAAAAATTAAGTACACAATTTTCAAAAATGAAGGGAAAATTATGAACTGAGTTTTTATCCTATTCCAGATCCTGTACCAAATACTTCAGAGAGGTACTTAAACATTAGAGACCTTGTAGAGAAAAACCAACTACCCTGTACCAGTCTGAGAAGGAGCTGTTACCAAGGGGAGGTTAATATGAGAGATTCTATCAGATTCTCAAGACTATAGCCAGGTGTTCCATCACTTGCCATTAAAATCTGTTAATTGATATGGAGGCTCAAAAATACCATGTTCTGAATGTTGTGTGCAAATGATTTCAGGATAAAAAGGTAGCATACATCAGTTCCTGGCACTAGAGTCAGGCAAAGCCAGGTACCCATCTATGGAAAAACATCTGATATTTTCATAGGGATTGGTGTCCCTTTGGTGATGGCTGGTTAAAATATTATTAGGCTCCATGGTTAGTGTGTATAGATAATAGATTGGTAGTTAGATAGATGATAGGTTGATAGATAAATGGATTTTTAGATAGAGTCTCTTTGTGATATGAGAAAAATAATGTGATCAAACATGCTTACATTTCTCTGATTTCAAAAGATACCAACATTTTTATGCACAACTAAAAACTGCCACAAGCAACTACATTAAGAAAAATATTTTCATGTCATTGACCTTAAGACTCATTTCAGATGCATCAAAATGTTAAAATGTATAAAAAACTTTTGCATGATAGAATCAATGAAATATAGTAGTTCACTAATAAGAACTTTTGAAATAACTCAATTTAAAAACTCTAACTTGTACTATTAATGTGTCATATATACACAATGGAGTTTTACTCAGCCATAAAAAAGAATGAAATTATGACATTTTCTGGTAATTGGATGCAACTGGAGACCATCATGCTAAGTGAAATAAGACAAACCCTAAATCAAGTGTTGAATGTGTTCATTCATATGTAGAAGCTAGACCTAAATAAGAAAGAAAAAAAAATGTAGGGGGAACCCATGAAAATAGAGGAAGAGGATAGAGAGGGAGGAAGGATAAATGGAAAGATGGAATTAAACAGACCAAACAATCTTATGTGTGTGTGTGTGTGTGTGTGTGTGTGTGTGTGTGTGTGTATATATATATATATATATATATATATATATATATAGAGAGAGAGAGAGAGAGAGAGAGAGAGAGTGTAACATATGTGTATATATGTGTATTGGTCATATATACACATATGTTACTAAATTAAAAAAAAAAAACAAAAAACTATACATAGAAGAAAGACAAGAAAAAGTAGAGAAAAGGGATGGGGGGGGGGAGGAGAGGAGGTTATAGAGAAGTACTGGGAACTGAATTGGAGCAAATTATATTCCATACTTGCATAATTATATCAAAATGAGCACTAATATTATGTATAACTATGAGGCACTAATTTAAAAACACAGCTATTTTTATCAGTGACGTTATTATTCATCATGATAAATAGTTAAGCCTTAAAGTAATGAGTATGCATTTTCATGACAAAGTTTTTAAATAAAACCCTTTTAAGAATCCATGATAAGTAGAAGAACATTTCAATGTTTTATTACTCATCTAAGATCATTACCATATATCTCATAGAATGTACATTATGAGGAAGTAGTTACCTTTTTGACAAATGTTTACAAGATCTGGAACTATTTTGCAGATTACTATGACTTACAGTAAGAGAATGGAGATAGAAGGCTAAATGAAAGCAATTTATGAAGAAATTTCAGGAAGCTGACATCATTAAATCTTCTAGTCTTGTCAGTGGTAGAAGCAAGATAAAAAGTATGGCAAATTTTGTTTTGAACTATTATACCATGAGCCAAATAAATTTTATTTCTTAAAACTCCTTCAACTATATCATCAATATTACAAATAATTTTGAATCATTCTGTTTCTTTGGTATTGTTGTTCTTTCCTGCATGTTCTTACTCCTGTCCTAGTGGAACTGTAGATTTATGACCATATAAGAGATAAATTCATATCTTGAACATACAACAAAATGTGCTAATGAAAAGAAAGAGGCAGAGGTGTTGTACTAAATTTATGGTTCCTGAGAGTGGTTATCTGCATGGGGGCAGAGTGAAAGTTTTAATAAAGGAGCCAGATCATTCATAACTCTGCTCAAAACCCTCCAGTACCTCTCCATTTTAATTATGCTAAAAGCCAAAACCTTGCAAAATCATTCAGGGCCCTAGTGATCTAGTCCTGCCCACACTTCACCCAATTTAATTTCTGGCCTCATTGCCTGTTGCTTTCCCCCTTGCACACCCCATCCTTACTGCTTTTTGACCTTGTCACTCATATTTCTTCCTCAACATTGAAAGTGATACAACTGGCTTGAGAACATTGGCTTGGTATCTCTTCCTTCAGATGTTTACTGAGAGATCCATTCATGATCTTCAGTCTAACACAGAGAGGATTTATTCTGAAGGTCAAATAGCCACCCTGAAAAAATTCTAGGACATTTGGCAGCCTTACATAATCACTTCCCTCCCCCCCCCCAAATTCTGAAACTGTTATACAAACCTGGAATGTTAACCGATTCATTAGTTCAACTTGAATATATAATTAAAAATATGATTTCCAAAATTTTAGATACTGAATTGCTTTATTATAAAAAACCTATTCTGCATTAAAATTTCAAAAAGGTCACTAGACATGTACCACAGATTCAAAACTATGAATTGTCTGGTTTTATTTACACCACAGTGGATAAAGGTGGGAACTCCAGCTAATGTAATGGGATCAAGTGCTAGGACTGGACTGTAACAAATAAGGTGCAGAAATAAGAAAGTAAGGTATGCATGTTTTTACTCACCTGCATAATTCATCATTTAGGCAGCTGTGAATTACATTGAGGCAAGTAGGGGGTGGAATTATGTTCACTGCACATGGCTTGCTGTGAAGAGCTTCTTTGGACTGCTGACAAGGTATATCAGATTGAGCACAGTCACAAAAAGCCAACATCTGGGCAACGTTAAAAGGCATATTTTGATAGAAGAACCGTATGGCTGTTTGGCAGTGTTTCACATCACACAGATCTCCATTTGTTGTGCATGCTTTAAGGTAAGGGGCCAACTGTGCATTACACACAACATCCCCTACACACGCCTCTGTCACTTCCAAACAGGACTGGATCCCGTTGAATTCTGAAAGAAATGGATATGCTCAGGTCATGAAAAAGTAAACACAAAACCATACATTTAGAATCTGCAAAAATTGTGAGACATCTATGAACAAAATACAATGATGTGCCAATGTGCCATTTTTGGCAAACATTACTTTCTTTAGAGTAAGTATGAATATCCTGAGTCCTGAGCAGTGTGCTATTTGAAGCATCTATCATCTATATTGGGTATGTATTGTGATCCAGAGTGATGGGAAATGTATTGGGCCCAAACCAAGTTGTAGTAGAAAATCTCTGAATCCAAGTCTCCCAAATGTAGACAATAAATTTTCAGAACTTGCATTTGAACTATACAGCTTATGGTGAATTAATTGGCTCAAATCAAAATCATCATAGTTCTGTTGCACATTACTGGAAGCAGATAGGAATCTCAAATAAAAGTCTATGTAATTCTTCTAGCCTATGAAGATGTTCACATTCTGGAAAACACAGGTATATGTGAATACTAACCCCATCCTCACTACTACCACATGACTACACAAACATAATTGGCCCCAAACTATTTAATTTATGTAATGAAAATATCTATGAAACAATCAAAATCTAGAATTTGGTTTCAACTGTAAAATATGTCTCAGAACATCCATGAATAGCTAATGAAAGGACAAACAATTATTGTGGAAGAAATTTTTTTATATTGGAAGTGTTACCCACATAATTTATGTTGTACTAACCTAACTTGAAGAAGTCTGATAACTATTTTTAAAGTATCTTGTCCAGTTTTTTACAAGGCAGATCAAAATGATTACTTATAAACATTACCATGATAGGAAGGAGTAGTTAGATTCCATTTGAATGTATCATCCTCATTCATGTTATCTAGAAGGAAAACAAAGAAACTGTCTCATTATTTAATTTTTTCCAAATTTCCTTGGAGAATTTATAAATGAGCAATTGGGAAAAAAATACATACAAGATCCTATAACACTCATTTAACCACTGATATTGAAAATTAGGAGGGTTCAGAAGAAGAAAAGTAAACCTCTGAAACATCATTCATGTGAGTTAAACTGCTCTGCTTTGAGGATTCAATTACTTGATGATCTAAACAAATGCTAATTAATGACTAGACCATGTGCACTGAAGTAAGCAAACACTGTCTGGGGAAAGAGAACAGAAGGAATGTTGTCTGAACAACACCAAAATAATCCCATCCCAGTAAGTTCTTAATTAGACATGAAATGTAAAAATTGTTTCCACGTCTGGTTACTTTAACCTCCAAGAGTTCTTGGGAATTATAATTATAGAACTGGAAAATCTCTTGAATAGAAGTGAACTCAGTTGCCATTGATTTCTAAAATCTTTCAAGAAATACCCATTGAGTCCTTCCTATGTACTGAGTCATGTCCTGAAGATGCAAATCTGCAGTCGCTGTCATTGAGCATCCCCAGAGTGTGTAAGGAAATAGAAACTAAAGCCAAATAAAACACAAGGAGCTCTAGTAGGTATATGCATAAAATGGGAAGGAAATAGATGACCAGAATTTTATTTTAAAACAAAAATTAAGTATTTTCCATTGGCTATTAAGATATTAACTTTTATGTAATGAAAATATCTATGAAACTTAATCAAAATCTAGAATTTGGTTTCAACTGTAAAGTATGCCTCAGTTGGCACAAACACCCTTTCATAACTAGTCTGTTCACCACCTGGCTATGTGTTCATTTTCCTTGCCTGACAGCCCACTGCACCTACATGATGGTACAATCAGGAAAATTCTTCCTATCCCAAATATGTCACAACCTTTCCAGACTCTGTGTGCTTTCCCATCAATTTTTGATACATATTTTTTTCATTTTTTCTATTGATTGTTTACTCAATATTTCTTGTTGAGTCTACTTTCCTGTCTCTTCATGGAAGACCTGAAGTTCCTGTCTATGTCAGTTGTCCATCTTAAATGACATCCCAAACAGATCTCAGTGAGTCACATGGTTTTTCTATAAAATAAAAAAAGCCTGGGACAGACATCTGTTATGGGTTAATACCTCTACATGGGGACTTATAGGGAGGGTTGTTCCATGCATCAAAAAGTATTGAAGAAACTACCCTTAATGGTTAAGTACGGACTCATTGGTATAAACTGAATGATTGTACCCTGCCCCCAAATTCATGTTGGAGCCCTAACCACCAGTGCAGTTGTGTTTAGAATGATGTATCCAAGATGTAATAAGGTTAAATGAGGTCATAAGAGTGGGGGGCCCTATCTGATTTGGTTAGTGACCTTGTAAGAAGAGACAGTAGAATTTTCTTTCTCTCTCTCCTCCCTCAGAACACACCAAGGAAGGGTCATGTGAAGACATGGCAGGAAGGCAACTGGCTACCTATAAGCCAGTAAGAAAGGAGCTCTCATCTAAAGCAGATCCTACTTGACCTTAATCTGGGATTACCAGCCTCCTACGAGAAAATAAAATTTATTTCTTAAGCCACCCAGATTAGTTTTGTTCTGTTGGTCTATTCAGATGATTCAATTGTTATATGAGTGGTTGGTATCCAAAATGAAAAAGAGCTGCATTTAGTATGGGAAAATAAATTTAATTTTTGATGGTGTACTGTTTTCATACGCAATGAATAATGTATTTCAATAGATTTTCTGCATATTAAATGCAGAACTCTTACTAGGTAAACATGCAAAATGATATAGTAACTTGTGTTTCGTGCACTCCAGCAAATGAACAGTGCTTATAAGAGAAAAATAGAAGTTTGTTTGCACACTCTCATAGCATGAAGTTGGTTGTATTGTCTTGACCTTGCATAAGTATGAGGCATTTGGAAAAGCTAATGTGCGAGGAACATTCACTTATTTTTAAATATTTTAATTTGTTCTAATTAGTTATGCATAATGGTAGAATGCATTTTGACACATTGTACACAACTTCTCCTTCCTCTGGCTGAACATGGAATATTCATTTAATAAAAACAACTTTTTTAAAAACTTAAGACAAAAAAAGCAGATTCCTCAGAATTTAAACAAACAAACAAACAAAAGACCAGCTGAAGGAAGAATACTTCCTAGACTTTTACATTTTTTTCATATGATATATTTGCATGTGTGTATAAATATATATATGTATATAAACACACACACATACACATACATAAGTATATATGCTTTTCCCAGAGGATATTTTAAATAATAGCATAATTGTTGAGAAGAAGGTAAAGGACAATAAATTCTAGGAATAAACAGAAGCAGACACCAACCATCTGAATTTCGAAATCATATACAAATGTATTAAAAATATGCACATTTCCCTCAGGTATCATCAGAATTTCTCCCATACAATTACTCCATACAAATATTTCTATTTAAATTTTATAATGTGACAAAATAAGTTAATCATAAACTAATAGATACATTTCTATGAAATGATTAATTAAATTTAAGCAGAAGACTTCTTTCTCAGAGGATATACACTAACATTTAATATAAAAGAGATCCTCAGAGGAGACTGAACAGGGTGGGGTGCAAAGGTGCATGCTTGAAATCACAGCAACTGGACAAACTGAAGCAGGAGGATGGCAAGTTTGAGGTCAGCCTAGGACACTTAGAGATATCTTCTCCCCCAAAGTAAATAAATAAATAAAAGGGATGGGATGTGGCTCAGTATAGAGTACCCTTGAGTAGTTCAATCCACGGGGGGGGGGGGGAGAGAGAAGAGAGAAGAGAGAAGAGAGAGAGAGAGGAGAGAGAGCCTGAAACCATGGAAGAAAGAAGAAGATAAAAGGCTGGTATCTTGGAAACCTAGATTTTCTCCCAGCTTATTTTCCCTTTCTTGTTACATTGCTGCTACCTATGTCCCATATGGAACACACCGTGGTTTCCTTAGAGAATGTTTATATCTACCTTGTCAGTTTTACAGCTTCCAAAATATTGTTCACCCATGTAAAAAATTTGTCCTTCTCTGAATTTTATGCTGATTGTCTTATCAAATACTAATTTCAAACTCTTGCCCTGATATTCATCACTGATGTCAATCTTCTTCTCCACCTCAGATCTTGTCATTGTGCTGGCTTACTTCTGTGCCCTTTGGAAAAAAAATCTCATCTACCACCTTACTTCATAATTCCCTATGATCTTCACCTGCCCTCCAACTATGTCACACCAGTAATTCAACTCTAAACTTGACGTTTACTTGAATTTCTCTCTTTTTGATTACAAATATGAATTATTCTACTATCTTCAAAAAACTTCCCCTCATTTAATCTGTATATGTACCTCCGGCAATTTTGTCTTCATATTTCCTTCCAATCTTTTAAACATCTCCTGAATTCACTGACAGTTTCCATCCTAGATATATACACTAATAGGTGAACTTCGTCACTGTTATCCCCTCTTTATTTTCTTATTAGTTCCTCAGTGTAACTACAGCCTTATACATTTATACTGTTTAGTTTTCTCATAGAAACATCATATGATATGCAAACAGGTATCCCTGCAAAAATAAAAATGGCCCATAAAATTCTTCTAACATATAGTATTTCATATGTCATCAAACATTATGCATTCAACTCAAGCTTACTATCTTACCATTTCCTTCATCATTCTCATAAGATGTCCTTGATTCACATTTAATGCTGAAAGTAGAGCCTTTCGTTGGGAACCACTTTGAGCTAGAGGGTAGAGCTGGAAAATGTCATGTGCATTCCATGAGAGTAGAGACTACATCTCCCTGTCTTATATTTCCACTTAATGGCACTTGATAAGCATGATTCAAATGTATTGCATGGGTATTATTCACCACTTCATCCATGAATAATCAATTTTACCACCATCTCTGAATCATGCACATTAGCATACATATCTTATATTTTTCATCTTGAAAAAATCTCCTCTTTACAATAACCTTCTTTCAAAAAGTATCCTTAGTTTCTGCCTCCAATTTCCCTCCTCCTATTTCCTTACAGACTCTTTAAACTCCACCTTCAATCCTGTCATTGTGCTTTCCACTCCACAGATGTTTTCATCAAGGTCATCTGTAACCTCCACATTGTCAAATGCACTTAGTGTGTTTTTGGTCCTGAATATCTGTATCACATCATGGAATCCTCTGGATCTTTCATTTCTCCTTTGGAAACTTCCTATACTTGACTTGACTTCCTGCCACCATTCTTCCTTGTTTTACCCTCTCTCTCTAGTATATCCTTCTAGGTTTTTACTGCTCCTTTCTCTTCTCCCATACCAGTGAATGCTGCAGCATCCCAGAGGTCATGCACCTATTCCTTTTTCTCTTATTGATCAACTAATATCAAAATATGTCCAAAATTTGATAGCATCTCAACCTGCTGCCAATCTGTTCCAAGATACCATGCATGTCTTCATTAAAGTCATCTAGTCCCATAGTCTTATATGCCATCTAGAAGTGAATGATGACTCTTTCAGTATCTTCTTACTGTACAGATCTCACATCCATATGCTATATATAGAATTTAGACATAAATTCCGTTATGTATGATTTCCTACTAGATACCTTTGCTTAGATATCTCATAAACATTTCAGACTTAAAATGACCAACTCTAACTCCCAAAGCCTCCTTTGTTCCCAACTAAAGCTTCTTCCAGGAGCTGTTCCTATATTTGTTAATTAAAATAAAGCCAGCAGATCCTTATAAGTACTCAAGACAAAAACTTGGGAGTCAACTTTGATTCTTTTTCTGAAGTTCTATAAGATCAAGTAATATCAAAATATGTCCAGAATCACACATTTTCCCATACTGGATCATCCTCCATCATGTTTTGCTACCTTATTTTAAAAGCCTTCTACCTGGCTTTCCTACTCAGGTCTTTGCTTCTCTTAGTTTTCAAACAAACAACAACAACAACAACAACAACAACAACAAAGATCCTATTAAAGATTAAAACTCAGGCCATGCCTCTCTCCAGACCAAAACCTTCCATGATTTACTATATGACTTAGAGTAAGAGCCAAGGTTTTGAAATAACCTACAAATACAATGTGATTTTGCACCTGTTATGCTTCTGATTTCCACTCCTGCATCTCTCTCGCTTGCTCTTTCAATTCTAACTACAGTGTCTCTGCTTGTCCAAACTCTAAACACATTCACAATTCTAGACTTTTTAACTCACTGTTTTTTTTTTTCTGCCTTAACTATTCTCTCCCCCAGATACCCACATGGTGCATTTCCTTCTCTTTTGAAATATTTATTTAAACATTAATTTCCTCAAAGAACCTCTCTGACCACTCCATTAAAATTACAAACCACCTACTCAGATCTCTTTTCCCCCTACATGTTTTATCATTCTTTTTAGCACTCATTGCTGCTTAAAAATATACCTTAAAACCTTTATCCTGTTAATTTTCTCCAGGTTACACAGCAGATGCTGAGGTGCACCACTCAGCTCCCCTGGGTGAACTAGGTACTAGTGTTTCCCACATCCTAGGTGTGTTGTTGGGTGATAGGTCACCCCCATACTTTTCCAATCATTGCCTTCCTCTAAGGGAAGTAGTCATAACAGGTCACAGACTTTTCCAGGTACAAAGGACCAGGTCCCTTGAATCTGTAACTCTGAAAGTCCATTCCTGGAACAAAGCTTTCTGTGGAAGCAGTTAAGTTAGTTCTCCAGAGTAACCATATTTCATTTCTACCTCACCTTCCATCTAACTCTGTGTCTTCTTTTTAGCTTTGGCTCCTACGGGTGCACCTCAATACATTTCCGACATGTAAACCTCTGTCTCTGTGTCTGTTTCCAGGGAAACTGGTACAGACACTCCTGGAGTCAGAATGCAAGCTCCTGGAGAGCAGTGATTTTTGTTTCACTTACTCTTTTATCCTAGGACTTAGAATATGGCCTGTGGCAATCACAATAAATAAACGATCATCACTTACCACATTTAATCCTTTTATTTAATATTTAAAATCCTCTGAAACATAGCATGGTCCTTCAATGAAGGACATATTTGTTTTTAAATCCTATTGCATAGGACCTAACACACTGTAAATGTCTCCTATTTGTTCAACAAATGAATGAATGAAATTAACATTATGCCAAAACCTCAAGACACGTTTTCTCTTTCTTTGTAGTCCCATTTGGACACAGTTGTGGTATTGAGCTTTCCAATTTTAGTTTTCTAGGAAAAACACAGAAATGATAGAGTTGGAATGAGAAGCCAAATATTTTCCCTCATTTTTGTGATTATACTGATTACTGCTAATTTTGATTTTGTGAATACCAACCTAAAGCTGTGTCTTCACTGAACCCATCCTCAGCGTCTTCACTTAAGGTGGGGACTTGATTCATTTGAGCATCCTGCATACAAATGTCTTCAAATAAACTTTTCCAAATTTGAGTACAGTCTACTTTGGAAGGGTCACTGCATGGACACTTCCATAAAATCATTTCTTTCAGCCTTTCTCTTAATGCTGCACACAGTTGTCTTCCACCCAGGCTCTTGCATTGTTCTGTCTCTCTGCCACACGTTTTCTTAAAATTCTCATAAAACGTAGTGCACTGTTCAGATTCCTGACAGACATTGGCACAGTCAGTCTTCTGTTCAGCCATTAACGATGTGTCTTTCTTATGGAACCACTGAGTAGTATTTGACTTGGAAGCCAAATCGGAGGACAGTATTAACTCTCCTATAAATGAAGAACAACTAAAAATGAAATAAATTCATGTATTTATGACTCTTCAATATGCTTTTAATAAAGCATATAAACATATTTTTATAAATATCCCAATACCCCTTGTCTTTCAAAAATCAGTGGGAAATTACTTCAAAGAGCAGTTACAAATGACGTTGAATTTTTGAAAGTTGAGAAACTGAACAAAATAATTTAGAGTTTGCATAAACAACATAATGTTAATGCTCATTTTTAATGGTATTTTGTCCTTTCCATTTACTGTCTGTCTTTTCATTACATCTTCATGGTTAATAAAATCATTTAACTTATGTACAAGGCAATCCATTATTTCTTACACAAATTTTTATGAATTTCCATTTTCTCCCACAAATGTGCCTTTACTAAAGTGTTTCTCTATCCATGCAAAGTCAATTTAGACATTTTTTGTAATTCCTCTGTCCCCCATGAAATGAATTATGTAGATATACTGTTTGTCTATTTTAAAATTTCTATACGTACACCTTGTACATGGTAAGGTAAGACTTTTTGGCCCATACTCAACAGCAATTTATGCCCCTTGGTGGTTCTACTGCCTTCATTGAGAACACATCTTCTATTAGAAAGACCCAATAAGCCTAGAATTGTATAAATTTTATATGAAGAAGATAGGGAGAGTAACTTCAGCACAAGATTCTTAGTAGATTTACAGGCTTTTTTTTTTTTTGTCTACTTCTAAAATGTCTTGCCTTCCTCTGAGGCACTTCAAGAAGACTTCCATGTCATATGTAGTGGGGCAGGCCTGTAATCTTAGTGACTGAGGAAGCCAAGGCAGAAGGACAGCAAATTCAAGCCCAGCCCCAGCAGTTTAGCAATATTTGTTTTGAAATTTTAAAATGAGGGGGCGGGGGTAAAAGCTGGGGATATAGCTCAATGGCAGAGCACTATTGTGTTCAAACCCAGAACTGGGAATGAATGAATGAATGAATGAATGAATGAATAAATAAATAAATAAAAGACTTCTACTGCAATGCTTCTGAGACTTTAGTATTCTTCCTCTAGCCATTCATTCTTGTCTTCGGGATGTCTGCTCTTCTTGTACTTTTAAGTTAATTTTTTTTTCTATTAAATGAGTGTTCCCACACATTAGTTTTTCAAATGCCTCATACTTATGCAAGATACAGACAATATGACCACCTTCATGTTATAAAAGTGTGTAAGTACAAACTTCCATTGCACTCTGCTAAGCACTGTGCAGCCTCCATTGTGCATGTGTTTTTGCTACTCGACCATTTTCCACCTTTACTAATAAGACCTCACAATGAATCATTATATTTTATAAATCAGAGTCCTAAATAAGAACAGAGACCATCTCTTAAATCCCTAATAGCTAGCATGTCCAGGCATTCATGTACAAGATGTAGGTAATTTAATGCTACCCTGATATAATTCACTCTCTTATATTGGTAATTATATATTTTGATATGAAATAAAATGTAAAGCTACCTAAATGTCAACATATTTGATAATATATACTTGTAATATAACTGAATATTTGTAACAAAATAATTAAAATTTGTATATAAAATATAGTATAACTATATATGTATATGTATATAGCCACTTTAAATTAAATATCCTGACTAAATATAAATTTTGCTCAATGTTGTCAGATACTCAAGAGCAGGGACTATCTCATCTAGAATCATATTCCTCAGAGTTTATACAACATCTACATATATAAATTGAGTAAAAAATATCTTAGATACAAGACTTAGATGCTCAAAATAGTTAATGAATTTTAATATTTACATCATATATTTATTGATCATTTTCTATCTTTCAGAAACTTTATTGGGAGTTTTACCATATTAAAAAAACCAGAAATGCCAAAACCAATTTTTCCAAGAATATGTATATGCTGGGGAACATTTTGGTAAAGCAAAAGAAAGAAAGAGAGGTCAAGGCTTCGTGGAGAATGCTGCAGCTAATACAGAAGGAATGCTAAAATTTCAGTGTTTATTTCCTTTACTATTTTAAGCTGAAATATCAGCAATCCCTTGAATATGCCTTCCAAACCTAACAATCAAGTCAGGTCTATCATGAAGTGCGTTTGTGAAATTGTTTAGGTCTTCTTTTCTATCTCATAGTTCTAAGGTTTTTGTAGGACTGGTTTATCAATATTTCCACATTGCAGGGTTTAATAAATTCCATGTGGGAAAAGTGGTTTTAGCATGATAGTTGATTTCATTTTAACTGCTCTCTACTTGTATATATGTGCTTAACTGATAGCAATATTTTATCCTAACTTGGTGTGATATAAATGATGATCGAGATAGAAATGTTTCAATTTCTTGAAACAAAATAATATTTTGATAAATATTTCAACATGCTTACATTTCTGACTAATTCAATCTAAAACTGGTAGAGATCCCTATTTAGCAAACTAATGTCATTCACAGGACCTGTCCTATTTAATGTCTCCTTTTAATTGCTAACTATTTTCTGGGTCCCCTCTTTTACTAGTTTAAAAAAATTAACAGTAGTTTCTTTTCCTACCATTAAAAACTTCCTTTTGGTCTCTCTAACTAGATTATGACATTGTTACTGAAAATACTTTTCTTCTCACTTCTCACTTCTCCTTTCCTAATGAATTTATTTTCCTTTGTGTTTTTATCTGCTCATAAGTCTTTAACTTCAAAATTTGTGCCTCTATTTTATATTTTTCTTCTCAACTCAAAATCTCTGTTTCCAAATACTAGTTGAATAAGGCATGTTCTATTACTTTTTTATTTTCAATTTTATTTTTAGCATGGGAAACTTCATAAAAAATTATAAACATTCCTAATTTGAATGTTCCAAAGAATGTTTCAGAAAAAAATGTTTCCAAATATAATGATATTTTTGTTCCCAATCCATAATTTCTTCTTTATTTTTATTTCATTGTAATCGCTTTGAATATCATGTTTAGTACATTTTCTTCTCCCACTATTCAGCTGGTCACCAGTTCCTACTAATTATAACTCATAGACATACTTAAAATATCCCCTCTCCTTATAATTCTCAGCACATGTGTTAGTTTAGGCATGTGACACTGTTATGGTTTGGATGTGAGGTGTCCCCCAAAAGCTCATGTGTGAGACAATGCAAGAAGATTTAATGGTGAAATGATTGGATTATGACATCCTTAACCAAATAAGTGAATTAATTCTATGATAGGGATGAACTGAGAGGTAACTGAAGGTGGGTAGGGTGGGGCTGGAAAAGATGAGTCATTAGAGGCATTCCCTTGGGGTATATTTTTGGTGAGCTGACCTTAGTCTATCTCTCTTCTTCCTGATCATTATGTGAACCTCTTCTCTCTACCACATTCTTCTACCATGATGTTCAGTCTCACCTGGGGCCCTAAGGAATGAATCTGTCCTCCTGTGGAATGAGACCTCTGAAACAGTGAGCTCCTGAATAAACTTTTCCTCCTCTATAGTTTTTTCTGGTAGGGTCTTTTAGTCACAGTAGTGAAAAAGGTAACTAAAACAGATGCCTAGCCACCAAATTTTTTTGATGCTTTTTAATTTATATCCTGCTTGCATCTTTCTCTCCCTTCCATTCCATCTTCTGCCTTACAACCTTATCATTTGGAAAGCTGATTCTTCATTCCTCTGTTTAAAATCGATAACAGATCCTCATATCAAAGGTTTAAAGTCTAATCTCATTAGAAAGCTATAAGTTCAGCTTGCCTCATTTTTATTAACATCTGGTTTCTTTCCAACGTTATACCCTAATACTTTTCCATTCTACAATCCAACTTAACAAAAGATTTGTTGCTCTCCAAATGTGCTCTGCTTCATTGTATTTCCTCTATTTTAAAAATCCATTTTGTTTGTCTCCCTAAAGGACACAGTTCATCCTAAAAGGCTATGTCTGCCACAATTTTTAAAAAATATTTTTATAAAATAAAAATTGCAAAGTGGTGCTTAAGGACTGGCATATCTCCAGCCCTTTTTAATATTTTATTTAGAGACAGGGTCTCACTGAATTGCCTTAGGGCCTCACTAAGTTGATGAGGCTGACTTTGAACTTGAGATCCTCCTGCCTCAGCCTCCTGAGCCACTGGAGGAACAATCTATGACTGCAATTCTGTGAAGCCTTCTGGGTCACCATTATTTCTTCCTATATGACTTTGAATATTTTTATTGTGTGTGAATATGTGCATGAATATTATATAGAATAGAGTACATTGTACAAATGATATTCAGCAATCATCATTTTAATTAAGGATTGAAATCATATTAAATATGTTTTCAGATGAGATGGAAATTAAACTAAAATCAGTAAGAAAGACACCTAGGAAATCCCAGATATTTGGAAATTAAGCAACAAGTTTCTAAACCATGAGTCAAATGGGAGATTCCAAAGAAAAGAAAATATTCTGAATTAAATAAAAATTAAAATATAGCATAACAATTTGTGTGTGTAGCTAAGACAATTCTTGAAAGGAAATTCATAGTATTAAATATTCATGTCAGGAAAAGAAGAAAACCTTAGATCAATGATCCAAGTTTTTATCTGAAGAAAATAGAAAATTAAGAAAAATTTAAAATCACCACAAACAAACACACACACACACACACACACACAATGAGCCAACAAAGGACAAAATCAGAAAAGAAAAAGAGGAAGAAGGAACACAAATTATAAATACCTGAATGAATGAGAGGACATCACTACCACTCCTACAGACATTAAAAAGAACAGAATATTAGAGGAGCAACTTAGAGATGGCAATAAAAAAAGAGTTCATTAGAAACTCTAAATATAAAAATCCATAAAATGGAAGACACCAACTACTAAAGCTCACTCATGAAGAAACAGATAACTGAATTAGTATTGTAACAATTAAGTACATTGAATTTGTGTCTTGGAACTTCCAATGAAGAATAGCCTAGATACTTTCACTGGTTGATTGACTTAATCTTGAATTAAAAAAAAAAATAATGCCAGCTCTTTGTATACTGTTCCAGAATATGAAAGAGAAGGAAACACTTCTCAGTTCATTTGAAGAGGCCAGTGTTAGACAACAAAACTAAAGATCTTATAAGGCAAGACAATATGCCAATATACTACTACATGAACATAGATATGTCAGCAAAATATTAGCAATCCAAAACCTTGCAATAAGTAAAAAGAATAATATGTCATGATTTAGCAGGATTTAGCTTTGGAACAAAGACCTGGATGAACAAGCATTACCTGATTTATTGACACATTCTTTTCCAAGAAACTTGTTCACAGTACAGTACAGGTCATCTGTGCAGAGACACTCTTTAAACTGGAAATTGCTGTCCACAAAAGACTGGATTCTCAGGTTACAGTGTGATAAATTACTTATCTTGCAAGGGTCACCTGGATTTAACAATCAAAATATAACACTCCAGATATTAATATGAACATAACTTTTGGATCCTTTTCTCCAAAGTACTTTATAATTTATTTATTTACTTAGTGCCAGGGATTGAACCCAGGGGTGCTTAACCTTTGAGTTGCACCCCAAGCCTCCTAAAGCACCTAGATGCCAATCTGGGTAATTCTTTAGTACGACAAGATTATATAAGGTTGTTGCAGGATGATCAAATAAATGACTTTTTACACAAGATATCTATTTTTACTGTGCTTTTCCCAGAACATACTTCATAAAATAAATGGAAACTTTCTGCATTTTAAAGTAGTTTGTCCCGACATAAAATGCCAATATTTGCACTTCGGAAATACTCAAAGCTGTCCTTTTATGAAATCACCAGAATGATTTCTATTCTGTTATTTTAGATACTTCATTAGCTATTTTGTCTTAATCTGCTATTTTATTTTATATGTCATTCTGATATATGTAGGTGTCTCTAAATTTATTGAGAAATGAAGTGAACCTGGCACTTATAAGCACTCCATAAATATTATTGAACAAATCTTTTATAACTCATAATATTTAATTTTCTGTTTTAATTTAAAAAGCTATATTCCTCTATCCCAGTTTTCTTTTATACATTGTTTTGGATGAAACCACTTAAGTTTATATTGTCTGTGAATTTGAAAATATTTCTATTTCATCTTCATGCATGAGATAATTATGCAAATATTTTTGCAAACTACCACAAATGTCTTGCCATTATATACTAAAATACATAAATAAGTGATAATTCATGACACATGAAGTGTGATATTTTAGAAACACATTTTAAATTGCCTTATATAACAAGGAGTTTCATCATCAATACAAATAACAAATTTCGTTGTCCTCTGTCTTCATCCTAAAATTATTTTATTACTTTAAGCAAATTATTTTTCCTGAATAGAAATATGAATATTGGATTAGATAGCTATAACTTTCCTTCCAGTGTGAATAGTCCATGTACTTTCTCAAGGACACACAAGAGCAGAAACTGTCTGCCTTCCTACACATTCTGTATAATTCACTGAGGTCATGTTGCTGGGCCAAGCCTGCTGATGGATGTTGTACACATGGGCATTGTTAGAACTGTAGGTTGCTACTTTTTAACACAATGCAGTCTGAGGTAAAGGAAGCATTTGAGGATAGTCAAGAGTCATGAGCAGTATGTGATCTAATCTTTGTAAAATGGAGAAATGAAAAAAAATCATGGAGAAATACATTTTGAATTTCCCTTTAGTATTTGTCTTACAGAATGTTTCACAACATTCATCAGCATTTAGAATATTGTAATAGTCATAATATAAGAAGGTTATATTTGTCATTATGTTAAAATGTTGCATTTTAAAACTAATTTTATCATGCCATTACTAGAAAATGTCCCCCTGTATAATCAGTTTAATATGTGTATTTTGTGTGAATGGAGCCTTACTATAATGATTTTGTTATCCACTGTACTGCCTACATGCCCTAGCTGAATTTCCACCCTGATCTTGTCTGTCTTTGAGGACAGAATGTCTTAAGGCCACAGGCTCCTCTTCAGTGGGCTAGCCAAAACCATTCAGATTCAAGATGGCTGCCAGAGTGATTCCCCAGACCTCTAATTTCATTTTAATCTAATTTTCATACTGAGCAACACACCTATAAGCCACCATGATAAGAAGCACCCCACCATAAAAGGAGAGAAAAGATGTGGTGGCTGAGTTCTGAGAAGTCTCCACCTATACCAGGAAAAGACATAAATGTCCTTCACTTTATTAGCCTCTTTCTCCCCTCATTTCTTTTCTCCACTCCCCAACAGGTCAAGAAATTGATTTATTAGTCTGTTTCCCACTTCTGTTACCCTTGGCCAATACAAGTTTCTTTTGCTGCTCATCCAGTACTGAGTCTTGTTATAGGTCTCATGACTCTGAGAAGGAAAATGGGCCCAATTTCCAATTTTCATTTTGAGGAATTCCCCATTCATGGAATGATTTGGTAAAATTTTATTTACTATATATGCAGTTACTATATAGTAAGACTTTCCCCCTCAATCGTTGTTTTCTTCATTTCTTGAAACTCCCTTCAAATATTTGGAATGTAGTATAATTTAAAAATTTAAAATTTGTTTTAAATGACTCTTGACAGAATTGGAGTGAACAATAGTGTGTACTTGATAAGAATAAAGAACAAACTTTATAAATGTACAAATAAATAGCAATGGTTATCCCAAATATTATTCTTTAGTCCTTGACAAATTGACATATTAGCAGAATGCTATTTTATCTGAAGAATTTTATTTGTGATTCTAAGAAGCACACATATCATCTGAGCATTTTTCTTGATAAAACAAGTAAATGTAATCTTTAATTTTGCATCTGCCTTAAGTGTTAATCAGAGCCCATTAGTAATTAATCATATTCTTTTGCAATGAAATTCACCAGAATATGATGGAATGTAGATTAAGTGAATGTCAAAATTAAGTAAGACACTTAACATGAAGATTAACTTAGTTTCTAGAATTGTGGAAGAAAATATCAGATCTGATTTTTATCTTAGATAAAAGAAACCATTTTAGTTTATTTATAGCAACTTGTTTTACCTGAAACATTGCAGGCATCTTCCATTATTCTCCATGCATGTTTGCATCCATGTGCATCACTTAAGCATTGCTCTCTTAAATATGCACAAACATTGGTGTGGGAAGCAGATCCATTTTCTGAGCTTAGTCCCATAGCTTGAATAACAACAAGAAGACAGCAAAAGTTTGCGATGTTGCAGTCTGGTGGCTATTTTCCCCAAATCTAAGTTATTAAAAGAGCAGAATTGTGGAAAATAAAGCATGGTAAAATTATTATAAGGCTGAAATGCATCTTAAACTCCCCTCTAGCTGTAGATCTGTATTTCTCCTGTGTAAGATTCTTCAATGAATTGTCTGTACTGATTCTTCTCATTCTCACCACCTATTTTCAACCTACTTATTTTTAGGATTTTTCAACTTATTTATTTTTAGGACTCTTATTTGATCCAAACTACTCTTTAAAAGGTTTCTAATCACCTCATTAATATCAAATTTAATAGATTTAAGACTTTATCTGACCTCTTTTGACCATTAGTCATTTTTTTGATGTATTTGTTTTGGGATTGTCTTTCTTTGGCAACACTTTTATTGATTGTCTTGATATTTATCCAATCAATATATTCTGGCCATAGTGAATCTCTCCTAGATTTACCTTGCTCTTCTGTTAAAATGTATTTTCACTTAGGTTCTGTCCTTGGACCTTTCCTATTCTCATCTTATGCATTCTCTGTGGACAATTCTATGCTCTCTCAGTTTGAACTAAATTCCCTAGGCTAGGCTGGGGATATAGCTCAGTTGGTAGAGTTGCACAAGGCCCTGGGTTCAAGCCCGAGCACCATACACACACAAAAAAAAAAAAAAAAAAAAGAAGAAGAAAGAAAAAATTCTCTAGGCCAATGATGCTCAAAAATGTGATTCAAACCAATATTTTCCAATATTATAGCCACAGATAGAAAATAGTTTCCTCTATCTGAATGTTTGAAACCATAATTTCTCTAACATTGTCCTTTTCATCACTGTTTCCTAGTGGACCATAAGCAACGACAACATTATCAGAGGCACCCAAACCAGAAATCGTACATTCATGATAAATTCCTTGCATATCCTCAGTTTTACTCTTGCACATCTCTTCTTACAAAAATTGACTCTCACTTAGAGCATTTGATTAACACTTTCATTGGTCTGTCTGCCTCCAGTTTTATCTTATTCAGATATATTCTTTACACCTCCTAATCTACCTAATGCACCATTCTAGTATTGTAATTTCTCTACTTAGACCTTTTGGGTGGCTCCTTATGAGATGTTCCAGATTTCTCACCACTCACAATCTGGAAATCCACAAGAATTTATAATTTTCCAAAAGTCCCATGCTGTTTTACATCTCTGAGGATTTACTGTGCCATCCCTATAAATATTCAATTGTTTTCTTCTGAGTAACTCTCTTTGTCCTTTCAGATTGACCATAATCTTTACCTGTTTTAAGGAATCTTTCTCTGAATGCTATACCATCCTTTCCCTACACCCAAATTAAATTGACACACTTTACTTGTTATTCTAGAATCCTGAGAATTTCCTGATTGTCTATTTCACCTCTCTCTAGTGTGTGTTCATGTGCTTCTTTTCATCACTGAGTTCTAGGGTTTTATTGGGTAGCACTGGAGTTCATTTTTAGTTTTATCCCAAGATATTCAATAAATGCATGTTGTTTCAAACAAAACAGTTGTTTATAGGTCAGTAATACATAAATAAATAACATCTAATCAAAACAACACCTTCCAAATATTTACAAGTTATTCTTAGAGGAGGAGAAATGGTTTCAGAAAGTTTTCCAAAGGCAATCAAGAGATGCCAATGCTAATTTAATATGTTATAAAAGCAATTCAAGTTCATTTGACAACAATGCGAACCAACACTTGCTTAATAAATTTATAGAAAAACATGGAGACTACAATTGATTTATAGTTATATTAACTTTAAGCTACATTTTAATCACATTTGAATTTGAATATTTATAAAGATGATATTAATTATGAACCACCTGTGACAATATAGAGTTATAGGCTTGAAGTAAAGCCTTGAAATCTTTTCTGCTATCTTACCTCTTTTGAAACCTTGCTTCCTAAGAAGATACCAAGACAACTGATTTGACCATATGTACTACTTGCTGGGTCACTGCATTTGGAGGTTAGGCACATGGGTGTGGCTTGGTGACATTTTTCTTTTTGAGGGCTAGAGTGGAAATCGACATTGTCAGCTTTCTATTATTTTCAAGTGTTCAGGAACAACAATCATCTAGCTAAACCCCTGTGCTCTTAACTTGGCTAGCCTAGATAAAAAGGGTGTTTTTGATTCTGGTGAAAATTTACTTGGATTAATCCAGTTTTCAAAAACCCTCATATGGGGATTTTATGTCAAAAATGTAACTTATAAGAAACTGGCATTTTGCCATTTATCATCTGTCTTTTAAATGGTTACTTCAAGAAATTTACAGGTGATGATCCTGAATATATCATCAAAACATCCCCAGTACCTCTGCTAAATGATAATTTATGAATTCTACATAATATCATTCCTAAATCTACTTCACCTCCTTTGACATTTTCAAATTTTGGTTGAATAATACACTTAATTGATTATTTTACATGATTTTTCATATCTTCCACTCAAATACAATACTGAGTTAATTAAAGAAACCATACTGATTATTTGGCCCGCAACACCCCAAAACATAATTATCTTTCTAAAATATGTCTTATTCCTTCTTAAAATTCGTGACTCTATATTTAACTCAAGATTTTTCAAAAATTCTCCTGAATTGCTCAGTGAAAATTAGATTCTTTTTTAAAATTAATAATAAGAAGAATGCCTCACATAATAGAACTGTTATTTAATACAAAGAAAGACTGAAAATATATTAAGGATTCCTTTCCTTCTTGAATTATCTTTGATTCAATTTAGTTTGACTCTCCTTTTAAAGTTTAACACAATTTGAAATAAAGTTCTTTATTTTCTTGTCCACAGTTATACTTTTGTTCATCAATATCTATTAGCCTAGAGTAAACAGAAAATACCCTGGCTTTGTTTACTATTATCCAGCTATAATTACAGCTATCACTTTCCTGAATTTAATTTATAAGTTTCACTCAACACTGGAGAAGATAGAAAAACTCCAATAACACACAAAACAAGTAGATTGTTATTGATTCTACATTAAACACAGATGAATTCATTTTCATCATCTTCCTACAATATAGTCATAGGATGTAATATAGGAGAGGCAATTCCATACTTAGGTCATTAAATTTGATCAAAATGTGAAGCACTTAACGTGGTGTTGTTTTATTCTACTAAGTGAATCAGTAATATTAAGATTTTAAAATTAGAGTAAATGAGTGGTTTAAATTAAAATTGTTAATTTAATTTTAAAATAAAATAGATAATAATTCAAAATTTATCTTATAACTTGTAAATAGATACTGGAAGTTTTCATTTCTTTTTAAAGACTCTAGGACTTACATGAATTTCATAAAATCCTGGTAAATAACTCAAAGTTATTGGATTATTGTACAATTAAACAGAAACAACCAGAATGATTAATGCAATTCTTATATTATTCATTTTCTATCAAGTTAGAAATAAATAAATAAAAGAACTGTACATTTTTGTCAGTGATGAACGATGCTGAAACATAAATGTGTCGTGTAATTGGTATTCTACATTATAAACCCCGTTAAGCTTAAGTCACATGGGACTATATTCAGTTTGCAAATAATTAGTACTACAATGAGTTCAGATAAACCAGAAGCGCCATTCACTTACCCAGTAAAATGAGCACTATCATGCCGGATGACTTGGGGCTGTTCACCTGGACAAAAGGCACAAGTACTTATTCCAGCCACGTCCTAACAGAAACTGTCCTAAATAAGGTTTCAGCCTCTGTCGTGTGTACTAAGAACATTACTAATTCAAGTCAACTTCCTATGTCACTATTTCCTCACCAATCTTTCCTGAGCTGTGAACTTTCCTAATTATATTCAAATTCAATTATTCTCCTGAGAATGCTAATCCTGGATATTATGCTTCCAAGAAAGCCCACAAACCAATAATAAGGGAAATGATACATACTCTGCACATTCGTGAGAAAGCAGTTTTTTTTTTTTTTCTTCAGCTGGGATATTAAACTGTGTAAAAATCTCCCAAATACGACCCAAGATTTTCCAAGACATTTGAGCTCACTCAGTTTCCATCTCAGTTATGGAAATGATTTCATGTAGTTGGAGGACATGCTCAAGGAAAAAAGACATAAGCAGTCCTGAAAAATTACAGGAAATTCAAGTTCCCGCAGTATAAGACTGGTTTACCTCATCTTCCTAAATGAGGAAAGTTTTGCTCCATGTTCCGTAAACCCCAGTGTGTTTAGAAATTTTGTCACTTTAATCACAGTTTCTCCCACTCTTCAAATACAGCTACGCTGTAAAAAAGTGATCTCTCACAGTGATGCAGAAGTCCTCTGTTCCGCTGGGAAGGTAATCATTCACATCTGTGTTCACACTTGACAACTCTTCTAGCTCTGATGCGGGATATTGTTTGTCTCACATCTTCTTTGATACTGCTCTTCCTCACCTAAGCCTAGAGCACATCATCTCCCTCCACCCAGGCTTTTCCCCACGCCCGTGTCATGAAGCTTCTGATTTTAAGTCACCCTGAGCCATTTCTGTAATGCATTAGGGAATATAAAATGCTGCTTTGGCAAGAAATTAGGAAAAGATAGAGTCAGGAGAGAGGAGCATTTGTGTTTGCCCAGTTACACAGTAAGGTGTTTTTGATCACGTGCTGTTCATGTTTATTTTATACTAGTAGAGAAGCTCTGTTT
The DNA here is from genome assembly GCF_021218885.2 of Marmota monax. NCBI lineage: Eukaryota > Metazoa > Chordata > Mammalia > Rodentia > Sciuridae > Marmota > Marmota monax. The sequence goes on along the minus strand of NW_026694880.1, from coordinate 1,572,049 downwards.
TGTTTTCAGAATGCATAGTGGAAAAAAACACAGACATTTGAGTCCAGCAAACGGAAAATGTAACACTTCTTCTTTATAGATTTAGACAGCTTACTTAATACCTGAAGTAAATCACTCCTCTGTAAAATGATTGATAGTATCCATGGTTATGATTGATATTAAGCATGTATACAGGGTTTTATATCACACAGGTCCACAAAAGGTTATATTACAGCCATTGACTTTATTATTATTAAATGAATGAATTATAATATCATTAAAATTATTTTTCCTTTTAAAGGCATTAGATAGCTAAACCTGTTTTATAACTTCTATCAAGATTCTTGTTCTTTTTGATATAAGCAACTCAAAATGGCTTGGGTTAGAGATGGAGTTGGTAACTCTCCCAATTGGAGTGGCCTGGGCTAGAATTAATTTCAGGCAAATTTTTAAGTTGTGCCTTTAAATTATATCTTCAGTGCCTTAGTTTTGTTGTTGTTATAGTTCGTTTTTTTCCTCTCCTGTCTCAGCTGCTTTCTCCTGTCTCATGCTCAGGAAGGTGGGGTTCTCCTTTCCCCTGGCTGGAAAGATGACTGAGAGCCCATGGTGTACATCCTTCTCTCTTAGAAATGAGGCTGGGAAATGAGACTTTTCCTGTTAGAATCTCAGAATTAGGTTACATCAGTTCTAGATGGGTCAAAAGAACATCAGTCTTCCCAATGGGTACAAGCAGCAGGAAAAGGGATCCTTGACAGGCAAAAACAATGTGATCAGAAGAGCATCTAAGTGCTGAATTTAAGTAGGGCAACCACAAAAAATAAAATAAAATAAACAGATATGACAAAGGAAAAGGATGGCATAATGCAGTTTCCTGTTTTAGGGAGGAGATGTAATTGTGACTTTTTAAAGTGAAATGATACACAGAAACTGAATTTAAGACACAGGGGGTAAATGGCTTTAGTCTTTGCCAAACAGAGACAGATGCTAAGGTCTATAGCTTACAGTGCAGACAGGACCTATGACCCTAGACCTGCTTATTCCATATAAGTAATAATTATTAGCTGTTGCTTCTAAAGCATGATCACTGTGTGGTCACTCTATAGGCCTTTTCTCAGAATATCTTTAAATGTCTGAAAATTTTAAAAGACAGACAGCTAATCATCATCAAATATAGTTATCAAAATATTTTAAAATAAACTAAGGTAATACATATGTTTTCTTCATAAAAGTAAATATCAAGATCCAAGAAGAGCTAATAATATATAATTCCAAAGCAGCAGTGATTATGGATCCTAATTTGTGAGATCTCCCACAAACTCCATGATGTACAAAAATATCTGTAATTTCTACTGGTAACAAAGATAGCACAGGATGTACTGAATTTCAATGAGTTTAGTAAAAAAATAGAACAATTTTTTTGCCACAAGCAAATTTATAGGCATCCCAGATGAATAAAACCTAATTAATGTCAATAAAACAATATGCTCAATTGTGTTTTCAAATAGAAAGTGGCAATTGCATCATAATAGTTTAGAGGTGAGAAGGATAATAGAATCATCATTTTCAGTAATTTCCAATGATAATGTGTATGATTATAAATATATCCTGTTTCAAATTAAATACTATGAATGCATAACTGAGACAGAATGATGAAGACTTGCTCTGGAAGGAATCTGTGAGAAGCCCAGGTCTGCTTATTGGGGTTTGCCATCAGTGACCAGAGCTGGCTTGAGGACATGCAAAGGCTCCAGAATTCTAATTCAAAATCCCCTAGTTTCATTTTATTGTGTTTTTTTTTTTTTTACAGACTAAGAAACCACTTTATGACAGTTAAATGTAAACTAAACTTCACACCTTGGCAAAATATATTCAACAAATATTTACTAGAAGTCCATTATAGCAAAGATTCTGGAAACACAAAAAATTGAGGCATAGCCTCAAGTTTTGGGATTAGATACACTAGGGGGCAGATGAAACTATACATAAAAAGGAAAAACAATGTTAACTGGGTGTGATGTTGTATATCTATAGTCACAGATACTTGGAAGACTGAGGAAGGAGAATCAAAACTTCAAGTTCAGCCTAAGAAACTTAATGAGTCCCTCTCTCAAGAAAAAAGAAAAAATATTAAAAGAGATGGACATGTAGCTCAATTGGTATTTGCCTACCATGCTTGAGGTCCTAGGATCTACGTACTTTTTATTTTCCTGTACTGAAAAATAAATAAATAAAGGTTGAACAACAAAGTCAACCTGTATCAGTCTATTTAATAGAAGACACTTAATAAAAGACATTTAATCTATTTAATAGAAGACATTTCCTTTTGAAACACAAAGCTCTTTAAATTTTTGTCTAATATTTGACTTTCCTTAATTACCCTGGCATTTATCATATATTTGTCTACTTTAAACTTCGTAACATTCTCTCATCTGAATGGAAGATACTAGGTCTGATTATCTTTAAAGTCAACCTAATATTGACATCTCTGGAAGAAGGAGCTCTGGATAGAGATAAAGGTAGAGATAGAGATAAAGATAATGTTCCTTCTCTATAAAGTCTGTAAATAGGGTTCAAAGAGAAACAAAGGAAAATTACTCACAAGTATGTTTTGTTTTCTTTTGAGAAATGAAAAATTCATACTATTTTTTTTACTAGAGGGATTTGCAGCATTTGGAAAGGAATTTGGACATTTTCAGGAATTTGGACACCTCTAAGAATGGTCTGTCAAGACTAACTATTGTAATGCATTCTTAAGTCTTTAAAATTTCTTAAACTTTTATTTGCACTCTGCTTCCCATTTCATGTTAATATTAGAGTACGTTGCACATTCTGATCATCACCATTAAAAGATATTATGTATCTGTAGATGCAGCAAAGTTAGCTATCTCCACCCATCATGTATTTATATGTTAATTTATTTTTCCCTTAGGTGTAGAATATAATAGTCTTTGAAATGTGTTTGTCACAGTGCAAACATTGTCCATCAGAGAGATGATTGATTCCATAAGGAATGCCTCCTACTGAATTCTAAGTTGAGCAATCCATGGGATGTCCAGACCAGCTCTCCCAGTGAACCCATAGAAAAAGGCTCTGGATATTCCTTGGAGATGTCTGGTGGCAACATAAAAGGATTTTTAATATGTGATCAAGGCAACTGGAAACAGATTCACATTGTGATAATTACCTTCCTTCTCTTTTCAAGGTAACTTTTTCCATTTTACAGTGTTGGTACCTAAATATATCCCTGGAAAACAACAAATAGAGAGGTAGTCCAGTTTAAGTTGCCCATGTATATCTTCTTTTAATTTTTTTGTACATTTTTGAATGTTTTTACTTAATTAATTTACTGTGTTTCTAAAGCATCCTTGTTATCATATTTATATTTGTATATTAAAATATTAATTGTATCTCTTGCATTTTTTCTTCCAAAATCAAGGAAACAAAAGAAAAAATTACCATGATTCTACTAGTGTAACTGATGTTAATGTGTTCACCTTTCTTAGTTTTGACAAAAATATACATAAATTTGTGTGCTATATACCGTTTTTCAGAGCATATTTATCACAGGATTATTAATAAATTATAGATAGAAAAAAGACTTGGTGAAAGTAGCTATCCTGAATTTCCAGTTGATTATTTCCATTTAAACTGTATATTTGTTTCTTGGGTGTAAGGTATAATTGAAAAACAAAACACCAAAAAATAGACTTTCCAAATCCCAAGTGTTAAAATAGAAATTCAAATGACTCAGATTCCATGAGTAGCATATTAAATTAATGCTTCATCCATGCAGTATATTTTAATTGAAATTATTCAGCTGTTGATTGTGATTACTAAAATAACTTATAATCTTTGTTAAAGATGTAGGAATTTATAAACTAGAAAATGTAAATAATGTGTAATTGAGTCTTAATGATAATTGTCAAGATTTTATGGGCACTTTTCAAAAATTTCTAAGCATTTTCATGAATGTACATCATGTGTGTTTTATTAAGATTATACTCTACATACTTTTCTGCAATCTATTTTGTGATCTTAACAATGGACAACAAACACATTTCCATGTCCATGTGTAGATAACAGAATTAGTGTGTTTATTCTATCTAGTATATGATTGTAGAGATGTTTTAAACTTTATTCAGTCTACTATTCACTTATTTATTCAACAAATAGTTATTGAGCCCCTATTATATTCCAGATACAGCTCTTATTTTAGAGCTAGATAATAATAAAGACATATCTCCTCCTTGGCAGTATATATTCTAGTTGGGGAAGATAAGCATAAACAAATAAAAAATAAATACCATCTACATTAGAAAGTTGTAAGTTGAATAAGAAACATAAGGCAGGACAGAGGAGAATCATGGGAGAAAGAATGATCATATTAAACAGGATAAGTAGGGGAAGAAAGTGCATGCATAACACAGAATAACTCAGAAGAGATTTCAGATGAGGAGAGAGCAATGTCAACATCTTGATGTCTTGATATTAGGTATGCGTGTGGCATGTTCTCGGAGCAGCTATTGGGCCACTGTGACTAGGACAGATGGACAAAGGGAAGAGAAGGAAGACATGGGGTCAGAGAGGTTCTGGTCCAAAAAATGTTGGGTGTTTTTTTAGGCATTTACTAGGGCCTTTTTAAAAAGATTATATGAAATTAGGAGTCATAGAGTAGTAACAGAATTTGACTATTTTTTTTCCCCCAGTGCTGGGGATTAAACCTCACATATGTTAGGCCAGTGCTGTGCCACTGAGCTACATTGCTATCTCTGTCTAACACTTTTTAAATACTGTCATAAATGTTGCTTTATGGAGAACAGACTACCCCAAATTAAAATGAAAGCAGGAAACCCAAGTATAAGACAACTCAGTGCCCTGGGGCACTTTAAAATATGAGAACAGAAAGATGAAGAAGAGACAGAAAGAAAAGCCCAATGAGGTGACAGGAAATCCATGAGAACAGAGCATCCTAGATGTCCAGTGAACAAATGTTTCAGAGAAAGGAATAATTAACTAGTAACAACTCTTGAGGACAGGATATTGATTTGGCAATGTGAAGAAGGCCATAATATGAAAATATTTGTGGGATTTGGGCCACAAATACATAGATGGATTGGATTTGGGATTAAATGAAAGTTCTGATAATAAGTGTTTCCTTTTTCAAGGGAATTTGCTGTAAAGAGAAGCAGAGAATTGGGGCTGGAGAGGGATGTTGGGTCAACAGAGATGCTACTGCAGACACAGATTATATTTATTCTATACTTAAATGACTTTTCTGACTGCAAAGAAAAACCAAATGAGTTTTTGAGTTATACCATAATGTGTACTTTGACTACTTGTTACAGCTCATTTGTCTCTAAAATTTAAGCTCCTGCCAAAGGTTAGCATTCTACTTCATTTTCTCCCTTGTAGAGTTATTTCTAATTTTTGTAGTCAAACAATTGTTTCAGAGGAATGAGTTTCAAAGCTTCTTCATTACTTTGGCGTAATAGGGAAACTTTGAACCACTAGTACTTCTTGGACACAATCTCTATCTCTATGTAGTTTCTCTACATAGTCTACCCATCTTAGTTGCTTCAAGAAAACTGAGCTTCTTACATGTCAGATTAGAGTTCTGTGTGATATGTGTCAAGAGTCAGATGGAAGGCTTTTTTTTTTTTTTAAGCAGTAGTTAGTTTTACTGTTACTGTAATGAAATATCTCAAAGGCAGGCTAATTTTATGAAGAAAAGTTCATTCAGCTATAGTTTTGGAAGCTGAAAGTCCAAGATAAAATGGCCTCCTTGGTTTGGCCACTGGTGGAGACCTAATTAATGGCAGATGGCATCATGGTGGGAGAGAATTCTAGAGGGAACATTCCCAAATAGGAAGCCAGAGAGGCCAGGCTTCCACAATCTCTTCTGAGTGTACTTCTCTAATGATCTGAGAACTTCCCACTGTGTTCTGCCTCTTGAAAATTCTACTACCTCCCAACATTGCCAACCTGTGTTGGGCTTCCAAAAATAGAACAACTGGGGGACACATTCAAACCATTGCAATGGATTTTGTTATTTAGCCTTCAAAATCATGTTATGTAAACTATTGCAAATTATTGGTTGAGGAAATTACTTAGTTTTGCCTCAGATCCCAATTCCTGATGGAAGAGTATCAACACTATGTTGTAAATAGCATGTGGGATGGTGTATATAATGTTGAGGGTATCTATGAGAAGAACATCTGCCATAACTTACAAGCATCAATTACCTTCTTCTTTGACTCATATTTCTCCCTGTATCATGCCCTTACATTTTGACATAATTTCCAGTCCTGCATGATTTTCTTATTCTCTCATCACTTTCCTGGTTTCATTTCCTTGCCTCCCAATTTGACCCTATGGCTAGGCACTTTTTCACATTCTTCAGTACCTCCAGATGCTCTCTCTTGTGATCCTTAAATACACTAAATATTTCAGTCACTAAATTTAATTATGTCTGCTTCTGAATTACTGTATCATATTGGAGAAAATTACATTACTGCATTGTTGGATTTATTTTCATTCTCCTTATTTTAATTTTTTACTTTCAACTAGAGTTTTTGGCACTGCCCAGCAGTACTGTCACAACTAGTGAGAAATATTGCTCATTCCCCAGGTTGACAATTATAATTATTTATCATTTATCTGAAATACAATTTTTTTACAATTCTTTTCTACTAACAGAAAATTTGGTCCATTGCAAACAGAAATTTATCTTATTTTTTTAAATTTAATCTCCACAATATTTAATTTCCAAAATTCAATATTTTTGTTCAGTTATGTTTATCATTAAAAAGAATATGAACATATAATACTTCATTTTTCTTTATAGACATAGCAGTTTTCCATCTATTGGTTTCTTAGAAGAAGAAGAAGATGACTTCTCTGACGTCTTCTCTTTATCTCTTTAATCTTTTTTGTTTAAATAAACATTAGTACTTTCTTTTTATTGTAGTTGTCAGTGCATATTAATTATACAAAACAATGGTATTCATTGTGACAATTTCACACATGCATGTAATATATTTTGATAGTATCCATCCACCCTACATCCCTCTGTTCCCCCTCACCCTTTCTCGGTTCCTTTCCCCTTCCCTAACAGTCCCCTTCTATCTTTTTTACCCCTAGCTTTGAGAGTAAACATGGGATGCGTGTCATTCTAATCTCCAGTTCCATCCATTTTTCCAAAAATGATATGATTTAGTTTTTCCTCATAGCCAAAAAATATTTCATTGTGTTTATATGTCAAGTTTTCTTTATCTACTGATGGCCACCTAGAGTCATTCCGTAACTTGATCATTACGTATAGTGCTATGATAAATATGGGTATGCAGATATTCTATAGTATGATGACTTTGATTTTTCAGGTATAAAGAAAGAATGTAATAGTTCTATTTTCAGTTTCGTGACAAATCTCTATAGTGGCTCTATTAATTTACATTCCCACCAAGAGTGTATAAGGGTTCCTTCACTGGCCCTTACAACATCCTCACCAGCATTTGTTCTTTTATAGTATTCTCAATAAAAGCCATTATTACGGGGTGAGATGAAATCTCAATATAGTTTTGATATGCATGTCCTGATTGCTAAATATTTTGAGCATTTTTTATGTATTTATTGGTTATTTGTACTTTTTAAAACTTGTTCTTTTTAGTTATACAGGACAATATAGTATATTTTGACATATTTATAAAAACATGACGTACATCTTATTCTAACAAATGGGATGGTATCAAACTAAAAGGCTATTTATAGAAAAAGAAACAATCAAGAATGTGAAAAGAAAGCCTTCAGAATGGGAGAGAAATCTTTGCCACCTGCACCTCAGAAAGAGCATTAACCACCAGGATACATAAATAACTGAAAAAACTTAACATCAACCCCCCCAATAACCCAATTAATAAATGGGCAAAGAAACTCAATGAGTACTTCACAGAAGAAATATGATTGGTCAACAAATATATGAAAAAAAATGTTCTACATATCTAGCAATTAGAGAAATGCAAATTAAAACTACACAGAGATTTCATCTCATTCCAGTCCAAATGGCAATTATCAAGAATATAAGTAACAGTAAATGTTGGCGAGGATGTGGGGGAAATGTACACTCATACATTGCTGGTGGACCTGCAAATTGGTGCCACACTGGAGAGCAGTATGGAGATCTCTCAGAAAATTTGGAATGGAACCATCATTTGACCCAGTTGTCCTACTCTTAGGTTTAAACCCAAAGGACTTAAAATCAGCATACTACATTGAGACAGCCATATCAATATTTATAGAAGCTCAATTCACAATAGCTAAATTATGGAATCAACCTCGGTGCCCTTCAACAGATGAATGGATCAAAAAATTGTGAGATATATATATATATATATATATATATATATATATATATATATATATATATATACACTACTCAGCTAGAAAAGAATGACTTTCTGACTTTCTGGCAAATGGATGGATCTAAAGACTATTATGCTAAGTGAAATAAGCCAGTCCCTCCAAACCAAAGGTTGAATATTCTCTGTGATATGTGAATGCTAACATCCAATGGGGACAGGGGAGAATAGAAGTTCAGTGGACTAGACAAAGCATAATACAGGGAAAAGAAGGGGGACAGGAATAGGAATGACATTGGAATGGATCTGACATAACTTTCCTGTGTGTGTGTGTGTGTGTGTGTGTGTGTGTGTGTGTGTGTGTATGAATATACCAGAGTGAATCTCCACATTATGTACAACCACATGACTGGGATCCTAATTAGAATAAGATATACTCCATGTTTTTATAAATATGCCAAAAATATACACTAATATCATGTATAACTAAATATGTCAAAATATTCTTTTTAAATTTTGGTCATAGAAATCGAACCCAGGGTCTCACACATGCTAAACATATGCTCTGCCACTGTACTACATGTCCAGCCCCCGATTTTTACATTATTTTTAAATTAAATCCATCCTACCTTTTACTTCCTTTTAAATCAAGTACTACTTAAGAGCATGTGTCTTAACTTTTTAGGCTAACATATATCCATATTAATATTATTTGTATGTAGTATATACCAACAAGGTTTCTAAGTGTTTTATATGTGGTGAGTAGTTCAATACTCAAAAGAGCTCTAAGATGTTGTATTATAATTATATATACTATTTTATATTATATTTATAATATACTGTATTACACCATTTTAATCCTTATATTACTGATGAACTAGAGAGAAGAGAGTAACTTTTCAAGATCATAAGACTAAGCTAATTTAAGGGTTTAAGTTCACAACCACTATTAATATTGACTCAATTTATGACTAGTGGGTATTAAATTATTAAATTAGTTCATAATATCTATAACTTCCTGCCTTTATCAAAGTTTTCTGATTGACTAAAAAACATTACCAAGTTTTATAAATATTCTGATATCTTAAGAAGATAATCATGTTCTTATGTATAGACAACAAAGTATTGTATACATATGTGTGATATCAATATATTAATTTAGTTTGATGTTACTTTGTGTGACAAATACATTAATGCTAGTATGATACATATATGAATAGATAGTTGACATGTGATCAAGTATTTTTTATTTTTATATTGTCAGTATTATTTCAAGTTCATAAAAGTTTGTGACCATGACCATGGATTTGGATTGTATTTATCCCTATGTAATGTTTCTCTTTGTCATGTTATCACCTTATATTTTACTTTGCCTAATATTAATATATTAACTTTATTTTAACTTGCACTTGCCTGGACTATCTTTGTTCATGGTTTTTCTTTAAAATTTTTGTCATCATTTTAGATGAATATATATATATATATATATATATATATATATATATATATATATGTATGTATGTACTGGGGAGATGGAATTCAGGGTTACAAGCATGCTAGACAAGTGCTCTTCCAATTTTTTAGTCTACATTCTCAGCCTTAAATACACTTCTTATAAACAATGTATGACCAGAATTTGGTTGAGTAGGATTCAATCCACTCATTTTTACTATAAAATATAGTTACTTTTATACTTTCTAAGTCATTTTTTAATGAGAGTTTTCAACCCAGTACCCCAACTCATTATCAACTTTCAGGTTTTTATCTTAAATCATTTAAGATTTTTAGTCCCAGTCTCCTATGAAGTTTTTCCTTAAGTGTCACTCCTTGTTCTCAAGGTTCTTTTTAAATTTTTTTTTAATATTTTTTTAGTTGTTGATAGACCTTTACCTCTGAGCCCCAGCCCCAGTCCTCTCAAGGTTTTCAACATGCATTTTATATACTTTCATAAATTGTAGCATTAGTGGAGAGCAGACTGCTGATTTCCTCTCCGCTATCTATGTTACTATTTTTCCCTAATCTGAAGCATCACTGAGCCCAGTTAAAGCACTTCATATCCTGTCCTCTCTGAAAATAAAAATGGTTAATCAGGGTTTCCAGGAAAGTTCCTGAGAAGGGGAAAGGCTGATGTCACAGATGCCATGTGTCTTTCTGTTCGTTTTTTCTATTCTCTTTGCCATGATTCGGGCATAATAAATGCAGTGTTAACAGCCACCTTTCCTGCAGGGCAACCTGGAGCATGAAAACCTTCTTGAAAGATACAGAGAAAATATGTGAGCCTGGTGTCCTGAAGACTGTGCACCCTGCATGCCGTCCTCCCCAGCCCTGCCTGCTCTGAAGTGCAAGTAAGTGAAAGACAAGGAGACTTTGGCTTTGAGCCACTCACTTGAACTTCTGTTTTCTGTAGCTAAAACTAACCCTATCTAATAGATGATCAATTTTGATTTGACATTGTAATTGTATGCGCATATGTGAATGTTTATGTTAAGATTTGCTACTCAGCTCATTTCTTGTCACCTTTATTTTTCTGTTCTGAATTCTCATTTTGCCACTTCAAGTTTAAATAGTTTTTAAAGTATTTTCTTGGGAGGCATTCTCTTTGATTCATAAAATCTCCCCCAAATGTCACCCTTTGGTTTGACACATCCTGGATTTGGCACCCACAAACCACTGACTTATCTTCCTGCCTAGACACAGTCTCCAGAAAGGGCTCAAGGATTACAGGGTGGCCCCCTGAGAAAGAGCAATCCAAGTGTAAGCTGCACTACTAAAGAGCTTCTAAGATTTGGACTTAGGACAGGTTTTAATATGAGACACCTCTGGATGTGTATAACATGAGAAAAGAAAATGTGTCTTGCATTCCTTCTGTTTAAAGTAGACACATACACTTATACACTCAATGAGAGAGAGAGAGAGAGAGAGAGAGAGAGAGAGAGAGAACAGACCCTCACAGCCCACACTCATATAGGAAGGCCACCATTAGCCAGGGAGCAGCTAGCTAGCAGAGTAGGCTGTGGGCCAGGTGGTGGCAGATTCTTGGCTGTAAGACTGGCAGATTGGCAGCAATGGCTGGGTGGGTGCCTGAGGCAGCATATGCCAGAAGGTGGGGGTAGGGTACATCCCTTGGCAGAAAAGAGGAAGGAGCCACCTCAGGGAGTGAACTTGCATGCATGGTCACAACTCAGCCTCCCCATCCATAAACAGAGAGTAAAACCATGTGAACAAGGGGAGGACAAACTGCAAATGTATTTAAAGTACCTCCTAGTCTGAGCTACTGGAACCGCACCACTGTTAAAGTAGGTGATGGCTAGGATCCATTGTAAATAGAATTAAACATTAATGTGATCTCTCTTATTCCCCAAATCTTCATCTAGATGTTAAATCTTTTGTTGACTTTCCAGCCCCCATTGCCACTGCCTTGGTATAGATCCAAATTATGTTCCTTGAGAATGGATACTTTTATGAAAGGCAATTTGAGATCTAAACTTACAACCCTCCAGCTCTCCAATTCATCACTATAGGGCTATTAATATACTTTGTAGAACACAAGCTAACCTGGTCACTGTTCTGAACAAAATTCTTACATTGCTCCTCATTATGTAACACAAGTTTCAAGTTTCCTTGAACATTGTAAAAAGTGCTTTACTATCATCTACCCCTTCCGGTCCATCCCACACCAGTTCCTGCCAGGGCCCCATTTTCCTTTTAATGATATGATGGGGGTGCTGCTCTACATCCTGTCTGAATATGGAGCTGTCCCTTCTGTACAGAATGGACTTCTTCATGTCTGCCTTTACATTCCAGCAACTCTTTTCAATGTCACCTTTCTTTAAGCAGAGCCAGACATTTTATCCTGTCTAATCTCTGACACCTAAAAAATGATTTTTAAATTTTGTTTAACTTCTTCCCAAGAAAAGCATTAGCTTAATGTGGGTAGGCATTTCCTTCTTTGATCTGTATATCACTTCTAAGTACAGTGTTCACATAAATAGTAAACATTCAGTTTTTGTTTTCTTTACTAGCAATGTCTCACATTGTTCCTAACACTTTTCAAAAGTAAGTAAAATAAAGCACAATCCGAGACAGCGGACCTCTCATTTATTGGTTCAGTCTGTGAATGTTTACTGTTAATGTGACACTTGATGGCACAGAAGTTTCTTAATTCCATCTAGGGAGGTCTCAAGATATGTAATGTAGGGAAGTTTACTCTTTGGTTGTGGCCTGACCTGGGCAGAATAATTTAACCAAGTCTTCATTGGAAATTTGTAGTAAGAACAATCTCTTACATATAGGCCATGTTTTGGGAGATTGGGGTTTAAAATCTGCATTTGTATCTAACCTGTATTTTTATAGTTCCAGTTCACTTGTGATACAGTTTAGTGATATTGAAAAGAAACATTGTGTATATGTAACTATATCTGAAGCTAGCTTTGCTTGCCATTCATGTCATTAAATTTTTTCAAGTACTCTTGGTTTTTGTGCTTTCTAACAGACTTTATTTATATTTATTTGTTCCAAGAATCATTTTAGTGCCAAATACAATTTTAAAAATTAAAATTACAGGAAATGAAGACAAATAGGGAAGGAAAAGTAGGAAAATAAAGTGAGACTAGATGGAGATTAGCACATACAATGTTGCCTAGGACATGGTATATATTTGCAAAGGTGGGAATGAGTAGGTTACAGATCTAATCTTTCCAACAGGCAATTTGAAAAGTGAGCACAACTTGAAAAAAAAAAAAAAACAACAAAATATTGTACAATGGTATTAAGATAAAAACAAGAAAAGTACAAGTACTCTTGGTGCTTAGTCCCCCCCAAATTTTCCTTACAAACTCTTTCATTTTAGGACTTTGGAATGCCATGAGCAAGGTCAGTCACAATTTTAGGTAAATGGAGTAATGTACTTTTAGGACTCATCTTTGGACTAGAATGCTAACATCCTGTAAAAGTATACACTCACACACCACACACTGTATCAGGAGAACCCAGTTTCTCCTGAGGTTAATATAAGAATGGGTTTTGAAGTAGATGGAAAGACAGGGAAAAGAAAAAAAAAGATTCCTTGATCTACCACAGAAAATTCTCCAAAGATATTGTTTCCAGTCATTGGTTTTGATATGCAAAAGTAAATTCTATAGGTTCTTTTCATTACTTCCAGTTAGTTTCTGAAAAACATCATAAGGAAGCTTATTTATAAGTAAGTTCAAAGTGACACCATCTGGTAAGGGTAGAAAATGTTTTGTTTTTTCTTATCATTCTTTTTGATCAAATATTGCTAGTTACAGATCTATAACTGGGAGAAAATCTGTGAATTGTGACAAAAGTCTGGAACTAAGCTATATTGCTAGAAAAGAATAGGGACTTATAATTTTGTTCTTATAAAACAGGATTATATCGACATTTTCAAACATTAAGAAGCCAAACAAGGACAATGGCTGCAACAAAACACAGCCAACTCGAGTCAGAAGCGGGCAGAGAGGCCCATAGACTAGAGATGCTCTCTCCAAGATACAACAGAATCCTTTCTAAAATGAATGAGTGAATGGTGGACCTCCCTAGAGTCCCAGGTGATAAATAAGTGGTTAAAGGCCATTCTGTACCATGTGAGTCAGAATCTGGATTTCATTCCAAACCAAGGGAATCTTCATTTTTAACAAGAATCTCAAGGGATATTGAAGCAAAAAAATTAGTAGTCCCTGCCAGGGAAGACTGGTCACAATAATGTAAACTTGGAAACAAAGTATAGTCAAAATCCACTCCCACTAAATCACTCACAGAATGTTCAACTTTATGAGGCACTAGCACAACTTACCATCTAAGAACTGCTGAAAAATATCAGTGCTATTGTGTGATTGGATGAATTGTCTTCTATATAGGTGACCAGGATTTACATTGGCCAAAATCCTTGAGTGGAGATATTAAATTATACAAACCCTGGCTAGTGAGCTTATTGGGGTATAGCTATGCAAAATAATCACGTTTATTTAATGTATTTTATTAAGCTCTGTAATGATGGTAGTAGCTGTTTTTAGTGATCTAGTCTGGATATTCCTGGTGACAACATGATACTGTTATATGTATATAAAATACTTAACTATCATTCTGTGCTCTGTAATTTAGTCATCCTAAATTCATCTGATTTAAGTATTGAATTAAACAACAACAACAACAAAAATAGTTACTTAAAGAAGGTGGCAGAACTCATTAATGTTTTATCCCAATGAAAATCTTGTTAAAGGAACATCTTAACAGACCATGGCTCTTAAAATATCAAGTTTTAGAACCAGTATAAGCATCAGTAGCTGGCCTTACCATCACTTTTCAACCAATTAACAGATGGTAGATGGTTTCAGTTTCTTGAACAAGTTACATTCAGGGCTCTTTTTAATCTGCTTGTAAGCAGTTGATGAACAATAAGCGTGAAAGACTGTCTTACAAGAATACATACAGTGCTGTGAACTTTTGAAACAGATACTTCTGTTCACAAAACAAGGGACATATTTCCTTTTTCAGCCTTCTGAACTCCACCATCTCACTGTATTCTAGTTATGTTTAAAAAACGTCATAATAAGAGCACAATATAGGGGCAAGAAGGTAAGGAACAGTTAGCACCTTTTAGAAATGTGACTATAACAACCTTGGGGTAGCATTTGAAGCCCATTCTTCAGAATCTGTTGGTAAAACCAAACAAACTTATTTGTGATGATACATCCTAAAGGCCTAGAGTGGATTTTCAGGTGAGGAAAGTGGAATTTTTAGAATTGGTGGACTCTAGATTCAGGAAAGAATACATACGTTGTCAGGAGAAAGGTAGTTTTGTAATACAAATATTTTAATTAATTTGGTCAATTCTTACCAATCTGTAGAAAGTTTCTTCCAGAGGAGAACAAAATACAATATACCTAGTTTAATAATTAAATGAGGAGGAGTTCTGCCACCTTTTCAACACGCCAGTGTAGAATGAGGTAAATTCTACATTTATAACAGCTCTGGATAAAAGGAATAGAATTACAGGATTTACATAGTAAAAGAGTACCTACTGCAGATACATTTCAAATGGATAATTTGCTATATAAAAAGATGAATAAATGAGAAAATTATTAATAAATACTAAAGAAAAATGAGATGAACCTATTCTTGCCTCCAAACACACCTAGTTAAAAGCAAAGACTGGGGAATAAGAAGTAAGGGTTGTAGAGGCTTTGCAAGATCAAGTTTTGCAGATTTGTGTGGTCTTAAAGAGCATTTATAAATAATAAAAATTATTTTCAGAATTGCTTCTAAATTAGGAGAAAAAATAGTGTGTGCTCATGACACGAGAGATGGGGTGAAGAAAGTGATATAATTGAAGCCCTGGCAGTCTTCCTTCCTGGAGTGTTAGGAATCTGTACCACAGGAGAGAGGCTGGTAATCCTGAGGCCCACCTAACTTCCCAAGGACTTTGTGCCTGGCTTGGACCTTTTATTTTCAGTGCTATAGAAGAGTGGTGTCTGCATTGTATAAAACTGGCATGATTTTCATTAGGAAAAAAAAGTAAGAATATGTCTTCAGTACACAATGTCTACAAATTAGTGCAGTACCATTCATGGTCTTGCTTTTCTCTGGGTAGGGAAGGAATTTCAGAATGGACCTTGTAATTAAGGACATTTGATTCGAAAGTACTATTGGCATGTAATGTTAGAGTAGATGGACTATTCATGGACCTCTCCTTTTCATTTGTTCTAATTTCTATAACCATATGAAAGCCAGTAAAAGTAAACGTCACAAAAATCAATACAGAGAAAAAAATCTGTTGGAAAATCTTTCTAGAACAGTAAAGATATGAAACCTGGATATTTGTAACAGGGTGAGGAGAACTAGTTACCAGATTAAAGAGAGTGAACTAGATAAAAGAGAAATCGTTAAAAGACTCATATGAAATTAAGATACATTGTGATATATTTGCAGACCAACTACCTGTGTTGAACCACACACACACACACACACACACACACACACACACACACACAGATTTGCATTTGCAAACATTTTACAGTGCTTGAATATGTGTGTTAGTAAGGCTCTAATATGAGTGGGTTATTTTTTTCCAATTCCATAATGGATATTGTGTATGACCTGGACACAGCTTATTAGATAAAAGTTCTCCACTTACATCTTTTAAATCCATGTCCTGTGAAAGGGAACATTATCCATTTCTGAAGATATCCTCTGTGTCACATTAGTAGGAAATGGAGCTCCAGGTTACCAGACACTATCAGGGTTTTCCCAGTTCCACAAACATTTTGGTTATTTCACACTTCCCTAGTAATTAACATATTGCCTTAAGCAATTTGAAATTCATTTTGAATTTATTATGTAAAAACAACATTTAAAAAATTATTATCTGTATTTATTATTATTATCTGTATTACCTTTTGGGGGTTTGACCTACAAAAGGTAATGCAATCGATGTTTTGCTTCTGAAGGTGCCATAGGCTACTCCATGAGCACATATACCCACTGATCTACCTTGGCTTTGGATCTCAAAACTTGGATCCTTTCCAGTTTGAGACAGCAAGCTTAGCTAGGCCTTGGAAAAGGAGCTGATACATCCAGAAGTCCATGGTGAACATTATTCTGGCAATCACTGATATTCTGGAAAGGAAATAACTGACCTTTTAAAAAATGTAAAATTGATAAGGTTTTTGTTGTAAAGCACATTTTTTCCCTTTTCCTTGAATTCTGCTTCATTTTTTTCTCCAAATTTACTACTGGCCAATTGTTCTTAAGAAATAGAGCCTAGGGTTGGGCTGCAGAGCACTTGCTTGGCATGTGTTTGATCCTCAGCACCACATATAAACCCATAAAATAAATGTCAATTGACAACTAAGGAATATTTGAAAAAAAGGAGAAAGAGCCTGAGGTCATTGGATGGTGCTGAACTGAAGGAAGGTCCAGGAGCTCTGTAAGGCAAGAGAAACTCCTAAGAGATCTGTCAGTGCTGAGGTTGGGGATCAGCCCTATGGGCAATGAGTGAGAAAGCAGTGAAAGGAAGATGGGACCAAAGAGGTGCTCCAAGAAACTCCTTCTGTTACCCACTTCTCCTTCATGGCATTGGCCTGGATCAAGGTGCAGATGCTCTGATCCCTCTTCAGGGTTAGTTCAAGGGGGAGGTGATTAGTACCTACTCAGTGATCATAGATTGCTCAGAGCAAAACATTCTCACCACTGAAATAGATTATCTTTCACTATAAAAAGTTCATGTACTCCTGAGGAATACCCCTAGACTCTAATCACATATCCCTAGGAGTCAAGTATTTATCTTGCCTGACTACTTTATCTTTGATAAAGGTTAAAATTAAAAGTGCTGAATAAAAAAGGATCTTGAACATTAAAATCCTTGGCACTTGATTCTGAAATTTAACAGAATCTTTTAAAGCAGAAAAATATATATTTTCAGAATTCACCATTGAGTTTAAACAGTCTTACACATAATGGCTTAGAACAATTAGTTATGTAAATAGATGCTTTACATAATATGATAATAAATTGAAAATCATGAGGTTGTTTTCTCTAAGTCAAAAGTACATTGAACCTCTGACTCAGAACGAAAGCTCCAACATTTAATGCTTTATGTACATAACTTTATATAACTTTTAAGAAATATTTCTGTATTAATCTTAACCTTTATTGTAATACGGCTCTTAGAAACAATATTAAAGATCTTTTATAACATGATTATCCCTGGTTATATAAACTTATTGGGAAAAATATTTTGGTCATTAAGTACTGCACCAGAGGGCTTAATCTGATCCTTAACTGCAAAGATTTGACACTAATTATGAGTGAATATTCAATTTATCTAATCAACAACAACAAAATTTTTCTTACAATAGAGAGGGCAGTATGATGTGATTATAGAATTCTCAATATGATTTTTTTTTTACTTAAAAACTGCATCATGAGTACTCTTCACAGCAGCGGATGTGTAATCACCTTGGGTTTGATAAGAAATTTCCTATGAAGATAGTACACTCAGGCATAAATAACTTTTAAAAGTATAATTGTTGAACAATTGACATGATGTTACACACATGGAACACCATAACTAGAGAAACACATTTCATGGAAAACTTCAAAATTTATAAAGAAAATTTAAAGAATAAGAATACGTGGCGAATCAGGGGGCATCTTTTGCCCCCTATTAGTAGCAGTAGTTATCTAGAAGACAAGTCCCTTTGAACTTTGAGTAAGTATTTTTCATGCCTTTGTACTTCATTTTCTGTGGTAAATAAAGTAATAAAATTGACAAATTAGCAATATTTCTCCTGTTTATATAATGGCTCTAAAAAACACTATTATTTTGCTTCATGCAACTTGAGAACCATTTGAACATAAGCTACTGGAATTATTATTATTTTTTTGAGTTGTGACTTGTGACTTGTAGGAAGTAGAAAAGTCATCAGTTGTGAAATTAACTTTCATAAAAAGCTTTCTAAATTGTAACAACTAGCCAGATATTTTTGAAAAGCAATTTACTATTATTATGATATACACCAAATGCAAAACATGGTATTATTACACTAGTATCAAAATACTAATAGCCCTCCTTGTAATTTGGATCAAACAACTTTGGGGTTTTTGCCATTCTGAAGTTTCAGATTTAAGCATATTCAGAGTACATTTTATGTGGATTTTCTTGATCATCTTTACAACAATGTACACTGGGAGTGAAACTTGATATCATTGTGGTGAACACAGCAATGAACTTACCAACAATTTGTGACAGGTATTTAGTATCCAGAAATTCTTCATGTTTTGTGAAATTTGAAAGTAATTTTTCTCACAAACTTGCTATAATCTATTGTCAAGAATGAATGACTCAAATATCTGGATTTTCCTGGTTTTGTAGTAATTCAGAAATAATAAAGCTCAAACATAATATATATTAGGTAAAATTATTATCCCTATTGAAAATAAAATTTCAGTGACAATGACATCTTACTACATTAAGTTTTTAAGATGTAACAAAAAACAGAGATACATATTCAATTGTATAGCATAAAATGGCCCAACACAATCTTCATAACAAATCTTCTCATTTGTGTCATTAGCACATAATGAGGTAAGTAGTTGACCCTTTATTCCATCACATTCATAGGGCTTACAAACTTGTGTCTTTACCATTTGTCCTATTAAGGTACCCATACAAGTCCAGCTCTCTTAGGAAGTTCCAGGGTCCACATGTTGAGAGATACATACATGGTCCATTATTTCCTTTCCCAGAGTTTAAGTACTGGCTTTATTTTATGATTTTCCTTCCAGGCAAGGATCATTCTTAAAAACAATCTGCTTTCACAAAACTTAAATTTTAATAAATAAAACTGAGAATTTGAAAGTCTTAGTTAAAAACACAAGTCATTCAGGTTACTATAAGCATATGAGTGCCTGGACACGGGTCTTCTTTCACACTGCACTTATAACACAGTGGCACTTGTTTTATAAGCCATTATCTCTTTGAGTGAGATGACACTTGTGAGGTTCAGCATTGACACTCAGCCTCTTCTTTCAGACCTCCAACCAGGTTGACAGTAGTGATGACGGTGGTCCCTGTTGTAGATACCTGTGCAGTAAGAGACTTTATTTCACATGGGCTAATAAATTGATGCCAAATGGTATCATTTTTAGCAGTGTTTCTCAAATCTTAAGGTGCTTGAAAATCACCTGTAGGTCTTGTTAACACATAGATTCCTGGGTACCACCCCAAGGTTTCTGGTTCAGTAGGTTTTGGTTTTGCATGTTTAGTAAGTTCCCCGGAGATGCTGATGCTGATTCAGGAACCACACTTTGAGAATCACTGATTTAGAGCAAAGAAATTCTGATTTCAGATCAGTTATACAAATGCCACCTCTCTGAGTTTTCTTCTCTCTCTCTCTCTCTCTCTCTCTCTCTCCCCCTCATTCACTCTTAAATCTCTCTCTCTCCTTTAAATGGTAAGAACTAGGTTTAATAGTTTTTAAAATATTCACTCTTATTCTGAGCTTTACTTGTCTATTAAGGCATGTTACCAAAATATCTGAGATTTTTTCTCAAACTATTTAAAGTGCTAACTTTTATCCCAATCTGAAAATTACAACTCTCCTTTCATGCAACACACATAAGACAAAAAATTATCACATGTACAAAATACACTATTTGCACTGATAATAGTGGAGATATTTAGCAATGTAGTTCCATAAACCTGTATAAAAGGGTTGTTTTTGCTTTGAGTAGGAAAAGGCACAAGGTAACAGAATCCTAAATTCAAAAGTTTATAAAATAAATCTGGATGCATTACTTTTCTCTGAAAATGATGAGTAGGGCAAAAAAGAAAGAGATAATAAAATATTAATTATCTTCTAAAAATATTCTGTCCAAATCTTTCTCAAATATTGTGTCCCTATCTTGTTTTAATACAATCAGAAGACTTGCTGATATACTATGAGATGAAGAGCATTGTTTTCATGAACCCTTCTTCTACTTTTAATGTAATTTCAAGGTGAATATTTGAATCAGAAGATTTTTGAAGAAGAACAAATCTAAAGTACTCAGTGCTTTGAGTTGCAGATCTATTGTTTATGCTACACATGCTCTACTCCTTTAGTTCATGTGTGAGTTGACAGCAAGGCTCTCTTTCCTCCTAACCACCTGAATCTCAGCACAAGCCCAGTGGAAATCACTGGCATAGAGAGTGTAATTAAATGTATGGTCCATTTTCTGGTGAGGACCATCCTCCTTAGTTGTGGCACAGCACTGCCACATCAGGTAGCATCCCTTGAGTTGTGTGTCCTCTTGTGCTCTTCAACATGTCTCCCTGCCTAGATTACAGCTCTCTTGAAGGCACTCACCTCTTCCTTATTCCCTGTGACCTTGATTTTATCTTATTTTTAAATGTTAAAGTTTTTCCTAAGAGACAGAAATTATTACATATTAGGAGTTACTACAATTTTAAAATTTTAATATACTGTCTTACTGGTCATATGTTGGGGAAGAAATATTTGCAACAGTAAGGTTATAAACCTGAGAAAATTGCCATCAATGAGTGGTAAACTAGTGGAAAATAAAGTTGAATAGTCCTTATTTTATGTGGTTTTGAAAGGTAGTTTATAAATTTTCTAATGTAATATTTTATTTTATATATATTCTTTCAGATGTCACATTGTATTGATAGTATTTTGTGAGTTTTTTTTTTTTAAATGTGAAGTTGTTAATATATGGCAGTTGTTAATCAAGAGTTAGTAATTGCTATCTCTTTTAGTAACCAAAAGAAAATCACTGAATAATACTTGGTGATTTTTAACAGCCAATTTGAATGTGTGAGATTAAAATAACAAGGGATTATAAAAAGGATTAGAAATGTTCAAACATTTAATTGACACACGTTTAAATACATGAAGCTAAAAGTCAAATAGCCTGAAATAAGTTCAGTAATGTTAAACTTCTAACATGTTCAAGTCAAAAGTTGAGATTAGTTTAAACTCACTTTTTTTTTATTTTCAAAGAGCAATAAGTTATTTTAAAAAAAATCAATGAATAATTTTAGCTTCAGATCATTAGGGTAATAAAATTTCTTTTACAGATATTTTTAAAAAGAATAGTTTGACTCAGGTATCCTCGTCATATGAATAAATATTCTACCAGTTTTGCAGTGGTCCTGCCCCGTTGGCTGCTGGGAGTGTGCTTATGCTGGTGAGCACAACTTGCTCTGAGAGTTTTGAAACATTATCAAAGTTGCTGATCTGGGTGGTCAGAGACTTCCTGCTCTCTGTGCTTGTCCTTCCCCGGGTGAGACGATCCTCCTGGCGATGGTGAGCTCCAAGGCAACAGCAAGAAAATGCAGCTTTAAATTCCTCCCGAAATTTTCCTGGGAGAATGAAAGAGAAAGGAATTATGCATAAACGTTTCAACAAATACTGCTTAAGGTACAACTGAGGAACTCCCCTGAGCCAAACTACCAATGAGGTGCAATGTTTTACAAAGATGGAAAAAATGGGAAAAGGAAATTAATGTTATTGGTAGATTCTTGTAACAATGAGACTTCTTCTATGTGATGCTCATTGTTTGTTTCATTCCTTTTAGATCATACCCCATGTATTTATGAATTTAATTGTATTTAACTATATCATTACAATAAAAATGATCATCTATAGAGGCATGCTCAGAGATACATTATTTTTATTCAAAAATAATGAAAGCCATGTTATGCATTGCCCAAATTGTACAGAAATGACTCCCTCAATTTCATTCTAAAAAAGATACTAATGGCACACAAAAGTTCAACAAAATATCTAGAAAAATATATTAAACCATTTATAAGCATTATAGCTTATATCAGAAGAAAATACAGAAGGGGGGAAATCTTTAGAAGTCTGGATCAAAATTATTGATGGACAACTAGAAAGTTGTGAAATGAAACAATCACCTTTATTAGAGCTAATGACAGTGCTGGAAATCATCACTTGTTTTCTTTGTGCCTCAGTTAACTTTGCTGGGTTACCAAGTATTTACATGAGAATATGAATGTTAAAGCATCAGGATACCCCAAGTTTCAGCAATTATTGGCTGTTTTCCCTAACTCATTCTTAAACCCATACCAGAACTTTGACTTGGCAATAAAATGAATTGTTATTTTTACATATAAAAATATCATATATTAAGCTAATAGGTTAGAGAAGAAGACAATCAAAGATGTAGTCAATGAAAATGCAATTATAAAAGTCAGGCAGGTAAAATAGAAAGAAAACAATAGTTATTTAAAATCATATTTTTTCCATAGACTTAGGTAGAGTGAATAATTTATAGATGTGTGTATGTACATGTTGCTTACCTTATGTATAATTTATTAACAATAGTTTTTGTGGTCAGTGAGACCACACAATTTGGAAAAGGAACAATAAACAGATAAAAATTATTTTATATAATTGTGAATCATTAAGTTTAAAATAGGACACACAAGATTCTATGTTATTCATTTCTTACAAATTTCACTTTCTTCCTATTTCAACACTTTTTCTAAATTTACCAGAAAACAAAACAAAACAACAACAAAAAAAACCACTTAGATAATTTTCTCTGACGAGTGAGGTAATGTGTTTCTTCTCAGAAGACACTCAAGCAAATCAGGTCAGAGGAAAATTTGTTTCAAGTAGCAACAAAGCTCTTCACATACTTCAAGATTGTTCCAAACTTTTGGTTATCGATCCCTCAGCCTCTTTTAGAATTATGGATTATAGAAAAAATAGTTGAAAACTTACCACTGAGAAAATTGTAAATAATGGGGTTTGCAGCACTATTGGCATATACAAGCCAGTGGGAAAATGTAAACCAAGCATATACAGTCTCTCTGTCTTCAGTGTGGGCAAACATTCCAAATACTCTGTAGGAAAAGAAACAAAAACAGAAAATCCAGAGTGATTCTGGGAGGCACATTTTAAATAATCAATTCAAAGGTGAGCAGGGCCCTTGGTAGGCCTAACCCCTAGTCCTCTGAGCAGGTATCTATCACTGATAATTTCATGACAGCAGAGTCCCTTTAGAATAGCTTCAGTACCTGAACAGACACACCATGGTTCAATCAGTAAGTCAAAAACTGAGTAAAATCAGAGGGGCGGCAAATGCAATGTTTTATGGTAAAAAAAAAAAAAAATACAGAAATCGAATATATATCCTTCTTATTTCATTTTGTTTCTAAATACAATTGTACAATGTTTTGTTGATATTCACATACTATTGTGATTTAAAAAGCACTTCTTTTAAGTAATACTTCTTATTTGTTGGATTTGACTGATCAGGCAAAAAGTTAAGTTTCAAGGAAAAGAAGCTAGGATATTTTTGTATGTGAGAGAGAAAGAAAAAAGCATTTAATATTCAGGGCAAACCTAGAGCTAAGTATTTTAAGAAAATGTATGTGGTAAAGAGAAGAACGATTTTCAAGATTCTTTTTAAAACATTTTAACTTTGTGGGAAAGAAAACACTCAAAAGCTTGAAAATATTTTAAATTGAACTTGGACTTTTTCCTTAGAAAGCTATTTGTTTTCCTTGGATAGGATGATATTTAACTCAGAAGTATAAGATAAATATTACTGACAAGTAAGTATTTGGAAATAATGAAAGGAAAAGGTACAAGTGCTGAGATATAGGAAATTCAAATGAACAACCAAGAGAGCAGTAAATCCACTTTTTGTTGAATTTTGACTGGGTAATAAAGGAGAGAGAGATAGAGAGTAAGAAACCCACCCATGAACATAGCATATTTTCTTATAACATTCTTAAGAACAGAACACAACATCTAGCAAAAGTTCAGAATAAATTTGTATGGGATTTCTCTGAGCAAGAAAAATAAGAAGGGGTGATTATGGAAAGATATGAAGGCAAAACAATTTTCATTATCTAGCATATGGCTCAAGGAAAAGCCACTCAAAATCTTATACCTTTAAGGTTGGGATGGCAGTAAATAATATTATTGAACAAAAGTTTATTTTCCAATTTTTTTTCTCTATTGAAAAATCAATTAGGCAATCAAAAACAAGGGCCAAAGAGAATGAGAAATTTTTGGAGCTGGTTCTACCATCTTTAGTCAGTTTCCAGCCAAAGCTGCTGCTCTCCAGAGTCCCCAGCTGTGAGGAATATGATATTGACTCTGAAGCAGGAAAGAAAAGCAGCAATTCAAGGTTAAGTTTGAAGTCTATTATAAACAGAATTAGTATAGCCTTGGGACCTGTCTATTTGCAATATTTTTGCTAATTCCCAATAAAGTTGACTGGTCCTGAAGTTCAGAGTAGACCACTGCCTTTGCAACCACTTTTACTGTCATATTGACCCATTATCTGAACTTAATAGTAGTCATGTCTGCAGCATAA
This sequence comes from Marmota monax, assembly GCF_021218885.2. Lineage (NCBI taxonomy): Eukaryota > Metazoa > Chordata > Mammalia > Rodentia > Sciuridae > Marmota > Marmota monax. Next base: position 1,546,835 of record NW_026694880.1, on the reverse strand, counting down.
CAAATTCTATACTTTCCCCCATTGAAAAATGTTGTGCTAATTTTTATTAATCTTCAATTTGAGATTATTTCAGTAATTTAAAGGGATTTTCTCTTCTAAGGTTAGACATTCAGCACATAATATCTGTTTTGATTACTTTTTTGTTGTTGTTTAGTGCTTCAAACAAAAGCTTATCTCTTTTTATCCTTTGGAGAGAATTTTTTCATGATTGGCTACTCTTTGAGAACAAAGTTTTGCAAAACCCATTTGTTCCCATCAAAAAAGAACTCTTAAGCTGTAAATGAGGTTTTTTTTTTTTTTTTTTTTGGTTTTGTTTTGTTTTGTTGGCATTAGAACTTTTTCTGCATCTTAGGCTTAGCAATTAGCTTGAGGAGGTTAGAGGAAAGGTCTGTTTTATGTCTGCCATTCAACTGAGAATCTGCATGAACAAGAGCACATGTCAATGTACTCTCAAAGGATATTCACCTTACCTGCTGGTAACAACAGCATAACTGAGTTATCTGGCCTGACAAGCTATCAAGGCAGAAAGTGGAGATTTTGGGTTTTGCCAACAACAACAACAAAAGTTCTTAATTAAAATGTCAAGTCACTTTATTTTCAAATAGTTGATGTCCTTTACCTCTTTAGTACATTGAGGATGCTAATCGGCAGATAACAAATTGCAAACACCAAAAGCACCACCATCAACATCCTAGCTGTTTTCCTTCTGGCTCGGATCTGCTTGATTTCAGCCGCCACAGCACTAATCCGGGACTTGGTAGGCTGCCCTGGTCCTCGGGGCTGTGAAACCTGCTGCAGGGGCTTCCATTTTCTCTGAACTACAGATGATGTTCCAGGAATCTGAAAGGAAAGGGAATCCTTTATTGGTACTTGGTTTAGGAAAGTTCCACTTTGGAGAAGTCATTAGAAGACACAGGAAAGGGTCTCAGACGCTGGCTGTCTGGGAAGTTTGAGCACCTGTTTCTCCAGAGCATTTGCTAGGTTGAGTATGTTCTTGGCATTCATTTACTCGAATGCCAAATGGGTGTTGGTGGGAAAAAATAATAATAATTAAAAATAATTTTGTCGAGGCATACCGAGAACAGCAAGTGGAAAATATATCTTCTCATATAAAGAAAAGCAAAACGTGGGGGGAAAGAATGCTAAGAAAAGGGCAACCATATCATCCCACAAGGAATTCTAGATTCAGATCCCTTGACTAAATTTACAGAGAAAACCCTAGCAGGTAAAGGAAAAAGTAACGTGAAGGGATTTTTTTTCATGCATCAATACTGCCATCTGCTGTCAGAAGAAGAGAGAGGACTTAAGAATCAACTGCTTTTTGTTAAGGTTTTGTGTTTCGCAGATTTGGACAAAGCAAATCTTTGTGGTGGGGGCCGGGGGAGACAAATATTCTCTGTTGTTTACAATTTTTAGTAATGGAATTGTTTAAAACCAATTTTTCAGTTCAGCCTTTTAAAATGCACACATGCAAAAATAATGAGAATCCTTTGTGGTCTTACATTAACATTTCAAATAGCTAGAATTTGAAACAACAGTTATACAACTTGTACTTTTCCATTTCTTTTCAAAGTTATTTGATAATAGCAGGGAGTCCTGCCAAGTATAATATTTTCTTAATTATAAGCTCATGAAGATTGATAGGGTTTAGTGAGCAAAACAATAAAATTCAGCATGCCTAATTTTTTGTAAGAGGAAAATGTGCCAACAAGCACACCATACGGCTGTCTAACTTCTATTAAGATTATTCAGCTGTTGCTTTTATCTCTGTGCTGCACGCCAGGACAGACCAATGTGTCCCTGTGGTCTCTCAGAATGAACGTTAGATGGATTCTGTTGCTTTTACACCACAAGATCAAAGTCTGTTAGATAATCTTTAATTTGAGAACAAAATTTTACTTTGATGTCTACACAGCAGAAATAAAAGATGCTCCTTTTGACCATCTTCTCTCTTGAAGAATAGTCCATGATGCTAATGAAAACCTGAACTTAAATAGGAAACATCTAATAAATGATTTTCCTCCTCCCTCTGTATGTCCTGTTATGTTGACTACCCTTTTCACACAGTGGTGGTACAGTTCAGTCTTCTCATGTAGTGGTTAAGGGAAGATAGGAGCTGAGAAGCCCTTCCTCTTTTGTGACTCTTTAAGCATTTTTTTTTTAAGCAATTGAGATGAAGCAGCAATGGATGCTGGAAAGTTCCAGAACTCTAGCATGAAAGCCCCCAAAGTGCCTGCTAAATGGTCTTGAACTATTTTCTAAATGATCTCAGAGAGATCATTTAAACTTTTGTGATTCTATTATTGAGTGTTTCCCTGAAGGAGAGAACCAACAATCTGCATCTGATGATTATAGAAACCATCCGAAACAGTTCCCATGAAGAGAATCTACCACAGGGAGCACAGTTATGGTCCCAGCAGTCATTAAAAAAATTCAGTGATGCCCCTTTTCAGATCATAACCTAAACAAAGGACAGAAAAGATGCTCAATCTTGCAACTTATTTTGAGGACACATAACTGTTCTCCACTGATAAGCTGAACAAAGAAATTGAATATCCAGAGAAAACTGGCATAAAATTAATTAGGAGTTACTGACATTAACTGAATTTCAGGAATAATGAATAATTGTGAGTGATTCTTAACTCATAACTAAATCAGATTATAATCTCATTTTATAGGTTTTGATCATGTAGGTACTGAGAAGGATTATATCAAAGTCCCTATCTTTAATGTGTGAAACCAGAATTTGCAGTCAGATCATCAAAACTCATGTTTTTCTATTGCGATGCAAGTTTTTCATTTGTAAACTTGTGCAAAGTGATTTGGGATGGGAGTCAGTAAAATTTTGAATACATGTTTAGTTACATGGAAACAGTAATAATGATACAAAAGACATGAAAGTTTAATCTTGAGAGGCTGCTTTTGTGGGAAGGTCTTTTCCTTGCCATGTTGGTCAGGGCTCCATAATCTTTAACTGTGGAGAGCACATTCACAGACACAACACTTTTATAGCACTATTTTAAACATTATGAATCATCTTTCACAAGAAACTATGTCCTAAAAGAGGAATTACCACCATTATGAATTTGAAATATCATGTAAATGATGGACTTTGGAAACTACACTGTCTGAAAAAGTATTTGTGACCAGAATGAAGCTACATGAAAAGGGAAAACATGCTACAGACATTAAAAAGAGAATAAGGACTTTTATGAACAACCAGTAAGTTTGCCAACTTACATGAAATGGGCAAAGTACCCAAAAAAGGATTACCCAAAGCTGAGATTGTGCAGTATTTAACAAACCTTGCTGAAAAAAATCTGCAAGTCTATATAGATTCATTGATTAATCCTATGCAACAAGAAAAAATAAATAACATATATGTTTTGGGATTCCTTACAAAATTCATAGACAAGATAATACTGTGCAGAACATTTTATGAGGTTGCATTTACCTTGATAATCAAAGAAATGATAATAGAGGAAAACTACTAATCAAATATCCCTCATGAATAGAGAAAAAAAAGATCCTTAAAAACATTTTCAAATCAAATCAGCAATGTGTAAATACGATGATTCAGTTCGCTCACTTGGAATGTTTCCATCAGTAGTTTTGACTTTACTTTGAAATATCAGTTAATAAAATTTATCATATTAATGGTATAGAAATGATAAATTCAATAGATAAAAGCACTTGAAAAATTCAACATGGGAATTTGAAAATTTCCCATTCATGATTTAAAAAACTCTCAGTAACCAATAAAAGGAAACTTTCTCAATCTTTTATCACCCTACTAAATGATGAAAGATAAGTACATTTTTATAAATCTGGGAGTAATGAAGTTTTCCTATACTATTTCCAATCAACATTGTATAAGAGTTTTCGACCAGTATAAGAAGACAAGAAAAATAAATAAGAGGCAAACATATTGATTCTATTGAGAAGAAATCATTGCTTACAAAGAAAATCTGGACACAATCATGCCAGAACTAATAAATGAATTTAGCAAGATGAAGAACACAAAATCAATTGTTATATCTCTATACTGGTAATAAACAAATGGAAAATTAAATTACAATATAGACGTTTCATTCATACATAAAATTCAGACAAAATATGTGCCCTGAAAACTATTAAATGTGGTTTGAAGACCTAATTAATGAAGATATTCATGTTCTAGAAGATTTAGTATTGTTAATATGCTAATTTTTCAAAAATTGATCCATACATTTAATGCAAAAATTCCATTCAAAACCACAAACTCTTTTGTATTTTTGTAGCAATTGAAACACAGTTTTTAAGTTTTTTTGTGTGTAAAATGTAAAGGACCTGTAATACAAAACATTTTTGTTAAAAGAACGAAGTTGGAGAACTGATATCATCTGATTTCAAAACAGTGTGTGCTTATGTGTATGTATTAATTGTGTGTATTCAGAGGACTAGTCTGATTTTCACATTTTCAATTACCACATTAAGAAGGTGTCTAGGGAAAGAGACATCTAAAAAAAAAGTGCAAAGAATTGTCATGAGACCAAATACAGAATCATTCAATGGCCAGAAAGGAGAGGATAACCATTTAAAGGAAAGAGATGCAGAAAGACATACAGAAGGGTCAGGGTAGGGAGTATATGGATAGTGAAACCGTGAACACCATTGTTTAATTTTGTAAAAGTATCAAGCAAGAAAAATTTTAGGAAATTATTCTTTAAGAATCATTGGTGACTATAGTGAAAGCTGTTTCACTACAGTGATAGAACTTGAAACATGAACAAAGGTCCTGAGAAATCAGTGTTGTTGAGAGAAAAAGAAGACAAGTGAAAAAAAAAAAAAGAAGAAGAAGAAGAAGAAGCAAAGAGTGAAACTGGTATCTAGAATGGTCTTGAGAATTTGGATGACACTTTTTCTTACCATGTAACAAATGACTGCACCAGGAGGAGGAGTCTCAAGTCTCCTTTGTCCTTACCCTGTTCCTTGATTCATTACCCATTTCATCAGCACAGAGTGCAGCAGACACTTGACAGGTGCTGGCTGTCTTACATGAAACAATAACCACACATTTCTCTGTTTGGCAGGGAAAGTGGGACTTTTTCTTTTTCCCCACACTCAACAACATTTGAGGATAATTGTGTTCCAACACCCCAGTGACTTTTTCTCATTAAACTCTATGACTTTTTGTAATTAAAAAAAAAGAAAAGAAACAAAAACAAAAACAATAAAAAATAAAATAAAAAACTTGGCACTACTGTGTTAGAATTAAGATCCACATGCTAAGTTCTAACAACAAGGATTATAACAATGTTTGTTGTCCCTTCTCTGTTAACTTCATTCTCACAGTAAATACCCACTTTAAGAGCCAATAGCCTTATGGATTACCACTGCTATAACTGATCTTCTCAGCTAACCCCAAACCTTTTTTTGGGTTCCCTGACCATCTCCAGATCCATTGGTCCAACCTTATCTGTCTTTCAGGGTACTAGCTCTTCCTTGTAGAAATATACTTCCTTTCTCCTTTCAGACAACTAATATTTATTGTCCATTGACTAGGCTCTCTCACCTCCTGCACTTCTAGGGATATAGCCTCCACTCATAGACAAACCTTGGGTAGTTCTTAATTATACTCTTTCATTACATGGACCTATCAAATTGCATTTAACTCTTTTTCCCTTCTTACATATTTAGCAGAATTTTCAAAGAGAAATCTCCATCTTTTTAATTTTTATTTAAAAAATCAATTTTCCTTTTCTTTTTTAGAAACAGGTTGAACATACCATAAATTTATGGTTTTAAGGAGTAGAAATAAGTAGTTTTTACTGTACTTACAGAGCTGTACAACTACAACACCATCACTACCTAATTCCAAAACATCTTCATCATTCTGAAACACAGCTCTAAACTCATCAGTAATCATTCCTCACTGTCCCTTTCTGCCACACTTGGTAAGCACAAATCATTTTGTCTTTATAAATTTGTCTACTCTCAATACTTCACATAAATGAAAAGATCTTTATTGTATGTGATCTTTGTACCTGGCTTCTTTCATTTAGTATCATGTTTCAAAAATCACTTGTGCTGTGGTTTTGTGTCAGAACTTCATATCTTTTCATAGCTGAATAATACTCTGTGGTGAGTATAGACCACAATTAGTTTATCCAGTCATTCATTGATGAACATTTGGGTTATTTCCGCTTTGGGCTACTATTATTTATACTGCTGTGAACATTGTTGTGTAAGTATTTGTGGGGACATGTTTTCAGTTCTTTTGGCCATGTACCTAGGATTGAATTGGTGGGTCATATAATAGTTCTTTAAAATTTTGGGGAACTATCAATATGTTTTCCTAAGTAGCTACCTATTTTGCATTTGCAATGGCAATGTACAAGAATCTGATCTCTCCACATTTTTACAACCAAAATTATCCTTTAAAATTTGGGAGGCTGTCCCATTGATTATGAAAACATAGATACTGTGGTTTGGTTTGAATTTCTCTAATAACTAATAAAGTTGAAAAGTTTTCCATGGGTTTATTAGCCATTCATATATATTTTATTAAAACCTTTGAATAGAAGAAATTTGTATTTAAATTTATGCACACTTTTTTTCCTTATTGTTCATTCATAAGAATTCTTTATAAATTCTAGAGACCAGTCTCTTAACAGATAAATGATTTGCAGATATTTTCTGACATTCTGTGGATTTACTTTTCATTTTCTAATGATGTACTTTGAAGCGGAAAAGTTTTAATTTTGATGATGTCTAATTTATTTGTCATTTTATGCTTGTGGTTTTAGAGTCATATTTAAGAATTCCTTGCCTGAGCCACTGCATGGTGGAAACCTATGTTTTTTTTTTTTCCTAGAAGTATTTTAGTGTTACTCATACATTTCAACCTATGATTCTATTTAAGTTAAATTTTGTATATGGTGTGAGGGGATTCCAACTCCATTTTTTTGTGAGTGGTTATACAGTTGTCCTAGCACTACTTGCTGACAAGACTGATTCCCCTCAGTGAGTTATGTTGTAACCCTTGCCAAAAATAAATTGACCATAAATACTCAGGTTTATTTGTAGACTGTGAATTCTATTCTACGGAGCTATCTGGCTGTCTGTATGTAAGTAGTATATTATTGTCTTGATTACTACAGTGCTATCTTAGGATTTCACATTGTGAAGTAAATTTTCCAACTTGTTTTTCTTAGACAAGATAATTTTGGCTATTTTCTGTTCATTATATTTACATATTAATTTTTAGTATTAATTACTTGTCTATTTCATAAAGGAAAAAAAAAACAGACACCTAGAAATTTACAGGGATTGTATTGACTCCATAAGTCAATTTGGTAATAATTTCTGTCATACCAATATTCAGCCTTTTTTGTTCTTTATCAAATTGAAGAACTTCTTTTTAGCCTAGTTTTTTGAGAGCTCTGCTCATGAACGTTGTATTTTGTGAAATGCTTTTACTGTATCTGTTGAAAAGATCCTGTGAGTTTTTCTCTTTATCCTATTAATATTATGCATTACATTGATTGATTTTCATTTATTAGACCCACTTTACATTTTTAGGTTAAATCACACTTGGTCATCATGTGCAACCCCTTTTATACATTATTGGATTTAGTTTGATAATATTTTGCTGAGTACTTGACATCTCTGTTAATATTTAATTAGAATATAGTTTTCTTTGGTTTTAGTGGAAGGGTATGCTTTCTCTTGACCTTAAGGAATGAGTTCTCTTGTCTTCTATTTTCAAAAGTTTGTGAAGTATTTGAAGTATTTGTATTAATATTTAAATGTTTGGCAGAATTCAGTGAGAAAGTCAATAGATGCTTATAGATATAAATTTTCCTCTCAGTACATATTTTACTAAACTCTATATACATATTTGGTATATTGTGTTTTAATTGTCATTGATTTCAAAATACTTGTTTTCCTTGTATAATTTCTTCTCTTAACTATTGGTTATTTCAAAGTATTTAATTTTAATTTTCTTACATATGTAAATTTTCCATTTTTTTGTGTGTGTATGTGTGGTAGAACTGGGGATTGAACCCAGAGCCTTTCATATGCTAAGCAAGTGCTCTAACCATTGAGCGACATCTTTAGCTCCCAAATTACTTTTCATGGTTATTTTATAATATAATTCTATTGTGATAGGAACTTGTACTTTTTATTATTATAGTCAGTTAACATGTACCAGTGCTTGTTTTATGAAGCCCTATCATATGATTTGCTTGAAACATGCATTATATGCATCTGGGACAAATGTATATTCTACTCTTTTTGGTGACATTTGGCAGATATTTGTTAAGTCTAGTGATTGATATTCTTGTTCCAATCTTCTAATTCCATTTTGATCTTCTGCCTACTTTTTCTATTCATTAGAGTTAGTGGAATAGTGGAGTTTTCAATTGAAATTGTTGAACTACTTATTTATTTCACAAAAACTGTTAGTTTTTGCTTGGTCTGTTTGAGTTTCAGTTATTAGGTCCATTTGTATAAATAATTTTTGTATCTTCTGGATGAATTGATTCTTTCATGAATTATTTCTCTTTACCAGTAATGTTTTTTTATAACTTATTTTGGCTAATATTAGTATAACCACTTCAGTTCATTTTTGAGTCCTTTTTACATGGTACATTGTTTTTCCACTATTTTACTTTTTACCTATTTGTATTTTTAAACATAAGGGGTATCTCTTGTAGACAGAGAAAGTTGTTTGTTTGTTGGTTGGTTTTGTCTACTCTAATATTCAATGCCTTTTGATTAAAACATTTCACCTATTTATATTTAATATAATTATTGAGAATATGCAATCTGGTTTTATTTTGAGCCTTTCCTTGGCAAATTTATTGGATCACCTTATGGTTGGCACAATTAGATAATTTTACTTTCAAAGTAGAACTTAGTAAGCTAATTAACTGATATACTTCCTAAAGAAGGATTTTAAAATTCTTTTTATTTGTTCCAATTACTTATACATAATAGTAGAATGTATTTTGACATGTTATACATATATGGAGTATCACTTCTCATTCTTCTGGTTGTACATGATGTAGAATTGCATTGGTCATGTAATAATATATGCACATGGGAAAGTAAAAGTCTGATCCATTCTACTATCTTTCCTATTCCCATTAGCCCTCCATTCCCTACTTCCCCCTTTGTCTAATCCAAGTTACTTTGATTCTTCCCTACCTAACTCCCTCATTGTGAGATAGCATCCACATATCACAGACAACATTTGGCCTTTGGCTTTGGGGAATTGGCTTATTTCATTTAGCATGATAGTCTCCAATTCCATCCATTTACTGGCAAATTCCATAATTTCATCTTTCTTTATGGCTGAGTAGTATTCCATTGTTTATATATAACAAATTTCTTTATCCATTCATAGGTTGAAGGTTTCCTAGGTTGGTTCCATAGTTGAGCTATTGTTCATTGAACTGCTATACATATTGATGTGGCTGAATCACAGTTGTATGCTGATTTTAAGTCCTTTGATTATAAAACTAGGAGTGGGATAACTGGTTCAAATGGTGGTTCCATTTCAAGTTTTCTGAAGGATCTCCATAGTGCTTTCTAGTGTGGTTGCACCAATTTGCAGTCCCACCAGCAATATATGAGTGCACATTTTCCCCCACATTCTCACCAACATTTACTGTTACTTGTATTCTTGGATGATTGCCATTCTGACTGGAGTGAGATGAAATCTCAGTGTGGTTTTAATTTGCATTGATGCCAATTTAATTTCAATAATATACAAAATGTTTGCTCCAATATAGCTACATTCATCCTCTTCCTTCTTTTCAATTATATCTTTATACATCATAAACTGAATCTTTATTATTTTATGCAAGTGTCTTTTAATTTAGATATAAGAAATAATTACAAATAAAATACATGTACACTATTTTTATATTTACCTATGTATTCACCTTTACTGGTGCTCTTTATTTCTTGGTGTGGACTTGAATTACTGCCTTCATGATTCTGCCTTGCAATTGTGATTGACTATTTCTCACACTAGACTTATTTGTTATCACTTAACATTACTGTGTTAATTTTAAGTTCTCCAAGAAGAATATTAAAAAATAAAAAGAGACATAAGAGGGTAAGGAAAGAGCTGGGAAGTAGAAGGTCTTTCAAACTCTTCTGAAAGTAGAAATATAGTCTCAGACCCAAGTATACACTATAGTTCATCCCAAATGCCTCTTGCAGTACCAGAAACAGTACGTGCTTAATAAATATTTATGAGATGAATTAACAAAAGTTCATGCAGTCTTGAAGATTGAAGTGTTGTTAAACTCTCTGAAGGATCAGAACTGGAAATAATGCTGACACTATGCACACAGGGCCAAGCAAGCCAACGTTAAGAAGTTCTTAAACAGAAGATTTTAGATAACAGTCTGTAGAGTTTTCTAAGTCATATTGTCAAAAAAAAAAAAAAAGTAAGTAATTGATTTCAGCAAAGCAATAGCTAATTCTTTTAATGAGGCTTAAAGTTCTTGAGAAAGTTGAACAAGGGCACACAGTTCACTTACTAATAATCTTATGCTTACCAATTCAAAAGTATATAACAGATTCCCTCCATCTCCATAATTTTAAACAAATAGGACAGGCCTTCATTTGATGGCTCACTTGATGTAGCCTATGGCACACATAATGCCTTACAACTCTGTTTATAGTCACTAGCAGTTGGAAATTGAGAGTTGCTCAAGCAGAATTCTACATAATTACCCATTTGAGGTTAATTTACTTTATTGTGGCTGCTAAAGTGAGCTCAGCTGAATTTGCCATTTTCCATTCCAATCTGTTTTGTAAATGTTTTTACTTTCACAGCCCAGGCATTTTACTGCAATCTTCTGAATCATGTGGTTTGCACTAACCAGGACAGTTCATCAACAAGAATGTGGATTATTTCTGAACCTCTAATACAATTTTGAAGTATTTTAGAGTTCATGCAATTGTGAACTATAAGCTTAATTAAGTTATGAAGACATAAATTGTTTGGAGCTTGGTAGTCATTCATTTATTCAAAAATGGTTTTGGAATACTTTCTATGTGAGGCATCTCGTAAGGAATGGGGTACAATGGTAACAAGGCAGGTCTTTGTACCACCCTTAAGGTGTTTTAAATGAATGTTAATTTATAAATAAATAAGTAAATATGAGTTTCTATTATGCATAATGCACTAATGAGTAAAACTGTGGAAGGGGATGCTCTTAACACTGAGCAGTTTCAGCATCTCAATCTAAATAAAAATATCTTCATTACTCTGTGCTCACTGAATATTTTTTCTTCCACAGTAATTTTTTCTAGGTTTTCTTAAAACATCTCTGAGTTAACTGGGCAATGTATTCTTCCACGTCCCCCTTCACTTAAACCCTAAATACTTTCTCATATCTTCTCATTTTTTAACTAAAGCATTTATTGAGCAACAGATATGTATTGAGCATTGTTAACTGTAGTGATACAAACATGAAGGCTATAGTGTATTATCTTAATTTAATACAGTAAAAGAGTCATTATAAGGTAATTTACAAGTGCTATGAAAGAGGTTCATTTATAAAAAGGCAGTCCTATTCAACAATTCAACACATTATTTTGGAAATATAAGCAGAATTGGTTTAAAAGCCAAATAACAGCATATACTATTAAGGTATTTTATTTAATGAGCAGTCTCTATGCTTTAGGTCCTTAATTAGTCTAACGTATGTAACCAATCTGTGAGGTGGATGCTATACAACCCCACTCTAAAGATGAAAGTGAGGCACAAAAAAACAAAAATTAAGCCATTGACAAGATTATGTAACTACTAAGTGACATTGTTAGGGTGTAAAATTCATGTTGTTTGGCCTTTGGGTCTGTCAATTTTACTTCTTTATACTATAGTATTCCAGATTATCCACCCCTCAGCTTGCAAAAAGATCCCCATAGCCCTGTGACCTTCTGTGTCTTTAATAAGGAATGCTTCCCTTCTTCATGGTCAAGATTATACGTACGACACATTTCGGCTATTGAAAAGTAAGGAGGCATAACATATGCCACCTCACAACAGAAATTTTAAGCCACATTATTCATTTCTTCCAGCTTTCTGCTCCTTCTCTCAGCCCCAGCATGCCATGTCTAAGGAAGCACTGTTTACTCAAATGGGAGCACAGCCATGGCAAATCCCCAGCCCTGACATGAAACACAGAGTGACACAGAACTGTTGCTGCAAACCACATCCACCTTTTTATAGCACAATAATCAGTGAAAACTTACCAACACAATTATACACCCCAGGAAGTGGGATGCTACATTAACAAAACACCATAAAATATGTGGCCTTCGCTTCATGGGTAGGTGGAAAATGTTGAGGAAACTCACTGGGATCAAGAAAATCACCACTCATGTTTTACAATGGTTCACATTTTGGGATTTTTTAGATAAAAAGGTTGGGGAATGGAATGCTAATAAACTTTGCTATTGGTTGCACTTAAAGGTCATAAAAGAAATGGCCTCTTAGCAAAAAATTGAGAAAATTGGAAATTATACAACATATTTGGAAGATGCAAGTATTGCTCATATCCAATCAGTATATACAGGATCTTAAAAAAAAATGCTTTGAATGACAAGAGTCGAATTCGACATGAATGAAGACCCAACCCCAATGACCAAATAATAGGTCTGTGAAATCCTTTTAACAAATTAAGATGGTCCTGATAAGTTCTTTCAGTTCAGTAAAATATGTCAAAGAAAACAGAATAACAGCATGGCTTTTCACTAACCTGATAAACTCAATGTAATGACAATAATTTTAAATAAGGACAAAAATACATTTTAAAAAATACATCTTTAAGAAGTGTGTCATTTTAAGATACAACTTACAAAATACAGAAGGCTGACCCATATTCTTTTTCTGTGCCTTTATAAACCACTTCGAGTATGTGTTAGTGATTTCATTCAAATCATCAACTTAATACTTCAGCACTTACATGTTGTAGGTCTTAGATTCCATACCCCTTCACTATGTCTTATTCTGGTTCCCTGTACTTATATAATTAAGGTGATTTTCATCCTGCATCTGACTCTGCTCCTTTGTATGTGTTACTCGGTGACATAAAATGAAGCTTTTAGCTTCTCGCAAGCATCATTCCATGATGAATGTTTGGTAAGTGAATAATTTGAGTGAAGCAATACAAGCCTTCGCCGACACAGCGGAATTATCTAACAGATTGCAATAACTCAACTGGGAATTATTAAAGTTTTTAAAAATCTAAATGAGACTTGATTCTTCTACCCTTCTAAAAATGAGATCTCTGAAGTTGGAGATTTAACCCATTAGTTAAAATTTAAATCTTATTTTAAAATATTACCTTCTAGATATAGTCTTAGAAAATTTAAAGAAATTTTTATTTGCTTCTTCTCATAAAGAACAAAATTAATAATGTTATTCCTATACAAAAATCAACCCAATCACTGAAGTTAAATTTTGGCCATAAATTTAAATTCCTTAAGACAAGACTTACGGTATTCCCTACATATCACTCTAAAAAAAATGTTAAGACATATATTTCCATGGCTAGGGCCTCATTATTTTATGATCCTTTGCTGAGCATGGTATGTGGCACAATGCATTCTTAAATTTTAAGCACATCCTAAAGAAAACACATGCAAATTATTTGGCATTACATACCTGTCGGCACCAGAGTTTCCGGAATATTTGCAGATAAGCCAACACCATAAGACACAGGGGTGCCATGTATGTCACAAGAAAGAAACAGATGTGATACATCTTGGGGTAAATTTCACCTGGGATGAAAGTTAAAATAATAAAATAATTTTTCCTTCAGAGTCTGCATTTAGTCTTCTTATGGTTTTATCAGCACATTACATATAGATATAAAAAATAATTGACAATATTGAACTACTTAAATTTACTCAGTATATGTGTATACATATACATGTATACGTACACCAAATGTGAAGTTGTGATTTCACTTTGTGTACTTATTAGCCATTCCTAATTTGTACTACCATAATCTATCCAAAATCAAATATTCCTTTATTGAAAGGCCTTTATTTCGATAAGTACTAAACATTAATTGGGATTGTTATGTTTCTATTTACAAAAAGGGACTTGACTTGATCAAAGCCTAATAAGGAAATCTTTGGTTAAAGTGGGAAGAGAATAAAAGCTCAATTGATTCCTTCTCATTAGAATATAAATTCCCTGAGAAATTGGGAGGTTGTTTCCCATTGTCTTGAATGAAATGTCTAAAACTTTTGGAAAAATAAATACAATAAACATTTGATGATTCTTTTTGTTGACTTACTGTAACACATACAAAACTTCTCTTAAAACATAGAACATGTGTGTGTGTGTGTGTGTGTGTGTGTAGAAGAATATGTGAATGCACTTTCAATGAAAATGAGAATTTTAGAGCTTTTTAAAGTTAATTTTTAATCCAACATGGGATTTTTCTTTATTATAAGCATATCACTTTTTAGGAATGAGTTCCTTTAGGCTTGTAGTGGTTTTAAAAATTTATCCTTAATCTAAATACACCAATGATGTTTATTACTAATTAGACATTTCACTGAAGAGTTGATTAATTAGTTACTTAATGGCATTGTGGCTTACTGTTAACATTATACCATTTCTAAATTACTTCTATCACTGACCTTTTATTTTGTTGTTGTTTTGTGGTGCTGGGGATCAAATGAAGGACATGCACATGCTGCACAAGCACTCTGCCCTACCACTGACTTTTTAAATGCTATAGAAAATGTTTTCCCTATGCTAGTATTTGGATATATCACAAATATACCTATTTTAACTGTAATGTAAAATAAAACAGTATATATTACACAGATAAGATTCATATTAAACCTAAAACCTCAATAAAATTGTAAGTGGATGCTAACAAAACAAAGTTATTATCATTTCGTTCTAAAACCACATGCCTTATTTTGACCTTGATATCGGCAAAAGGGTTAGTTCTATACTATTACAGAGAGGTAATGCTACCCCCTTCATGAAATATTTTCTTTATTACTTCAGAAAGGGTATGAATGATGAAAGATTAATTATGTGATCAAAATTCTGATAAGGGAAATTTATTGTCAGGATTTGCCAACATTAAGTCTGATAATGACCATAATAATGGATAACATTTATGTGGCAATCATCCACTTTATCCTTACTGAAAATATTTTAAACCTTTCTATGCATTTAATATTCTCCATATTCTCTATTCCATAGTTTGTTGTCCTGAGTTGGTTGAACTTGAGTCTAATATTCTCTGTATTCTCTCTTCTAAAAATATCTTATTTCTCTGTTTTTTTCTTCACTGTAATCTTCTGAAGGGACAGCAGGATGCATGTGCTGCTAGGAGGTCTAAGAGACCAATTTGAGCTGTCATTTTTAGCTCTGCCTGGCGCAGAAGGCACTCACCTACCTCATCAGTTTCTAACTTCCTTTCAAGTTTATCCTGTAAAACCGGCCAGTGACATAAAAAGTGATAGAATTCAAGCAGCCTGACTGGAGGAATAACAAATAGTATTTCCCTTTGAAGTGCTACAGCCTGAGATGCATTTGGTGGGCCAATTTCAAAGGAATTGGGAGGTGACCTCAGCACTTTTCAGGCACCTAAGTGTCTTTGAACTTTTATTTGTTTTGAAGAAAGTGTCACATGAGCTTTCCACATTAGAAAACAAAAATTTATCTTTGAAGCTTACATACCTGTGAAGCCCTGATGTCTGCATTAGACTAAATTGACTGAGGGAAGGAAAGTAGATTTTATAGCTAACTTTTTAAAAATATCAACACTGTGATAACAGTTTTGGGTTTTGAACAGATGGGTGCAAAAGCTTATTCTGCAGCTTAGTGTACTTATGAATAGTTGGAAAAATATGTAATTGGCTAGTAAATGCATATTATGATAATGAACACTGAGATGGAGATCAGTTGATCAAACAAAATTATATTTCCAGGCAAGGATAGATTGTTTTAATAAGGAGGTTATAATAGATAATTGGGGAAACATGATAGTCTTAAATTCCTCATTTTGTGCTGAGAGCACAGGCCAATAGGAAACCCACATATGCCACTGAAAATTTAAAATGTACATTGAAAATATCTCTGAAACCTTTCTGCAGTAGATAAGCAATGTCTTCTAAACATTATATGACACTTATATATAACCTACAATGGAGCTGTATAAAATGTGTTTCACTGGAGGACTATTTTAATTAGAAACCAGCATTTCAAAGATGGACAAACATTAAAAAATCTTTGTCTCTATTCACTTGGTGGCAGCTACAATCTAAATAAATATTTTGCATAGGTGTGTATGTTTCATATATATGTTTATACACACATATACATATCTAAAAAATAAGGAACAAATGAAGTTCTTAAAGCCATCTTTGAAATCAGAGATTATAGATTCCTGTCATATTACTAAATTTGACCATTGTTTCAAAGCTCATGGGTCCATTTAATGTACCTGAATCTTTAATATGCTTTATTATCTTCTCCTCTAACAAATGTTTTTAATAAATGTTCCAATTAATACACACAAGTACATATTTAAATGCTTTGAAAGCCTCATAATAAGCCACTCTTATAGAAGAGTGCCACTATTTTTTTTCAGACCATCAAAGAATAACTTGTAATATTCAAGAGAAGAGCTTTTCATCAATCCCTAGTGTTCAGAACCATGTTTGACTAACAGTACAGGTTCATTAAAGATTTGCTAAATGAGTAGTGAAGTGATTATTTTTCTGACTGTGCAAAAAGAAATTACTTCCTTCTCAATAGATTTTTATCATGTGGAACCATGAATTTACAAACCAAGCATTCGAGAAAGTAGAAATATAATTCTGAAACAATTTTTTTAAACCTTAGGAGTATGAGTTGATGTCAGTGGAGCAGTGAACACATACAAAGAGAAGAGCTATTCACCAAGATCCTTAAAATCAGTAGTATGAATATACTTCATATTTCCTTAAGTATACATGTGTCTATCAGAATATGTGGTTTATAGTCAATTTTTAAAAAACAAACAAACAAAATATTGGCATGATGACTATTATTTGTTTCAGAAATCATTTATCCATAACAGTTATATGTTCTGGATAATATTTCCATTGAGACATGATTCCAAGTTATTTTTTACCACATGTAAAACAGGATTTGCTGGACTTTCTCAGAAGAAATGTGATAGAGATAAATCAACTGGCCACATGGTTTTCCTGACTTTTTCTCCACTGTGATATTGGTTGTAGGAAAATTAAATATCACTGTTTACTTTTATAATTGTATAATTTGTTGAATTTAGGAGAAAGACGAGAAAAAAAAACAGATTGTGAATTAATCTCAAATAAGATAGTGTATTTTACAGCAAAAGTTTTAAAATTGAGTTCAAATGTATTGGGCTTTTAGAAATACTTGAATTTAGAAAAGTGACATTATAAAGTGTACTTTCCTATGATGTTTTTAGGTTTTGACTATAAGACATATCCCAAATTTTAACATCTTTACTTGGATATGGAATTATAAATATTCTACTTGAAAGGACTCATGGAATATAAAATCATTTTAATAAATGATATATCTATAGAACAATAAGATTAGCACCTGGTTGGAATTATTTTGTATTCCTCTAAAAACATTAAGTGATTAGTAACTTCATTAAATATTTAAAAAGCTAATTTACAGCTTTAAGTAAGTTCAAATTGTGGATGTTCAACTAAATTTAATATCACTTAATTTTGACCTTTATAAGCATTTTAAATAAATGTTGGACTCTTTAAAAATCAATTTCAAATAGTTTTTTAAGTGACTCTGAAGACTATTTTTAGATATTCAATAATGTCTTTTATGAAAGAAAATATCCATGCAAGAGTTAGGCAATATAATACAGAGGGAGAAATGAACTTTTTGTATTTATGTTTATTGCTAAAAGGCAAGAAAAAATAATGTGCCCATTTTGTCATATTAATAGTAAATTGATAACAATAACAATAATGGACAGGATTCATAGCTTTATAACTTTTTTGTTAGTAGGAATTAATGCTCCTTAATTACTTAGGAATACATAAGAACTTTATGTGATAGTCCATAAATATGTAATGAAACTAATACCAAAATAGAGAAGATACTCCTGACACATGTTGAATAATAACTGAGTATTTTATCATAATTTATAATCTTCATAATCTTCAAGGATACCAGATTTTGAGTTGGAAGCTTTAGATTTACATGCAGATGTGATTGTATAATCTTGAACAAATAGTTTTATCTCTCCAGCACTCAATTTAGTCATACATTAACTAAAAGATTCTGAGCAACAAACTTTAAGCTGTTTTTCAAATATTGTTAAGGAACTGTATAAGAAACACAATGTCACAATCTGTCCTCAACATACCTTTTTTTCAAATTTTATTTTTTAGCCTATCTGCTCTGTGTTCCAGAAGCGATAAATTCCCATTAGTTGGGTTCCCATTAGGTGGGTTTTCTACTTCCTGGTACACCCCTTTCCTCTTCCAGAATTCCCACTTATTTTTAATGCTTTGCTGAAATGTTCATAACTCCTCTGTAAACTTTTGTCCAAATGGCTAGGACTAAGTTTGTTCTCTCATTTGTGTTCCTAACACTTTGACTAGATTAGATTAAATAGTGATCACACTATAAATATTTGTTTATTTGCTTTTCAGCCTCACTATAATGAATATGCTCAATTAGGGAGAGTCTATTTCTCTTCAGGCTGGCAAAATTCATGGCACACTCTAAATATTCATAATGTTGTTTGAACATTAAATAAGTGGGACACAAGGCACTTATGAAACATACCTACAATATTGGAACTTTCCATTCATTTTTTTGGTCTATATTATTAAAGGAAAAAATTATAAGATTGAAGATGATCCAGAAAATAAATATGGAAAACCAATTCTGATTTTATAAAGGAAGTGTAAATCTACATTTTTTAAAAGATTACTTAATATTTGGGGTAATAAAATTTGGGTGAAATTACTGTTTTTGGCAGGTCTTATGACAATATAAGATAATCCCAGTGTCTTTTTAATTTTATATTGCTATAATGAAAGCATATTTCTCAATTACTGATTTTTCTCCTTTTTTGTGTTCAAAAAAAGCACCAAAGTCAGAATTATCAGAAATTCAAATATTCAAACATTTGAAAATAACATATCTATAAACAATTCTTGGGGTACACTGCCTTTTAACCCATCTTTTTAATAAGCATAACTGTGCCTTTTTCTCACAAACAAGGACTCTACTATGTTTAAGTTGCCTAAATATGAGGTAGGCAATACACTTATCCGAAAGAAATCACATTGTTTTCTTCCTTCATGTGATAGTTTTGTTACTGCTGTATGCTATGTGAAATGCAGGATTACTTTCTATCATTGTTTGTTATATCTAGGATTGTGCCAGCACCAGGTATAGACAAAAATGTTCCCATACTTACTAGTTTTGAACCAAAGGAGCACTTCTGCTTATTTAAATTTTGCTATTGTACATGTCAGATGGAAAAACAGAAATGATTCCTAATTAACATAACTCCTTGATCAGATAACATTTATTCCAATGATAAAACTCATCAACTGATGTGTTGAAAAGAGAGAAAGCAAATTTGAATAATACCACTCAGAACAATACAAGTCCACATAGTCACCTCTGGTCTTGTTCCAAGGACATGTTTCCAGGATGTGGTTTTAAAATAGACAGCAGTTGCATTTGAGGTTCATCAGAGGATTTGAAACTTGAGACAACATGAGGTTCAACCATTTTAGAAGATGCTAACTATTCTAGAATATATATATTTTTTATTTGTATTATTTGACTGCTTTTTAATAGAATTTAAGAAAAATGAAAATAACAAAATTTGGACTATAGAATAAGCTTCTTCTTTCATTTCCTTTCTGAAAAATTTGGACACTGGAAAATAGTGCATATAACATTTTCAAAGGACTAAGGTGGAATTATTCTATAAAATTGTTTTGGGTTTCAACTTGGTTTTCACACTTGTGCAAAACCAAATTAACAAATACCAGTGAGATACATAAGCCCAGCTTTATAATGACTATTTTTGGTTTTCAGGTGTAATGTTAATGTCAGCTCATGGGCCATAATGTGCTTACCTCCCCAGTGCTCATCACATACTGTAAATAGAGTGGTTTTATTAGCTAAGCCGGGGAGCATGGTACTGCACTCCATGACGATGGCCTGAGGAATCATTATGATGCAGGAGACAATCCAGATGATGACAATGCTATTCCGGGCCCGCTTGGCTGTGCTCTTGAACATCAAAGGGTGACAGATTGCATACCATCGATCCAAGGCAATGCAGCTCAGTGTTAGGACAGACACAGACACAGACACAGTCTAGAGGAAGAGAACAAAGTACAGGAGAAGCATCAAGTGTCAAAATCATTGATTATAGCATATTTACCATATTACAAAGGTAGCACAACCAAGATTGCCAAAAAGCAATCATGCAAGTGATTTCTATTTAAAGAAAGCTATGTAAAAAGAAGAAACAAAAATAGAAGTCTGCTACTAACATTACTATGACGATTACTATCATGATTCTGTTTACCCACTTAGCCATTGACAGGGGAAATCATATCCTTGGATGGACAGAAATAAAACTTATATGAGTGATATGAACTGGAAAATTCTCTTTCACTTAAAGACAATAACATAACATGTCTTTCCTCTAAATCATCATGTAGGGATTTGATTGAAATTATATTCAATTTTCCTACTTGAATTCTGAGTACCTCATTTCATATTTTCAGATAATAAGGGATATTTGTACTTTGATATCTAATATGTTTCATCCAAATAAAGACATGAGTCATGTGACAAGAGAATTCTATATATGGATCTCCTTACCATAGTTTGCTTACTGTTAGCATAAACAATTTGCCTCTTAACAATCAGATTAGGTTCACCCAGTCCAGCAGTCCAGATTTCTAAATATTACCACCACAAATGATTCTTTGTCTTGGAGATTTAAGGAAATAATAAGCATTTAATCTTATTTCCACACAAAATGTAATATGTTTAATGGATTCTTCTATACTGAATGAAACATTGATCCTGATATTAGTCTCAAAATTCACCCTTAAAAATAGAGGGTCCTTCTTATTTTCTTCTTAGTACTAGTCATATGATGGATTACTTATTTAATTTGTTCATTTGTGTGTATGCTCTATTGCAACAAAACCCTATGGCAGAAAGAGTTATTTTTTTTCCACAACTGTGTCCTGAAAACCTAGCACAGCATTTAAAGTGCTTTATGTAATTAACACATATTTTTTTTTTACTCAATTAATAGGGGAAAGCCTCAATGTAAAGTAATAGATATAATCCAATCATTTTCCTCTTCTTTTCTGTCTTAATTGTATTGATGCCATAGTGTGCAGCAAGGATAGGTATAATTACTTCATACATAAGGATGCTCATTATTAATACATTTACTACAGGTATAAATAAATGAAAGGGAGCTAAGATTCAGTGAAGAAGAGAAGAAAGGGCTTTGGGTTAACTGTTAGGGTGACCTAGTCTATTCTTACTCTTCCACCAGTGGACTACATAATATTGGGTCAGACAATATTTTACAGCTTTGGACTATGTGTGTATGCGTACATCTGTTAAATGGGAAAAAAAATCAGCAAGATGAGATTTCTATCAACTCTGATTCTTTTGAATCTCTTTGGGAGAGACAGAAAGTTGTAATTGGATCAATTCTAAAACTAGGTTTCCTAGGCAAGAAGCACATCTGGTAGTATTGGGTAAGTTACTAACCTCTTTATTCCTCTATAAAATGTGGATGATAATAGCACACAAAATAGAATTGTAGAGAGAGTTAGTTGAGATCAAAATATGAGCTCAAGACCATCACATAAGTGACAGGCTTATGATTCTTGAGAATTTTTTGTGCTATGTTAGAGTGCCTTCAACTAACTTTCACTTTCTCTCTCTCTCTCTCTCTCTCTCTCTCTCTCTCTCTCTCTCTCTCTCTCTCTCCCCCTCTCCCCTCTCCCCTCTCCCCTCTCTCCTCTCTCCTCTCTAAATTCCACTCCTCCCTTGACCTATTAAAAATGAATCAAGTACCTAGAACCTCTTAATTCCATTGCTAACCCAGGAAATCCACTATGGCAGTCTTGATCTGCAGTTGATTTTTTTCATATCTACTGGGTCAGGGCTATATTTATCCTCCCTAGCAATTAGAAGTATAAAGTGTTCATCAAGGCTTAGTAATTTATTATTCATGAATTTTAATCAACCTGGATGAATGAGATAGAAGTAGCATACTTCAAACTTGAATGTAATTTCTAGTATTTATCACTACTATTATATACTAATAATCAATTCATACCAGCTAACTTGAAAGACTGATGTCCAGTGCCAAAGAGGTACCCAGGGTGCAGCGCCATCTGTTTTGTATAGTGAAGGGAGAGAATACGCTGGTGTGATCCTCACAGCAGAATCCATTGAATGCACCCTTGACAATCAGTGATTTAATATTCACTCTTGCTACATCCATATTTGCAGGTGTATAAGGCACACCAGTATGCAATTAACATCCAATTTACAAGATTTTCTTGAGGGGATATAAAATTTCATCTTACCTTAAGTGATTATAAATGAGAGCTTTGTTGCTGATTTTCACTTCTAGGAGTTTACTTCTGGGTGCCTTTTTCATTTACATGCTGATATTAGCTTGTGTCATCCTGATAGTAAGTCATTTGAGAAATGAGTCTAGTATGAATTATGAATGTTGTTGAACGTGAGATGATGGGAGCAGGTTCTGCCTTCAGGTTCTTGATGTCACTCATCCTAGAGGCACCAATGCAGAGGGCAATGCTTGAGGACTTCCTTTGGTAGAAAAGGATTCTTTTTTGTGCTAGCATAAAGTATGCCAAAAGAATCTCAAAGGTCCATGACAGGTAGGAATAGAAATCTTGCCAAATCATAAATTTGGATGATAGGCACTAATAGATTAGAAAGTAGCAAAATATAAAACCGAGGGAGTAAGAAAGCCTGTCTTACCACCCTACATGCACCACCTACATCTCACTTAGATTTTGTTCTTTTTCTGGGAGTTCCTATGCAGAGCCCGTTATACAGTGTTTTTTAAAAAATAAATTCACTCTGAAAAATAATCATCTGTTCCTGTCATTGAGTGAAATGCATGATTATTTTCAGTCAATATTCTACTAAATGTTAATGGTCTTGGAATTATAGAATTATTAAAAATCTAAAAGGGTCATTTTAATTTTTCAGCTAAGCTTTATTACGTTTGTGAGATTATTAAGTTGTTTGAGTCTTTGCCAAAGTGTAATAGTACATCACTCATAAATCTAAAGGTTGTGTTGTATTTAGAAGAAAAAGAACATATAAATCATCGAAAATTAGTAAATGCCCTACAAATCTTAAGTGGAACCAAATAACCTTAAAATGTGGCTGGAAATTATGTAATGTTTTAAAATATTAAATAGGACATAAATATAACTTCAGAGATAAAATTCATTAGCTTCAGAATATCACATCTAGGGGAAAACTACTCAAGGATTATTATCCATTGGCACTATTTGTGACATTTGGAAAACTTCTATGGAAAGGAAGCAATAAATATTGAGAATTTAGACATAAGTTTTGTCAGTGCATGAAACTCTTTGTATGTTAAGAAGTGATGTTGAATGAGTGAATGGAGAGACGTAGTCATTTCCATTCTGTGACTACTCATTTGTTTCCTCCATGACTTGTGGAGAAGAGAATCAACTGTGGAATCAACTAACTGGACACTGTTTATACAGAAGTAGAACTGAGGATGCTCCTTTAATTGCAGGACTTGCAGTTAAGCATGTGGTATGGATGACCACTGTCAGTGAATTCAGGAGAGATGCCTGCTTGCATCACTTACTGGTTCCTTGCTGCTCCCCCTGTGTGTCCTTTAGTGCTCACAGGGCATCTGAAATACCTGCTCCATAGCAAGATATTGCTATGCATCAGAATAGGGCTGCACCTGCTATAAAGTGATGAACCCCTCCTCATCACTCCATTCCCACTAAAGCTTCTGGTTCACAGAGAAAACACAAAGACACTCTTAGCTAGCTGAAGAATCTGGGTAACTGTAGCCATTCTGAAAATTACAAGAGCCCCATCATTTCCTCCTGGTGGTTATTGGCACCAAAAAGAATAAAAGTTTTCTGGAAGTACCACAGGCAGTAGAATATTAGAATTCTTTGCTCCTTAGAATATTCCCAGTGCCTCTATGCAAACACTGTCAAAGGTATTCATCTGTCTGTTGTTCCTTTTACTATCTCTTGAAAAAATTTTGCTACAGTTCATTTTTTATAATCTGTTCATGGTTTGCAGCAGGCTGACCCAAACTAACCTTACAGTTAAACATATGTGCATGATGCTTACAACTTCTAGGGCATTTTCCATTACTCTGCAAATGATGTCTGACCTTAAAAATTATCACTTCTCTTTATAAGAGGTCACTGAAGAACTATTGAGCTGAAAATCCCATATATCATTTCAGTTCTAAAAGACCAAACAATATAATTTCCAGTAATGAGCTATTTGTGGTCTCCCCCAACTTTCTGTTATCAGAAGCCTATTTTCTCTTCCTGTAAATATTATTATCCCTGCCTGGGAAACTGGAGAGAATAAGACAAGAGGTGGAGGAAGACTATGGAAGACAGGTTGAATAGCCACCATTTCACTTACTGTCCACTTCCTAAAGGGGATCTATGTTTAAATAGTGTGGCTGTGGCCACTATCATGGGAAATTTTTTCCCCAAAAGTCTCAGAACTACAAGATGAATTAGAAGATTACTCTCTTAAAGTATTTGTTTTTAAGGTCTTATATGGCAATTAAATATAGAAAACCTGCCCTTGCTGTTGACTAATAAAACATGCAATAACGATGTTGATAACTGAGGTTTATTGAGAACATATTACGTTTACAAGATCATCAGAGGGTAATCACTCTGCGAAGGCATTTATGTAAATTATCTAAGCAAACTGTCACAACAACATATGAGACAGATCTCATTAAAGATTTCATCCTTGTAAAATAAGTGAATTGCAAACAGTCTGAGTATTTGACTTGATAGCATGCCATTTGTGAACAGCAAAACAATTTCCAAACCAGTTAGCCCCAGAACAACACCAAAACCTGTTCACTGTAGTGCTTGACCCCACAGCTCTTAATTCCTCCATGTGAAAAGAAACCATTGTAAAAACAGATATCCTATTATTTGTACTGGAAGAAACTTAATCATTATTTTTTTTCAAATTCCTTATTTAACAATGGTGAGATTAGAAATCAAAGAAGCCAAATACGTGTGTAACACTATAAAGATAATTTAACAGCTTTGTGTCTCTGTTTTGTACTCAGACCTTAACTTGTTTTTCCAGAAAAATCTCAAGTATTATCTTCCTTAAGTCTGCCAGTTCCTAGCAAAATATAATTCTTTCTCTATTCATTAGTTTACCCAAGGCCATAGTTAGCTACTATTGAAAATATTTTTTGGTAGTGTCTGTGTTTGAATTGAAAATATATGTAATAAAAGAATTACCTGTAAGTAAGGGATCACTTTACAGAGGGACTGTCCGAAGAACCAGGTCTCTGTGATATCGACAACCAGCGTGGCCGGAAGGCAGGTGATGGTCACCAGCACGTCAGCCAGAGAGAGGTTGACGATGAAGTAGTTGGTCACTGTCCTCATGTGGTGGTTCTTCCACACAGCCACACAAACTAATGTGAGAAGGAAAGGGAACAGTAAGCAAGCAAAAGAAGCAGGGATGGATAGGGTAATGCTGTCTATCTGGCTAACACTTCTTAAAGTCCCTACAGTGAAAAGGCAAGGTCATGAAACCTGTACTGTTTTAAACTGAACTAGTCAATCTGTGTGGATGGCTGAGTTACATGCTCAAAAATCTGTTCATTTGCCTTGCTAAATAATTTTCGATCAATCATAAGGCTGTGTTTTTTTCCACTGGAGTTTGAGTTGCAGCTATCAGAACTTAAATAATAATCTTCTATTTAGCCTCGATTTTGCCAGCACTCAGCAATGCAGAAGGGCCTCAAAAAATATTTGATAGTTAAGATGAATTAGCAGCCAGTGGTTTTCAACCAACTGTTATGGTTTGCAACATCCATGATCTTTACCCAAATCTGTTAAACTGCATTTGGAACTTCTAACAGAGAAAAAAGTCGTATATTTAAAAGTCAAGAGCCAACAATTATTCAGCCCCTACTATTGCCAAATACTGAGCTGGACTGCTCATATACTTAAGTTGTTTAATCCTCACAACAATCCTAAGGGAAGACGTCACCCACATGCAAATGTGAGGTAATTGAGACATAGGGAATTCATGAGACTTGTGTAAGAACACATGGCTCATGAAATAGAAAACTACAGTTACGACTGGGATTTAGTTCCAAGTGAAAAGCTGGCTTTTTCACCACACAGGCTGCCTTCTTTCATGAAAATGAGGGAGCTGTAACAAAGCACACATAACTTTTGGAAACTCTATCCTCCCTCCTTTTTATTCTTGATGGTCTCCAAACATCACCCTCGAATCAAACCTGTTTTTCAGTACTCTCACAGCGGGCCTCCCTCATTGCCTTGTAGAACATCCCCAGGTTAGAAGCTGTGCTATCTCATTCAGTTGCTCTTTCCTAAAAGAACATCCAGTTCCCCTATTCATGGTCTTCCGCTTGTCTGGTGTGTGCAAAGTTTACAAAATCACTGGCTCCAAAATTATATAGGTCTCCATGTCTATTGATGGGTTTGCTTTACTGAGAGTAGCTGTGATTGTGTCTGGGGTATTATTAACCTGTCAGAGATGTCACCCATGCACCCAAATGATACAGTGATTAGTAACCTTATAGAGGGTAGAAATTAAAGTACATTTTGTTAAACTTACATTACGGAGTAAGATTTTTCTTTTTGATTATCATGTGCCATTTATTAAGAGTCTTATATGGTAGGATATGCTTTTATCAGATTCTAAGGCTGAAATTGGCCATCAGCTACCAGTTGATGTCAATTTAATAAACTACTTAGATTTCTGATGATTTCATTTTTAATATTTCACCTCTTCCTCTAACACCTGCACATAATACCCAGAAACTCAGGTGAGCCTTAACTAGGTAAATGATACTTTATTATTTTAAAATGATGCTGTAGCATGATTTATTTCTCATAAACACTTGAAACACACACACACACACACACACACCCTAGGCAACTTACAAACACATTGTCACAGTTTGTAAGGAGAAAATTGGCAAAAAACATATTTCTGATATTTGTTCAACATATGGCCTAAATCATGGAAACTTGGATCTAGAAAAGAACATAGGCCTTGAAAAATGCAATTAGTTCTGGTTTGACTTTCAACTCTTCATATTTTGGAGATGAGGAAAAGCAGAGATGGGAAGACTGTTAATGCACTGCATCTAACTGACATTAAAGGAAGTCTATGTTCCACAAACACTCCTTTAGTACTTATTGCATGCCATGCCTGTATAAGGTACTTTAAATTATTAACTAGTTTAACAGCAATAACACCATGAAGTGAATACTATAAGCATTCTTTTCAACATGAGAAAAAAGAATAGAGAAGTTAACCTAACTTAGAAAAAAAAAAAAAAAAAAAAAAAAAACAACTATATGCACAAGAGCTTCTATTTAAATCTCATCCCCCCAACTTGGTCATCCTTACATACTCCTTTTTGGGAGGCAGGTACTGGGGACTGAACTCAGGGTCACTCAACCATTGAGCCACATCCCCAGTCCTTCTTACATACTTACATACAAGTTCTTTTTCTTGTTGAGTTGAAACCTGCTTCTCTTTTATTTCTGCTTACTCATTTTTAATTCTTTCTTAGAACCCAAGGAATAAACTTTACCTAATTATTAAACTTGTAACTGCATTCGTCTTCTAGGGCTACTTCAAAAACTGAGCATCTTAAAGCAAGAGAAATTTATTGTCTCACAGTTTTGGAGATCATAAATCAGATACCAAGGTATTAGCAGGGCTATGCTCCCTCCAAAATCTGCAGGGAAATCTTTCTTTGCCTCTCCCCAGATTCTTAAGGTTTTCTGGTTACGTGGGTGATTTTGACATTTGGGGCAGCTGCGTAAATGAAGTCTCTGCTCTGATCATCAGGTGTGGGTCATCCTGGTTTCTGTCATCACGTGGCCATCTTAGAATAATAACCATCAGGCTGGAGAGGCTCACCCTATATGACTTCATCTTTAAAAATTATATCTATAATGACCCCATTTTCAAATCAGGTCATCTTCTGAGCTAATGAAGTTAGGATTTCATCATTTATATGGTGGTGGAGGGGGCAGATTTCAAACTACAACAGTATTTATTCAAATATTTAAAGACCAGTTTTTTTTTCATTCCCTAGCCTTTGCTTCACCCTTTTAAAGATCTCCAGAATCATTATGTGCACCTGAGGGGCTCTGTATCCCACATCACCATGGTCCTTTTGTTCTGAACACACTCTAGAGGATCAGTAATGGCTCTGAATGAACCATCTGTAACTGCACACACGTTTCCAGGTGAGATCTATCCGAAGCAGCAAGGAGCAGGATGATTTCTTGGGTTGCTCTCTATTAAGACACTACAAATCTTGTAAGCTTTCTTAAGAATAAAGTCACACTTCTTTGGATCATATATGTATCTAATGACTAGAAACTGGTTTTCTTGTGTAAATGTTACACTGTCTTTACCTTTGAATCCTCAGGAGGTAAAAAGGGGGAAAATCTATAAAGAATATTACTGGGACAATTAGAAAAAAATGAATTTAGATTTTATGCCAGATTACAACTATACTATTTTAAAATAGCTTAGGTGTAGTATTTATATTATGTTCATTTGAATATTTATATATTGTGGCTATGCTTACTTCCCAGGGCTTTGTTTTGCTGGGAAAAGGAATTGTAGTTTTTCATATACAGAGTTTTGCTTACTGTCACCTGATCTATGACACATTCCAGATTATGAGTATCTTCTTCTAAATGACATATTCAAAACTGTACACACATCTCCAGGTGCAAATATCCTAAATTTTTGTTAAGCTAACATTCATTTGTTAACTCACCCATTCAAGTACAAAATTCACAAAGTGAATACCTTCTTCTTCTGATAGCATACCAAATTGATACAAAATTAAATTCACCTTTTCCTGAAATTGGAAATTTAATCTTTCCTTTTTCTTTCTACTGGCCAATGTTTGAAATCTCCAAAATATCTCCAAGCTCTATCACAATCTTTCTTTTCCTATTGCAAATACCCAATGTCATATCCATGGAACCATTAGCTACAATAGTGCAGACCACCTAATATTTTCCTCTGCAGTATATCTGTCTTTATTCCTGTGTATCTTATCTAATAATGCTATTCACTAAAATTATATTATTTTGATAGGGTGTCTCTTTTCTTCTCAACTAAGCATAAAACTCTCAGGTTACCATTCTACCATTGGGGGTCTTCCCCTTGTATCTGGCAAGGCTCCCCATATAATATTCAGACCACCTGGATAAGTTTGATATCTCACTGTTAATCAACCATATTCTATGTACAGGTCATTTCTCATGTCCTTCTTCTGCCTGGCATTGCCCACAGTTGATTTAAATCTCCTTTTCAACTAAATTAGTGCTTCCCAGAGCTATCCAAAACCAACAGAACAAAGAAATTTCTGATTCATGAACCATCGCCTAATTAGCCTAACTCACCATGGTTTCTTTCTTCTTTACAACACTTTTTCACCTTTCATGGTCATGAATTATATTCTAAAATTGCAGATCATTATGGACCCTTTTGGTATCTTTTTTTTTTTTTTTTTTTGTCTACCTACCGTCACAGAGCCTCTTTATCATTATAAGGTGTCCATTCGCTTTTCCTTACTGTTTTTTGTTTTGTTTTGTTTTTACAACCCCCGTCTCCAACCCCCAATGCTTCCTAGAACAAAACTTTGCAATAACTATTAATTAAATTGACTTTCATAAAATTATAGTTTGGTACTTTGGTATGGCACATTCTCCCAAATGAAAAGTCTTTAAAAGGAAAGGAAAACCCAAATGACAGAAAGGAGTATTTACTTTCTCCATTTCTTTTGAATGAAATCTGAGAGCTGAGAACTCAATTGCTTCTCAATGTTCTCTTGACATAGTAAGCTACTTTTTGTCATTCTCTATACACTGCCTTCTGGTGAACTTGGGCAAGTCCCAAGACCTGAATTGGATAGTATATTTGACATCAGTTCTGTGAATGACATCATATATCAATATTAAGGTCTGTTTGTAGTTTCTACAATTAAAAACCTGCACTCTCAACCAGGAACAGGGGAAAGAAATTGAGCATGAAGAGGTGAAAGAAGATAATAGAAGACCAGAATGCAGATTGCATGAAGATCTGCCTTTAACAAGGACTTTGTTGAATAGAGATTTCTGAAATGCAGATGTGCCAAGAAGATAAAAATCTACTTTCCCTTGTCTTATCATGTCTTTTTTTTTTTTAAAGAATATGATGAAAGGCAGCAGAATACAACAGACACTAGTATGGCAATATGTAAATCAATGGATGTGTAACTGATGTGATTCTGCAATCTGTATATGGGGTAAAAATGGGAGCTCATAACCCACTTGAATCAAATTGTGAAATATGATATATCAAGAACTATGTAATGTTTTGAACAGCCAACAATAAAAAATTTAAAAAAAAGAATATGATGATGTATAGCTCTTGCTTTTTGTCTGTACGACAAACAGATGGAGGTGGCTCAAGCTGCGTAAGAACCTCCACAGGCTATGATTCAGAGGGATTTTTAAAAGAGCACACAAATATAATCTTTAGAAATGAACTGATCTATTTGCTTGTGACTGTGTGGACCTAAAACTAGAGACTAAACTGACATTGAAACAGGAAAGCAAAATATGAATTTATAAAAGTTCTTTGCCACTATTGTCTACATTTATGATAAATTTGCTTTATAATAAATTGGTTTTTAAAATCTTTCAGATCACATATGGACAGAGTTAATTTTTCAAAACCAATAGTTATATGTAGAAAAAACTGAAACTATGGTGATACTATTAGTCTACTTCTATTCTGAATTAATTAACAACATATAAACTGCATGACTAAGATTGCATATCTTATTAAACATCTATTTGGTCCTTGAAATATCATGTAATAATTTTCCATAAAACATGATTTTGAGATGTGACTGTGAATGGTATATAACTAGTGTATTACTGCATGTTTTCAATGCTTTGTTCTAGATATCTCAGCACTTTTTAATTTTTCATATTTTTGATGATAGTCACTCTTCTAATGGGTAAGAATGTTCCTTAAAAAATCTTTAACACTGAATGGAAATGCCCAGGAGTGATCTTAATAGCTAATTTTATGAATGTATATATTTTAGGTCTACTAACATCTAAAGTAAAAGATAAAAAATTTCAAAATTCAGTAGTTTCAATATATTAATGCAGTATCAAGGAAAGCAGTCATCTGATTTTCCCACAGAAGTTTAGTTATTCATGTGCTAGCATGCTATTGAAATATTTTGCAATTTCTTGGTTGTTTATTTAATTTACCTACCTATTTATATCTATCCATATGTATACAAATAGGTGAAGTAACAATTTATAGATATTTGTTATATTGTGCACATATAAAATAATAGTCATTTCAGAAAATTTTCCAAAATAACCTGTAGTTCCACCATTTGCCACAAAGTGTCAGTGAAAGACTTTGAAACCATTTACCTTGTCTTGTCAAGGACGTTTTAAGCATTAAATAAATGGAAGTACTCTTTATAATGTGGAAGTTGATATATTTACTTCAAATTGGATTTTATAGACCAAAAACAATGATCAAGAAAAGATAAAATTGCCAATGCCTTCTAAATTAAGTGCAAATGAATGAATGAATGGGAAAAAAAGGAGGAAAAAATGAATACATTCAGAAGAGAGCCTATAGTTAACTCCTTAAAATTAAAAAAAAAAAAAAATCTGTCTTGAAACAGATCATATACTGGAGAAATCTAGAAATATTGTGGATACAGACTTCAGTCCCTTAGAAGTTCGCCATCAGTATAGTCCTGAAAGAGTTGAAGGAATTTCCCTCACATTAACAAAGCATTTTCCTTTGTCTCATCTTCATGCCACCCCATTATGGCATTGATATTATGGCATCCTTATTTCTACCATTGGTTTTACTCCCTTCTTTTCCCAGATCAACATGCCTCTCTCAATCTTCCATTTTCCATCTCCACATCTTGGTGAAGTTTTCTATGAATCTCTCTGTCTTGGAAGCATGGCCCACGAATGGGCCACTACAGGCTGACAAGTGGGACACTGCAAAGAAATACTTCTGTGTCCTGAAATGACCCACTCAAAATTCATTACTAACTGGCAGAAAAAAAAAAAACTTTAAAAACAGGTTATTATTGTATATGTTTAAGACCTGTTTGAATTTTCATTTGCTTAAGAAAATATAAAAGTCTGTAATTTGATAAATGTCTCTCATGAGCACCGCCCATTATGTGAAAGTGGGCAGAAATTTACTCTTAGAGTCTAATAGTGTCATTGTGGTATTGAAATCAGTGAGGCAGTATGGGGAGTAATTAAGATTTCACAACTAATAATTTTCCTGGGAAGAGATTTAGAAAGACAATACTTTTACACATGCAAAAATTCAGGGAAGAGATGCATAAAGGAACACTATAAAACAGAAACTCAAGGGAGATAATAATCTATAGGAATCAAGTCCAAAACCAAATTCTTTAGAGAGGAAAAAATACAGCAAATAAAGTGGGAAAATAAGCTTATCAATGGCCTCTGAGTGGCATGATTCCTCACAGGGAGGGCTGGCTCAACCTTTTATGCAGGACCTGCCTGAGAACAAAAAGCATGGCTATTAATAGGTATCCATACTGCTGTCCTGAAGGAAAGGTTAAGAAGGTGAAATGCTCCATGGTCTGAACATTCTCAGTTAATTAATGGTTGTATGTAGTACATAGTTATAATTATGCTTCAATGGAATTTGTTTTTGAGGAAATGTCAACTTCCTGTTTACCCATACCTTTTGACTCTTTGCAAGTAAATCACTACAAGTCCCTGTTCTTAATGCAGCCTCTCAGAATTGCACCTGAATTTCTACCCTACCCTCAGAACTCTTTGGGGGCAGATGGTCAGTCCTCATTTTTGACCACTTTGCATTCATTAATACAATTAGCCCACACAAGCAATGGATCCTTCCCATGATATTTGATGCTTGTTCATCTTACTGTGTGAATTTCTTTTGGGGTCTTTGGGAAGAGATGCTTTCTCTTTTCACCACATATAAATCTTCAACCTACTTGTCTTTTTTTCTTCCATGTTCTTTCCTTAGTTGTTATTAACTCTCAAAACTTCAACCCTAATCTGTAGGAGTCTAACTCACAGCTTTAGCTGACAGTTTTAACTCTAGTTCTTGGCCCTCTCTCAATTTCCATATCGTAATTTCTAACTATCATCAAGATGTCAGAAAGAGCTCACATTTTATAGAGTCAGAAAATGAAAAGATTCAAAAACATATAACAATGAGGTTGAAATATGAGGATTCAGAGAGGGATTAGATATGAGAGTAAGGAACTGAGGCTAATTAGCAAGTATATGGCTGGGAGAAGTTCCTAATACTCACTGAGGTAGCAAATAAAGGAGAAGGATCTGGCTTTGTTTGAAAGAAGGGATAGAAGATGAGTAATTCAATTATGTGTACATGTGTTTGAAGCAATTGTGAATTATCCGAGTGAAAAATTCAGTTGGTATTTAGATTTATGGCTTATATTTCAGGAGATATATTTCATTTATAGGTAAATACGTGAGGTTCATCAGAATAGAGATAGAGATTAAAACCAGTTGAGTGACTAATATCAACCAGGGATAGAATGAAAGTAAGAAGGGACCTAAGTCATCTCCATAAATCTGGGAAATTTCAAATATATATTTCAGACTGGGAATGCCAGAAGTTCCAATTGTCCTGCTCCAATATTGAAGCATACGTATGTTTTACTATTACAAAATAATTTATACTTCTGATAGTGGCAGATAACATTGTTGCAGAAGAAAAGTCTGACCTAAAACAACCAGAACATTGTACATTTCTTTAAGACATGGGAAAGCCAAAAAAAGGCAGGAAAAAAGTTCAAGGGCCAATATCCTGAAGGAAATGTAACAAGAAAGATGTTCTAGCCTTCAGTACCTCTTTTATTCCGAAGGCTTTGGCAGTTTGCAAGCACTAGTTAATGACTTAGAAGACAGAGCAGAAACTGAGTCAAGCAGAAATCTGAGTAGTCCAAAACTGAGAAGAGAACCTTTGAGTTTAAGCCTATCCAGCAGGTTTCAGTTGAAATTCCATCTCTGGTAGGGATAAACCTGAAACATATGAACTCTCCTGAAGAGGAAGCTTAGGTTCAAATGCCTCCCTTGTTGACTAGACTAATGTACCAAGACGAATGTAATGGCTGTTCTATAAACAATATCTAGTAAACTAATTCTACAGGACAAAACTGAAATTTAATTTCTTTTTTTTGGGGGGGCACCATTGCTGTGATAATATTTACTACATAAATAAGCAATCAATCCAGAAACATCATCGTCTCCTATTTTCCCCCACAATTTTTATTGATACATTTTAGTTGCTCATGTTGATGGGATTCATTGTTACATATTCATATGTGCACACAATATAAAAATATAATTTAACCAATATCACTCCCCAGCACTTCCCCCATCTCTCCCCACCTATTACCCCTTGGTCCCTTTCATCTACTGATCTCCCTATGAATTTTTTGGTGATTGATTCCCCACCTCTGATTTCTTTATCACATCTTATACAAATACTAATTTTAGATCAATTGTATATCTAAATATAAAATATAAACAATAAATTTCCAGGCCTGGGGCTATAACTCAGTGGTACAGTGTTTGCCTAGCAAGGGTAAGGCACTGGGTTTGATCCTTAGCACCACATAAAAAGTAAACAAATAAAGTTATAAAATTTTTTTTACAAAAATAAAGAAATAAATTTCCCTTTGCTATGACTTTGTGGTACATCAGCATATCTTGAACAGATTGCCTCAAAAATATTAAACATAAAGAAAATGTTCAACAAACTAAACAACCCTAAAATTATAGTACATCCAGAGAGCATGAAAATACATGCCACAGAATGAGAGAAGTTAACTAGGGTACATTTATTTGAAACAGGTCAATTTGCATAATTTCTTCTTGTAGCTAATGAGCTCCCACCCCACACTGTTGATGATGCTTTTAAGATAGTTTTTATTGTGGGATGGCACATGTATAAATACATACAGACTATAAATATATCACTGGTTTCATGGAGTGAACATACCCTTGTAAATACACTTCAGACCAAGAAATACTATATGATTTGCACCCAGAAGATTCCCAGTATTTCCTCTCTACCAATATTCTCACTATGGCCAAGATAAAACCTACATACTGATTTATATCACCATAGATTAATATTCACCTATTTTTAATGGAATCAAATGTTTGTTTATTGTGTATCTGACTAATTTCATTCATGATTATGTTTGCAAGATCATCAATGTTCTTTTTGCTTGCGTAGCTGAAGGCCCATCATTTTCATTGCTGTACAGTTTTCCAATGTACAATTAGATTACCATTGATCTTCTCTATGATTCATGAACATTTTGGTTTATTCTAACTTGGGATATGGTGAACAGGCTACTATTCACATTCTTGTATATGTCTTTGACACACATTATGTGTGGATTTCTATTAGTTATAAATCTAAGAGTAAAATTTATATCATATAATATGAATATGACCCCCAATACTACATAATAGCCAATGAGGTTTCCAAAGTACTTGTTGCAGTACCAGCTTTTACTCTTATCAACAGGTAGGACTGTACTGGTTGCTCTACATTTTTTGCCAACACTTAGTACTGTCAGGGGACTTCTTTTCCCATATTAGATACTCTTTTATGTTAAGTTTAACATATTTTATATATTTATTGACTATTTAAAATTGAATAGACCATTACTCTCTAGGACTTTTGTTATTTTCCAGAAGTATTATTAAAAAATACATCAGACAATTTGAGGACTACTTTAGGATGTGATTCTTTCAGAATTAACATGTGTTATTTTGTTTAAATTTGGATCCATTTTGGGCTGGGGTTGTGTCTCAGAACTAGAATGCTCACCTAACATGAGTGAGGTACTGGGTTTGATCCTCAGCACCACATAAAAATAAAATAAAGGTATTGTGTCCATCTACAACTAAAAAATAAATATTAAAAATATATACACCAGACAAATTGAGGACTAGTTTAGTATTTGGTTCTTTCAGAATTAACATTTTTTTGGCTTAAATTTGGATCTATTTTAAAACTAAGCATGCTTTAAATTTATCTAGTCATTTATCTTCCTTCTTCCTATAGTATTTGGCACACTTATATATTTTTCCTATCTCACATAGTCTATCTTTTTTTAAATTTGATCATTATTTTATACATTAAATCTTTAAACATTTATTTTCTTCTGAATATAGTAGGTGCCCAATAAATGATTGCTGAGTGATTCACATTACACAAAGAAAGACATTTACATGCCTGAAATTTTACTTTGGACATTAGGGACTTAATCACAAATATTTAATCCTGAATAGAAAAACTATTCACTGTAAGTAAAGCATAGAAGCTACACTGGATTTTGTACCTTATATCATTTTGTTCACATGAGGTCCTAAAATAGTCTCAGATGAAGTCTCAGATGAAATGTCTCAGATGAAGGCCCAAAATAACAGAATAACTTTTAAATAATAAGATACACCACATGAAATCTTGGCACCGAATCTAAAGACTAAGAGGAAACTTTTCTGTCAGGGTATAGGTACACTGCAATCATAAAAATTCCATCTCTGCCACACATCATACTGATTTCTATGTTATAGAAATTTATATTTAATGAATGTAAGTGGATCTACTACTCAATTACTACATGTTTAATTTTACTAAATAATTTAAAATCATGTTTGGCGTGCTGCCTTTGAATATAGTTGCAAAGACTGAGTAAATAATGGAAAACAAAGACTATTTGCATCTCTTTCAAATATTACTAATTTTAAGCTTGTCCAGGATTATGATAGTCAATTGAAATTTGATAATAATATGCAATGGCTTCTTTTAAAAAAACAACCTTATTGATTTTCAAAAATCTGTCTTTATCTCTCATTTGATTTTATAATACATATTTCACTTTTCCTGGATCATAAAACATTCTTTTCTCCAAACAATTGTTAAGATCCTGGAATGGTATAAAAATACCTTAATTTTTTTTTAAAGAGAGAGAGAGAATTTTTTAATATTTATTTCCTTTAGTTTTCGGGGGACACAATATCTTTATTTTGTATGTGGTGCTGAGAATCCAACCCGGGCCGCATGCATGCCAGGCGAGCCTGCTACCGCTTGAGCCACATCCCCAGCCCTACTTTATATTTTTAATAAGATTTTATTGATATAATAATGCATAATACTGGGATTGATTATGCCATATTCATACATGCTTATAACATACTTTTTATTAGCGCACTGTAGCTATCCATAGTAGTTGGATACATTTTGACAAAATCATACATTCAAGGACTTTGATTTCAATCACATTTTCCTGATTTTTCCTTCCCCCTGCTGTACTCTATTCTCCTTCCTCTACTGATTTCCCTTTTGTTCATGTATTTATTGATTTTTGTTTGGCACTTTCTACATACACATAAAGAAATTTGGTACATTTACATATGCATACAACATGGTTTTGTTAAATTCGTCCCATTTTCCTCCTTTTTACTATCCTTCCTTGCTCCCTATCATTCTTTTTCTTCTCCTCCACTCATCTTCCCTTGTCGTTTTTTAAAAATATATATTTTTAGTTGTTGATAGACCTTAATTTTATTTATTTATTTGTGTGTGGTGCTGAGAATCGAACCCAGTGCTTCACACATGCTAGGTAATCACTTTACCGCTGAGCTACAACTCCATCCCTTCCCCATGGCTTGTGACATTCAATCCCCCCAAACTTCTTTCCCATATTTTGCTCTAGCTTCCACATATGAGACGAAACAATCAACCCTTGATTTCCTGTGTCTGACTTATTTTACTGAGCATTACTTCTTCATTTCCATCCATTTTCTACCAAATTCCATTATTTCATTCTTCTTTATGATTAAGTAAAACTCCATTGTGTATATATACCAGATTTTCTTGATCCGTTCATCTGTTGATACGCATCTAAGCTGATTTTATAATTTGGCTACCGTGAATTGTGCTGCTGTAAAACTGAAATGCTATATCTAAATGCTATATAGTATGCTGATTTAAGTTCTTTTGGATAAGAACTAAGGAGTGGGATATCTGGGTCATATGGTCCGTTCTACTACTAGCTTTTTGAGAAACCTCCATATTGCCTTCCAGAGTAGTTGTACTAATTTGCTGTCCACCAACAAAGTATCAGTATGCCTTTTCCCCCACATGGTCATCAGCATTTATTATTATTGGTGTTCTTGATAGGCCCTAATTATATATACTTATAACATAACTATAAAAAATAAGAGGATGTAGTCTTTCAATCATCATTCCACTTGTATTAAAATCATTCTCTTCAAACTGTTTTTTGTTTCATAAAAGTTAAATTCATGTACTTAGGAAGTAAAAATCAGAATTCATATTCCACATTCAATATTCTGTTAACTTTGGGCAAGTTATTTATTCTCTCTCTTAATATAGATATGAATAAGATTGAGATTCCTGTATCTCTCACATAGAACTCTTGCCATGCTTGGGACATAAATATGAACTAAACCACATATTTTTCAAAAGAGAAAACTCAATAAAATTTATTAAAAGTGACCTATGCCACACAATAAGTAAGATTCCTATTAATGAATATTTTTTTTAAATTTTACTGAAGAAGCTAATCTTTATTCAGTGTAAAAACTTGACCTGCAATCAGACACCAACAAACTCTTCCTGGTGTTAGAGTTTGCACTAAGTTTCAATTTCAACTCTAAGCAAGGAAAAAAACCATAACGAGTGTGTCCACCTGGCTCCATTAAACAGCAAGAGCAATGGCATAAACAGCCACAGCTGCTTCAAATTCACATCCCATGGATTCAGTGAGAACTCCCAAGGAATTAGGAACTGTGTGATGCATTTTAATAAGTGAATATGTAAAGATTATATTAATTAATTGCCCATCTGACTCAGTAATATCCATACCCCAGTGAATGGGCATGAAAGTGAATTACATGCAAATTAATGTAAATAGTTGCACATTGACAAAGACAGGATGCTCTTTGAAGCAACTATTAGTATTGTTAAGTTTTTAATTATATGTTCAGGCCAAATGTTTTTTGTCAGAATAGATATTTGAAATAAAAAAAGGAAGCATTTTGTGTACAAAAATGCATTTAGGAAAATGGGTTAGGACACATCTGTTCCATGGAAGATGGTGGACAATTAACCAAAATGGAGAAATTGATCACAGTGGGAGGGGAAGGATGGAGGTAAAGAGATTATGAGTTTTATTTTGAACATGTTAAATTTGATTTACTTACAGAACATCCATGAGGATACATAGTGAGGTGTAGTCAAATGTAGAGCAACAATGAAATATATGATGAAAGAGACTCTACATGGGTGATAGAGCATTTATTCAAGCAAGGATCGTAAAAGTAGCCTAGCACTTCACAGTTTTGCAAATCTTTTTCCTTCATTCTTTTCTTTCATTCATTTTTCAAGGATTGAACACATTTTTATACCAACTGAATCTTCCACATTTAAGTAATTCATTTCTAATTTGAAAAGACAATAAAGTAGAAATTTATTTTTTTTTAAATCCTTGCTTGTTTTTCCTAAAAAAAAAAAATGTGTAACTACCATAGTTTTAATTCAGAAATTAACAACCTGGGCACTTTTCCTTGTTCAGTTAAATAAAGTGAGTTATTCTTTTTAATTCTTTTCTCCATTAAAACAAAGAGAATGATCAAATGTGTAATTTTTTTAAAGCAAAAGACAATTTTAATGCTAGTAAGTTATTTCAACATGCATTTATCTTTTTGTTACAAAGTACACTAAGAAAGCCAAAAATTATATTTTTTTGAAACCTCTTAAAATATTGCTGCTGAGAAAATGAATTTCAGTCATTTTCAAATTTGTGTAATAAAACGGATGATTACCATTAACTGACAAAGCTTTGGCTATTTTTAAACATTAGTTTTTTGTGTGTGTTACCCAAAACTACTACTGTTTCAAAGTATCTTAAAAATTGCCCCAAATTATTTCTGTAGCTGTGTAAACTGTACTTTGAAATGGGTATCCAAAAATCCTTTTTTTATTAAGTGAATTATTACAGTGCACCACTACATTTAAAGACTCAGTTTTATTATGCATGAGCTTTATAAACATTAAAGAATAAATTGTGAGGTATTTGACGGTCTTTATTTCAAAGGCTGCACTTAAAGGAAAGTACAAACTCTTGTATCCACATGGAGGTGTCTGATTCAGTCTGAAATGTTTGCCAGCTTGCCAAGGCTGATTGAACTCTCTATGTTGGCAAAAGAGGCAGGAGGATGGTTTGCCTGTTTGACCAACTGGCTATGGGTACCCTGCAGCATGTGTGAATGCACTGGCATCTGGAAGCTCAGTTTTCCCCATCAATGAGCAGAAGTGAAATTTTCTTGAAATGTCAATGTCTGATATGCACCCAAAGTCTTCTTTCCTTTGGAGTCTAGTGCCCAACAAGTGTATTTGACTTTCCTCTTGATAACATATGTGAATGTTGCAAACTTCATTCAACCTCAAGAGATGTACAAATTGGTATCGTTTTGTAGAGCTGTCTCTAGCTAGGAAAGTGCCATTCTCATTTATGTTTCAAAGAGCAATTGCTGCCTCTGATCAGGTAAAGTAAGAAATGTAGCTCTCTTGTTTAATGAATTATCTTCATCTCCAGAGAATGACAGCTAAGGTTTGTTTGGCAGAAGTAAGGGAAATTATTTCCCTTTGGCTCTGAGAGGTAGTCTGTTGCTAGGGCCTTGAGAAACAGTTGGGTACTGTGGGGGACTTTGAGTTTTTGAGAATGCGCTGGCCCTGTGAAATGATGGGAGAAAGCACTCGGGATTTGACTTGAAGGGAAAAGTATGGGAGCTCATAGAAAGTAACAATGGCTGGGTCAAGAGTCTCTTAATGCACATCATTTCCATCATTCTCTCTTCTTTCTTGTCCCTCATCCATGCTTCAACACTGATGGCTTCCCGGGAAGGGCGCTATTTCTTTAATGCCTGTGATTGGAGGTTAAGGAGGTTTTTGTATCTTGGATAAATGCTTCTTGAGAGACCTTCTTGCTGGAGGGCAGGGCCTGCCAGAAAACACTGATTTTTTTTTTTTTTTTTACTATGAAAGGTGTGGGCTTTCTGTCATGTGGGCTAATGAATGACAGAGGGGGAGGTGGTATACTTCTCTCTACTGAAGAAGCAGGGAGCTTTGTTGTTTCTGGGTTTTACTTTTGCTAGGCTCTTTGTGGTGGCACTGAGTGAGTAGAAGTCGTGATTCTGGCTTTTGGGACAAAGAGGGCAGCCATGCATCTTTGAGGAACCAGAAGGCTGGGGGACATTTTTGGAGCATGCACATTAAATGAAAATTTATATAAAAAAATGGAAACTTATATAGAACATGGGATTTGGTTGGGACAAGGCTGGGCAGGTAGGATGGAGTTCTGCAGAGCCTCATCATTTTTGGAGGATGGTGGTTAGCAATCAACAACTTATATGGCCTCCACTAGTCCAGGTTGGGAGACTCACATTCTCCATCATCCTCCCTATCCTGTCACTGGGACTCGCATAGTGATCTTCTTCAAAAGATGCCCAGCCCAGGTTACTTCATGGTGTTCTATCTTCAGGAAGCTGATGGACTTGGGGTTGGCTTGAAAATGCTCCTGCTCTCATACTTGTTCATATCTTTACTTAATTTAATTCTTGCCCCCAACAAGTCCCCTTGCCCCA
The DNA here is from genome assembly GCF_021218885.2 of Marmota monax. Classification (NCBI taxonomy): domain Eukaryota; kingdom Metazoa; phylum Chordata; class Mammalia; order Rodentia; family Sciuridae; genus Marmota; species Marmota monax. Next base: position 1,504,679 of record NW_026694880.1, on the reverse strand, counting down.
CTGGTGGCCCTTTAGTGTATGATAATATATGGATATTTTATCATTGCTCCTCTTAAGAGAGACTATGATTCTCCCCATGCATATCAACTTTTGTAACTATAACTTAAGAAATAATGAAAATCGGTATTGAAATATTTATGGTTTAAAGTTAAAAAGTACCCTTAATAGAATCTAAGTCTATGCCCATTATAAATATGTGAGTGTTATTTACAAATTTCATTCATTTTTTCTTAATTACTGAAATGTCTGCAGATGACTAATATGAGTTTGGTATTATTTATATCATATTTTTTAGAAATACAGCATCTATTTCCTAGTGCTTGCCCAAACCATATCTTTGAATGACACACTGGTCTAAAAGTGGCAAGAGCCCCAGGACCTAGGAGCTATGGGGAATAGTAATTACCTGGGCTAAGTATGGAAATGATTAAATGAATTATCTGTCTCACTGTCTCATAGTTCCCAGTAAAGTACTCCACGCAGAGATAAGGTGAATGGGTCTTGGCCTTGTTAGTTAGAAACAAACTGGAAAAGGAATTTTGAACTATTTCCTTGGATAATAACATTCAGATGACTGAGTACACTTCTTGAGTTTTCACCTAATTCTTATTCTTCAATCAATTCTTTCAAAAGATAGTTACTGAAGATAGTATTTCAAGCTTACAATCAAGCAAGCTTTGAATATACAAAAACTTTTTGTGTGAAAAGTATAAACTGCACTGTGGCTTGAATAATTCTGATCTGGTATTTCAGTATTCAGGCATTAATGCACATGAAATGGAAATTTATATAGTAACTAATACATGTCATTCATTAGGTTAGATCACAGTGAAAAATGTTTTGGTGTATTTTTAAAATACATCCTAGAATTGTTTAATTCAGGAGGACAGTATTTCTTCTCATGTTTTTTTTTTTTTTTTAAATTCCTGTTAAATATTTTAAAGTACGGTATCGAAAGGACTGAAGTTTCTCAGGCAGGTGATGGCTATGGCTGCTTCATGAAATATATTTTGCACAACAAATCTCTAAGGGGTCTGTCATATTAAACATTTTGTTTATTTGCTTTACTGTTGACATTATTATTATTACAGAGTTTAGCATCATACTACCCTTTAAATAAAGAATTATTAAGCACATAGGCAAATATTAGTACTTTATCATATGTAGGTCTACAATTCATAATTTAAAACAGAACAAATAAGTTTTTGGTGGGATTAAAAGAAAGTTATTTATATTCTTGGTTCAGCCATATCCTGGTTAGGAGATATACACTCTTCCTTCTAATGGTGTCTCCACTAAATTATAATTAAGGAACACAAGTGTTGTTTGGGTTGGCGCCTTCCAAGTCAGAGAACTACAGTTACTGTCATTTGACTCCCTAGGACACCCCACTTCCCTCATAGGACTCTAAAAGACTTCCACTTCTATTCCCACTCAGCTGACCTCTTTGAAGCAGCATATGTAAGTACTGCTGTATTTTATTTTATTTTTATTATGGTAATATACATAACATTGTATCTACCCTCGAGATGAATTTTAAACACATACTGTAGTATCATTTTAAGTACAATGTGGTAGAAAAGATACCTAGAACATACTCATTTTTGTATGATTGAAACCATATACTCACTGGATAGTAAATCCCATTTCTCCCCTTGTGTTCTGGTAACCAATATTCTATTCTTTGTTTCTATGAGAGTTGAATTATTTTAGATTCCACTTTAAAGTAAGATAAAATCAATACCTGTCTTTCTGTGTCTGGCTTGTTTCACTAAGAATAATGACCTTCAGGTTCATCCATGTTACTGTACATAGTAGGATTTTTTTTCTTTTCTCAAGGCTGAGTAATATTTGGTTGCGAATACACACAATATTTTCTTTATCCATTTATCCAGACATGGACATTTAGATTGTTTTATAAATAACGGTATAATAAAAAATAGAAGTACAGATATCTCTTTGAGATTCTGATTTCAATTCTTTTGGATACATATCCCTAAAACAGATTTGCTAGATCATATGATATGTGTATTTTTGATTTTTTGAGGAAAAAAAAATTCCTCAAGAAATTAAAATTTTCTACAATGGATTCATCATTTTATATTTCTACAACAGTGTACTAAAGTTCTAATTTCTCTACGTTCTTTGCTATCATTTGTTATTTTTTGGGTTGTGTTCTTTATTTTAATCATAGCAATACTGATAGGTGTGCAGTGATATCTCATTGTGGTTTTGATTTGCAAAAACTCTATGCCTAAACACTCCATCATGAAAATCAGCCTCATCACATGCACGGTGACCAAAACTGTGCAGTAGGCCTTCATGGCAAATGAATGTGAATATGTAGTTTATTTCTGAGTGCATCCCAAACAAATGCTAAAAATTTGAGTTTTAGTAAATTATTTCTGTGTTCTCAGCTTACTGTCATTAAAATATTTTGTCCAAATAAAAAATTAGAGGTAACTTGAAAATGTCCTTCCTTAAATGTCTTGGGAAGACGTTTAAGGAAAAACAAGGTAGAAAAATTAAATTGTTCAATCTAAAAAGTTATAAGAATAGAAGTGAGCTTACTAATTGTCTAAGAAATTTGTTTCCACTTGATATATAAAGTCAAATGAGAACTCTAAAGCAAAATGAATGTGTTGAGATCTTAGAGACTATTTGTTTGATTAATGAAAAATATTAGTGCATGTTTTTGGAAATTTTGGGTTTATTTATAATGTTTGTCAACATGCTCTCTGAAGAAGCCCCATGGCCCAAACTTACCAGGAGTCCTGGCCTGTAAGATGCAGAGATTCTTACACTCCAGTCTACATTTCCGGCCAAAGAGGCTGTGAAGCAGCATCACACACTGAATTCACAGGCTTTGGAGGCCAAACTCTATGGTATTACATATTAAACTTTAATGTTTTGATATCTTATTAAACTCTTATTTTCTTTTGAAGTTACAACTAAACATTCTCTGTTCTCCACAATTTCACTTTCTTTGATCAACTCTGACACACAAAATTCAAACCTTTTCTCTGCCTGGATTCTGCCTGACTTATTGGTTCTCTGTCCGGCCATTATTCCTGCTATGCTCTAAGTCCTCATGCTCTTTCTATTGAGATTCTATTCCCCATCACTGTCCTGGAAATTCTCTCAGCACCTCAACCAAGACTCCTGCATTTGTTCAAGTCTTAATTAACTCCTCCCTCACGGTCTGTCTCCATGCTTTAGGGCCAAATAAACCAACTTATTGAATCATCTTCCAGACTCTGATCAGGTCCTAAAATAATCTGTTTCCTAACTACCAAGATAGCAGTTATTTGGATAAATAATAATTTATGCCCACCTTCATTTGTCTTCTCAGATAAGTCTGTCCCAGGATATCAGTACCTTCATTACATAGATTTTTCTATATTCTCAAATCTGAATTTCATTTTAATTCCATTTATCTTTTCTTTTTCTATTTGTTTGCAATAGAAATTGACTCTCCAGGTTTGGCGGTCCCTATTCTCCTCACCAAGTGTAACCAAGAGCATCTACTTTAAATGAAGTACAATGTACCATGTAGAAAACAGAGATGCATCTGATACTGTACTTACACTTGCAATAATACAGATATTTTTATGGGGAAAGAAAAATGTTAGAACAGATAAAGACTGCCAATTGTCAAATATTTAATTGTGCATGATGTACAGAAACAATTTTTTATGCAGTACAGAATTCTCTAGTAAAACAAACATCTTAAAATATTAATGTTTTACATGTCACAGAAAATTAGGATAGGAATTTTCGCTGGTGACATTTAATGCCAGCTGCTCTTATAAATCTCCCCAAAATTATACAACTTGATGTTACTAAACTTTTTGCCTTTCTCATAACATAGGGATGCCCAAATGGGAAAGATGCCCCAACCAGCATAGACTGTCTTTCCTACAGAGTTGTGATGAGGACCAAATAAAAAGATTTTGAAAATGTCTTGTCAGTAATAAGCATATGAAATAGGCCTTACCAAACATTTAAGAATGAAAATCCTTATATAAAGCAAAGAGTATCAAAGACATTTAATAGCAGATAATACTAAATTACAATCTCAATTTGATCAGAGTCAATCTTTGAAATGCATTTATGATTTATTAATTACAACACTGTTTTTTATGTGTTTAAATTATTAGCCTGCGCCTGTGGAATTACTATTATCATGTGCTTGAACATTGCTGAATAAAAGAATCAGGGGTGCCTCTCTGTGTTCACATTTGCCTTATACATAGATTGTAGTAGAATATTCAAGAATCAATTAGGGGGCTATTGACTTGGCCCACACATTCCTTGTGTGCAGCAAAGCATATGCCTTCCCCACACCACTTGGCACCAGAGCTCTACATCATTATTCTAGAACAGTCGATAATCCAACTCCCAGAAGAAAGGGCATGCATGAGCAGAACATACTTTGTTTTCCAAAAACTGATGGGGATAAAAATCATAAGTAGGTAGGTAAAAATGTCCTTACACACCATTCCTGAAGCCATTTATTAGATATTTGAGTAATGTCATCATGGAAAGAAACATTTCTGTGAACATAGGCCAATAATACAAACTATGAATAAAATTTCATACACTAATTCCTAATTTTATTTCACCACCCATATTAAAAATTGTATTATTTGTATTTATTTTTAATTAATGCAAAAATTTTATGTAATTATTGTGTACACCATGATGTTTTGAACTATATATATAAAATCATATACATATGAACTACACATGTGTATATATATATATATATATATATATATATATATATATACACTCATACACAGTGAAATGGTTTAATTGAGCTAGTTAACATATGCAGGACCTGTTATACTTATGTTTTAGGAGAGAGAACATGTACAATTTATTCTTAGCAATTTTCAAGAATACAATGCATTGCTTTAACCATTGTCTGCTATTGTTAAGTACTGTCACCATGTTACAATACCTCTCTTGAATCTGTTCCCCAGATATAGCAGCAAATCCATATCCTTTGAAAGCCTCTCCCCAATGCCATATAACCCACATTCCTCAGCCTGTAACCACTATTGTATTCTCTATTGTGAGTTTGACTTTTTAAAATTTCATATGAGAGCGAGATCATGAAGTATTCCTCTTTTGGGGTCTGGTTCAGTCCACTTAAACTAATGTCTTCCAGGTTCACCATGTTGTTGCAAAAGACAGGGTTTTCTTCCTTTTAAAGGCTGAATAATATTCCACTGTGTGTGTGTGTGTGTGTGTGTGTACACATCTGTTTTTCTGCCATTCTATACAGTTTTGATTACTATAGCATTGGGATATGTTTTAAAATCAGAACTTGTGAGATCCCTTGCTTTGTATTTTGGTCTCAAGATTGTATTGGTATTACGTGCACTTTGTCATTCCATATGAGTTTTAGGTTTTTTAAAGTCAATTTCTTCAATAAAAAATTGCCATTAGGATTCTGATAAGGATTCCACATAATCCACAGATTGCTTTGGGTAATTTGAGCCTTTTCACAGCCTTCAGTCTTCCACTTCATGAATAGGATGCCTTTCCATATATTTGTGTCTTCCAGCAATGTTTTATAGATTTTAGTATATAAACCCTTTACCTTCTTATTTGATTTTATTCCTCACCATTCTTTATAAAAATTTGTGATGGGGAATTGTTTTCTAAATAGTTTGTTATTATTATATAGATTTTTCTGTTGATTTTATATTCTGAAAACTTTGCTGAGTGTACTAGTTCTAAGAGTTTCCTTGTGTAATTTTTAGGCCTTTTTGCATGTAAAATAATGTCATCTCAGACATAGGCACTTTTACTTCTTTCCTGATTTCAGTGACTCTTATTTTTTGCTTATCAGGTTTCTCTAGCAGGGACTTTGAGTAGTATATTTTGTTGAAGTGGCAAGAGCAAGAGCCCTTACCTGGTCCTTTAACTTAGTTGAAGAGTTTTCAGGTTTTTACTATTTAAAATGAGGTTAGCTGTGGACTCTACAATTATGGCTTTTATTATTTTGAGGTTCAGGTCTTGTTTGATTGTTTGTTAAGTGTTTCATCATGAGAGTGTTAAATTTTGTCAGGTGCTTTATCCACATCAGTAGAGATCACCATGTAATTTTTACCTTTCACTCTGTTGATGCAGTGTATCATATGGATTGATTAGCCTATGTGAAACCATCCTTGCATTCCACTTGGCCATGATGTATGATCCTTTTAATGTTTTATTGAATTCAATTTGCTATTATTTTGTTGAGAAATTTTGCATCCAAGTTCATCAAAAATATTGGCTTATAGTTTTCCTTTCTTGCAGTGACTATTTGATTTTGATATCAGGGTAATGATGGCCTCATACAGTGGTTTAGAAATACTCCCTCTTCAGTGTTCTGAGTTCCACAAGTACTCTGAGATAGATGAGGTAGGAAACTGTCCCTCCAGTAGCCTCTCTAAAACCTGTAAGTCTGTGCTCAGGTTCTTTGTCTCCACAAGAGAAGATAGAAGTTGAGAGTTTCCTCCTGCTTATTCTGTGCTGAGCTGGGGAAGGAACTATGGAAAATGAATGCATGCTAATTTACACTGATGTCTTTGTTTTCTTAGCCCAAGAACTGGCTCCCTTTTCTGCTAACATTTACATTCAGGCAAGGCCAATGATATTCCCTTGTGTATTCCCCAGAAATGTCATATTATTGGTCATATGCATAGTATTCTCTTTTCTTCCCCAGGGAGGAGCAGTGGCTGGAAGATTTTATTTTTCCAGATGTCACTTTGCTATACCTGGAGGAGTGACTGCTGAGCAAGTGCCCCAAGCTTCCTTCTGACTTCAATGCAGCTAATGCTATACTTACCAAGTGTACAAGACCCTCTTCACTGGCCTCTTAAATTCTTACACAAAGAGTTTATTCATTTATTATTTTTGAATCAGTGTCTCCATGGACAGAGATTCTTGGGCTTCTTATTTCTCCATATTACTAATACCTAATTTTTAGTTCTCCCCCAAATTTTTAATAATTGGAAGGATTCATAACAAATAATTCAATAGTAATTATTTACACTATATGTTGGTTATTTTAAGATGTCACAAAGTGGATTGTCACTTATTGAAACTTGTTTTTTGTAAACACTAAGAGTTTTATGCACCCCTAAGATTGCTACTTATTGTCATTTGGTATTCTCTTTTCATTCTATTCGGTTGTACCTTTTTTTTCAAAACCTCAAGCATCTACTTTCTGTAATGCTTACTCCCATTCAGGATTTGACCTTTTCTTGTTATTTTTCTCTCTTATCTTCCCTCTCTTACCCTACTTCTCTTTTATATCTTATACTTTAATTTCCTTTTCTCCCTTAAGAGTCACTCTGCCACTATCTGGTACATACCAGAATGGAAATCAAGAATCACAGCTACAGTGCCAATGTAATAGCCTAGGAAGCTCTCCCTGTTGAACAAATCAGGTCTTTTATACCCTCTTCTTACTTTAGGAAGTGTAGATAGTTAGATGTTTAAACTAAGTGGCCATTCTTACTTTAGGAAGTGTAGATAGTTAGATGTTTAAACTAAGTGGCCATTGATCAGGTGTATTTTTATTAGATCAAAGAAAGATTACATTACTCATGAGGTATTCATCTGTGGAGAACAGGTTAAGATAAAAAGGTTCATATTATGTAACAAGAATCCAGATGAATGCTTTCTTAGGGTTGGTTCAGCATTTTATGAAGTAAAGGGTCTCTCTCCACTCTTCCACATGGCCCCTCATCCTCCCTTTTACATCATGTGATTACAAAATGTCTCCTCAACTCCAGGTACCATACTCTTTCATAACTGCATCGAAGCCAGGAAGAGAGGAAAGAGTCCTAAAGGGATCTCCACCTGGTATTGCTTTTGCTTTACATTAGAGAAAAAAATTTCTCTAAGGCTCCCAAACTGGATTCTCCTTAAATCCCTTTGTCTAGAACTTGTTGACATGTCTTCTTCCAAACCAGACATTTGGAAAAGAGTGGATGATTGATATGGTTTCTGTAGAGTAATTATGTCTTATCCTTGAATCTGGGCATGTTTCAACCTGAAAGAAATTGGGATTCCTATAGTAAGGAGACAGGGAGAAACCACTTGTGTAGTTATCAAAATGCATCTGCTTTAGAGTCATTTCCAAATGGGTGGAGTCTCAAGGAGCCAAACTCTTCAGTTCATACCAGCAGCAGGTATCGTACTCAGAAAAAAATGCAACCATCGTAGGGTTCTTAGGAAGCACAATATTTGTAGGTATCCTCAGTTCTGGTCCAGGAATTTATGAATGAATTCTGGGCATCCAACATATTTTTGGGTTATGAATCAAGACATGTATTTCTCTGTATGTGTGTGCTTGTGTGCATGTCTTTTAATGTAATGCTTTTGTTGTTGTTGAGCACTTACTTATAGAGAGTAACAGTGTTAAAACAGAGGACAAGACTGCCATGACTTTTGTTTATATAATGCTCATGGGATACCTGGAAAGATGCCATTGAACAAATAAAAATAAAGGGAGGTATCACTGTGGCATATAGTTCAGCAAGTTGTGGGAGAACACATCCTACCTAGTACATTGGGAATGATAGAAAGCCTCCTGGAGGAAATGGTGCTCAAATGGAAATCTGAAGCGGTCAAGCAGGCAATTCCATATTGGGAACAGTGCATGCCAATGCTTCAAGCTCAGATATGTGCTCTGTTTAGAGATACAAGAGAAAACCGATAGCACCCGAAGGCAGATTTAGAAAAGAAGTCATAAAAGATGGGCCAGATCATGAGAGGCTTTTATCATTACCAAATGTATCTATTCCACACAAATAGGGATAGACGGCAAAAAATCCATTGACTAAATGACATACTGAGTACAATGGGAATTATAAGAATAGTGAAAAAGTCTGTGTTGTCCCATCAATATTTAGACCAACTGCCTTTTCCAGAACTAAGAAGTGTATTAATTATAGATTTTTAAATGGTGATTTGAATTATACCATTTGATGTTTTGTAAAATACATGTGACATACTTAAAACAGAGGGTCCAGGATACTCATGATTTGAAATTTACTATACTTGTAAGAATTTTATTTATTTTTATATATCTTATTATCTAGTGATACAGAATAAATCGACTTGATAATATACTTTTCTGAACTAGAGTCAATGTCAATCATGTTCAGATAGGAATTTAAATACAGGGGAAGGTCACAAAATTAGGTTGTACCCAATAGTTTTATTTTGTTGCAAGTAAAAGAAACCAATTCTAACTTATGAAAAGATATAGAAATACTTTGTAAGGATGCTGGCATATTTTATTGAGCCAAGATAGGACTATATTTGTCCACCGGAAGAGACTGTAAGCAGGAAATAAAAAACCATCAAGGCCATCTCTGTGTGTCTTGATCTTTTTCCTGCCCTTGATTATTTATTTTATTCTCCGCATTTGTTCTTCTGGGGACTGATCTTCTCACATTCCCACTACAGCAGTGGAGTATGAATATCCATCCTATTTTAATCTCAGTTATGGCAGAAAAGTGCTGCAGCTTCTAAGTTCATAGTATAAATTTTAAGAAAAAATTGGAGTAACCCCAGAGCAGATGTCCATCCCTGCTATAGTCAGTAAGGATCAAAATTACAGCCATACACAGTCTGGCTAGCCAGTTCTTTGTATTCAGAGAGCAGACTCCCAGCTCCAAAAGTGTCAATCTGAGGCAAGAAAATCCCAAAAATTCCATTACGTTATTAACAAACTAAAAAGTAATGCTAGTAATTATGTTTTTAGTAATTTCAAATATTTTATCTCATTATACCTGCCTTAAAATTAACACATTTCTAATCATCCATTTTATATTTGCAGTATATCATTAATGTAAGAGAGGCTATGTTCAGTGAATTCGTTTCTGAATGGTAATACTTTGAAAGAGAAATCAGAGGACATCTTGTGGGAGAACTGTTCTGTTCAATGAGACTCTCTATAATTTTTACCAAGTTATTTTTTTTAATCAGTTAACTTTTTCTGTGATACTTAAGTAGCCTGATAAAGCTTCCGTTATTATGTAACTCACTAGTGTTCAGATAGCCTAGAGATTCAGTCATGTTTTCTGAAGCATGCTGATAATGTACAGTAGGTAGAATATAATTATTTACAACTTCCTCTAGGTGCCTACTATAATGGATTTAGAAAACTCTGGTTTACTTTGAAATTATACTATCATAACCTACAGTGGTATCCAGTAGTTAAATGAGAAAATACATCTATAAAGAAACATTATGAGTAAAAAAAAAAGTAATTTTTAAATTTGTGCATATTTTCAGTACTTCACATCTCCTTACTAAGAGCTGCCTCACCAGCAGTATCCACATCTAGACCTTGATTTAAGGCCTTGAAGACGTGATTAAACTACAATGCAATTCAAAATAGTGCTTGATTTCAAGTCCTCTGCCTAGCCCTGTGTGAACTCTAATAAATAATGCTTTTAAGCAAATGTCATTTCAATGCATGTTTCTTTATTTATGTAGTACATCTAAGTCTGATGCTGATTAAAACATAACTCATCATGGAGTCAATCTAAATGTACCTAAAATACTCATCATGGCTGCATGCCATTACAGATTTAATCTGAAGGAGGTCTTGAATGTCATCGCATCAGAAAATGGGAAGAAGGACACCAGCTCAGAGTGAGGTTCAACTTCATCCATATGAATCAGAGCAGAAATCAATAGATGACTGGGGTGACACCCTGGATAAACATTCCTCAAAATATATGTCATTGAATGATTAGATTTAAACATAAATAAGACAAATTTAAGAGTAATTTGTTCTTCACTGCAGGTAAAACTTGGAATTCTGCTTATTTTATTAAACAAAAAAAATAGTTCTTGTTAAAAAAGGTTGACTATGTTCTTATTAGGGTGGGAATTCATGCTTGTTCAAAGCCTATCCAAACATAAGTATAAAGCCATATCACATGATAATGTCATTAAAGTACAAAAAAAAAAAAAAAAACAGCTAAATTTCTTTTAGGATCACAGATATTACAAACTGTTTTCAATATCTGTCAATACAGCAGGTTTTTTAGTGGATTCTGATTATATTTTGACATGTGACACTAGATAATTGCATGTTGTTTTTTGATAATATATCCTCTTAAAAGATAGGAAAAGGTGAGTTGTTGCTATTTTCCTATCAGAAGAAACCGTAAAACTATAGGAAGAAAATCTATGGTGTAATGGCATGTTGTACAGTGAATTGCTTGAACATTTGCATTTTTAGGAGCTTGCATCATTATTTCAATCTGTTTTATCACTTTACCATAATTCTTAGAAGTTCTTCCCTATTGTAAACTTCAATTTCTCCATATTATTTCAACCCTTTTATCCTAATGCAATCCTACAAAAGTATGAATGTGGTTCTTGTATCCTGTATGCTCATAATCAAATTAAAATTTTATGCTCATCTCAAATGCCAAGGTTTAAAACAAATCAATCACATATGTATTTCAGACTTGCTATAAACACTATTGAAAAGAGATACACTAATTACTAAGTGTGCAGAAAAGATGAATTCTTCAACCTATCCATTTTTATGTTTGACTGAGTTCATGGCAAAGAAAACATTCTGTTTCACATGTTACATATTCCATTTAGAATTCCAGCAAATGCTTTTATTATTCAATGTCTTTATTTTACAAACTAGGAATGCATTTATATAAAATAAATGTCCTTTACCTTATTGGAAAAATGCATTTGAAAGTTATCTCAATCCTCCCACTTTATAGAAAAGTAAACCAAGCCAAAGGGTTAAGCTTATTTTATATGGTCACACATCAATTAATTGTAAAGGCAGGACTATCATGAAGTCTCTGGTCCTCTCAACAAGTGTTTTTTTCATTTGTTTGTTTTGGTACCAGGGATTGAACTCAGCAGTACTCAATCACTGAGCCACCTCCCCAGCCCTATTTTGTATTTTATTTAGAGACAACATCTTACTGAGTTGCTAAGCACCTCACCATTGCTTAGCCTCTGGAGCAGCTAAGATTATAGGCATGCACCACTGCACCTGGCTGGTTTTATAAACTGAAAAAATAACACATTAAAATTGTGCATATTTGTGGTTTACCTATTTAAAATCAATAGTAAGTCAATAATAATAATCACAAAAATTATTCTATAATAGTCATTTGAATATTTTTGTCTGATGTGATCTTTTCAAAAGGAACAGATTATATTAGGAAGTTTCTAATTAAATGATAAAAAATTTCTCTCAACATTAATACATCTAAAATCTCTTGTGCTTTTAATGAATGTCATGTCTTCATTTTGCCTCCATTGTTTTGATCCAGTTAGGATGAACTAAGGATATGAGACCTCCACTTGTGGTATGCTACTATTGTTTACAAATTTGGCTTTTCAAATGCCAGTACATAGATGCTGTCTTTCAATACACTTCTTGCACTTACTTTTTGTAAAAGAAATCAGATTCTTATTAAACTCTTAATTGCCTCAAGCAGTTTCCATTAACTTTAGTTTGGGTTTGAATATCTGCGTACTTCCCCTGTACTTTATCTTGGCTAGTTTAATAAAATAAAGATAAATAGAACAAAGACTTTTCTTTCAAAGGGGATGAAGAAAACTCAAAGGTGCAAGATCAATCATGGGTTCATTTTTTGTTTAAAGTTGTTTTTCAGTTTTACATTTTAAAAATTATTGTTACTCCTTACCTTTTAAGTTGTTTCAAAGATTATGAATTCAAATAGGTGTTCCATAAACATGCACAATTTTAGTGTGTCAATTTTTTACAAAGTAATCTAGCTTGTAATTTATATAACTCCATGCATACTTATTTAAAATACTGAGTTAGCAAAAAATTGTTTTTTCATTAATAAAATATATGAAAATTTCTCTGATCAACAACTTGCTATTTATTAGTATCATTAAATACTTCTCAAAATCTTCCTAAATATTTATTTAGACCTTAGTTTCCAATAAATGAAACATGCCTTTATTAAGTCAAAGAGGTAGTCAACATTATTAAACACATTGTTGTTTATTAAAGATTATTAAAAATTTTAAAAATAGGTGCAGTGGTGTAAACCTGTAATCCCAGCATCTTGGGAGGCTGAGGCAGAGGATTACAAGTTCAAAGCCAGTCTCAGCAATTTAGGGTTCATTTTTTGTTTAAAGTTAGTGAGACCCTGTCTCAAAAACAAACAAACAAACAAAAAGTGCTGGGGATATGATTAAGTGGTTAAGCACCCCTGGATTTAATCCCTGTTACCAAAAATAAATAAATAAATAAATATAAGTACTAATATAATAAAAGTGTGTGAGATTAACAAAGGCTAGCAAAAATTTATTAGCTGAGCAATATGGAAAGGTATTATGTTATGCAGCCAGGACAAGAGTGCAAACCTAAGTAAAAATACAAAAGATATATAACCATAAAACAACAAATCTCAAGAAATCACTCTTGAGTCTATTTTGCCTTCCAAACACTCCCCATTTATTTTTTAATTGCAAAACTACTGGAAATAATTGAAAAATTATCCATTACCTCCCCATTGCCCTGTGCCTCCTCTTAGAATCCTGTCTATATTTATACCCATCCCCCACCATTTCTACACACACACAAGAAACCTCTCCTTAGAGTTATGATGATCTCCAAAATGCTAAGTTCCATGGTCTCTTCTCATTTTTCATCTTATTGAACTTATTAGTAGCAATTGAACTGATTACTCTCTCTTTCTTGCATCATTTCAATTTCTCAGCTCCCTCAGATTTTTTCTGCTCTGGCCATTGTTAGTCTTTTCTCATGTTTCACCCTCTCTGTAACATTTATTGGCATACTCCTTATCTCAGTAGTTGGGTGTTTTCTCTTTTGTACCTGTATTCACATATGTAGGGGTCTCAACCAACTCATTACTTCAAATATCAAGTACATGTTGACATTTCCCCAGTATGTATCTCCAACCTGGATTTCTCTATCAGACCCCACTCACATATTAAGGTGTTTGTTTGTATTTTTCACTTGTATATATAATAAACTCATCAAACTCAAATATTTAGAAATATAATTTTTATATTCTTGGATTTGAATTCTCTCAAATTCAAGTTTCCACTTGCTTGCTCAGGAAAATAGTTTTGGGGACATCCTTGACCTCTCTCCCTCTCATCACAATCACAATCTGATTTTCAATAAATCATGTTAGCTTTACCTTCAATATGTCCAGATCATGATAGTTCTCGTGATCTTCATTGCTATCATCTTGGTCCATGCTACCAGACTCTTTCCTTTACTTTACTACTGCAATAGTCTACAAAGTACTTCCACGTTTCTATTCATTGCCTTGGTCTTAGCTCTGGTTCCTATAGAAGCCAATTTCAGGTAAAAAAAAAAAAATTCAAGCAAATGTAGTTTATTTGGGAAGGAATATCTGCTGGGAAATCGAGAAGTGAGGTCAAGGGGAGAGAAAATTAATAATAGCTCGGAGAAACCCTTCTAGGTGACAGCATAGAACTCATACTCAGCTATCCCACCTGAGGAGTGTGAGATCTGGAGTATTTATCCACTAACTTCCCCGAATCACATCATTGTGGGTGCTCCTGGTGAGCCCTCTGGGTCTAATAGTCTGCTAAACGTGTGTTTAGGCTCTCATGGTGTTCATGAAAGGGTATAGAGAGAATTTTTGTGCAAAAAGCCATAGGATTTGACAATGATAAGTTAGGCTGTCCTGTAAAACACTGAGCAGACACGGTTAGGGTCATCATAGGATCTGATTCACACCTTTTGCTCCATTTTTTACCCAATAACAGAGTAGTCCTGTGAACTGTAAACTAGATCAGGCCACATTTTTGCTCAGATGCTTCAAACAGATCCATGTCTCAGTTGGAGAAAAAAGTCTTAAGTCCTTACAATGGCTCACAGGTTCCCATAGATGTGCTGTTAGGTTCCTATGTCTGTTCTGCATGCCACTAATTCCTCCCTGTCCTTGTGGACCCAGAGCTGCTGCACTGGTTGTTTCCTGGGTTGGGAATGTTCTTCCTTAAAATAGCTGCCTGGAGTTCTTCTTTCCTTCTGAAGGTCTTTATTCAAATGCCACCACCTCAGAATTCCTGTGGCCATCTACTTGTAAGGTAGACTCATGTTTCACCAGGAATCCAAAGTGCCTGTCCCATTGACATAGAACCTAACTTCATGTAAAATTACAATGAATATATTTTTACCATTGTTTGTGCTCACTGTCCCTCTTCCTTCAACAGAAATTAGCTCCAAAAGAGTAGGGATTTGTTTCTGTATTTTTATTTCTCTCTCCCTTATACTCTTTTTATTTTATTTTTGCATCAGGGTTTAAACTCAGGGGCGCTAAACCACCGAGCCACATCCCAGCCCTTTTTTGTATTTTTCTTAGAAACAAGGTCTCCTGAGTTGCTTAGGGCCTCACTAATTGCTGAGACTGGTCTTGAACTGACAATCCTCCTACCTGAGCCTCCCGAGTTACTAGGATTACAGGCATGTACCCCCCATGCCCAGCTCTCCCTTATACTCTTAACACAACTGGATATATAATAGGCCCACACTATAAAAAATGAACAATAAAAAAATCCAAGAACCTCAAACTATGACTATAATGATGAATATCATTGTTTAATATGAAAGGTATACAATAATGAGGAAAAAAATTAAACTATTTCTTGAGCTTTAAATTACATATGTTATTTTTCAAATGAAACTTTTGTGTAAGACTAAAGACAAATTTCTGTACTCAGAGAATTTTATTGTAGATATGCATATATAGTTATTTTTAACTGGGTTTTAACGAAGTTTAGGGCACATGCTTGAATTTAGAGAGCGGGGGTCCTAATTATGTGGTTGTTTTTGGTTCTAATTTTAATATAAAAAAAATTGGAAAAACTTTCAATAATGAACTGTGAATATTCTTTCTGAATCAGAGTTTTTCACATCTTTA
Organism: Marmota monax; assembly: GCF_021218885.2. Lineage (NCBI taxonomy): Eukaryota > Metazoa > Chordata > Mammalia > Rodentia > Sciuridae > Marmota > Marmota monax. The sequence continues at coordinate 1,488,720 of NW_026694880.1, read as the reverse complement.
AGGCACTGGAAATATATTTAACAACTTTGATGTAAAATTAAATGTCATGTAATGCTGGATGTAGTGCTAGGTTGGGGTTATAGCTCATTGGTGAAGTACTTGTCTGGAGTGTGCAAGGCCCTAGGTTTCACACACACACACACACACACACACACACACTGAGAAAACTGAGCCACTGACGAATACGTTTGTGTGTGTGTGTGCATATATGTCACTTTCTTCTGTCCTACAACATTTATCCCTGCCATACTTTTCACAAATCCTATATTGAGTAAATTAATTCCACAGGTCAGATCCTGATGTTAGGCCCTGCTCTACACTGAAATTATATTATTCCCAAAATTCATGTTGACATATTCTCAAAATGAGAGCAATTGAAGATAGACACTTTCATTAGGTCATAGGGTGCACCCCTCAGTTGCAGGATCTCAAGGAGTTGTGTAATTTGAGGACACACTAAGAAGACCCCTCTCTGAACGAGGAGATGGCTCTCACAAGATGCCAAATTTAATCTTATACTTCTCAGCTTCTAGAATAGTCATAAATAAATTTCTGTTGTTTATAAGCCACCCAGTCTTATAGCATTTTCTTATACCAGCCTGAATTGCCTGTCTTAATCAGTTAAATGCTTAGTATGCATATCATTCTTTCCAATTAAAAATGAATGATGAGGCAAGGGGAAGATACATGATTAAAAAAAAAACTGGGCTGAAGACAAAGATATTGTTTAGTCAAAAATTATTCTAAGAAACAGAGAAAATATTGGGATTTTGCTTAAGTTTCTCAAAAATGAGAGGGTCTTATAGTCTCATTCATGAATGAGCTAAGATAAAAGCAGAGCACAAAAGGTAAGTGAATTAAAAATAAAGCAGTACCATGAGGCTTTCAATTCAAGGTAGGAATTAAAAGAGACACTACAGGCGACATGTCCTGGAACCAATAGTGTGCAGGAAGCAATCCAGAATTCAGAAGAGAGAATGAAATATAACTATGTCAGAGATGAATAAATAGACCAGACCAAAATAAAATAAAAACAGTGTAAGAATTATATGTAATACTGAAGAAATTCCAGCCCTATGCAAAGAATAGAAATATCTTTAAAATGTAAGACTCAAATCAGATAAAATGGATGCATACAATTCAGATACTAAAAGTGATTATGGAGTGAAAAAAACAGATTGCTTCTCTAAGAGCAAAAGAACCAGGTTTGATTAAAATTATCTCCTGACTGTACTAAAGTGCAAACAATTTGGGACAAATGTGTATAGAATAAGATTTAAAATTTTTATGAACAAAGAATTTCATGTCTAATCAACCTTAAGTTCAGTTGCAAAACTAGTGAATTCCATTATCTGTTAGGAAAGGACAATTTGGATCCAAAAAAGTCAACGCATCAATCAAAATCAAAGACAACAGTGGGAAACAAAATATGAATGAACTGCATTTGGAAATCAGAACCAATTATATTAAAGAATAACAAAATAATTGGTAAATATTTATAAAGAATTCAAAGGAAATGCTAAAAGCTGTTGTACAAAATAACATTTACAGAATATGTAACAAAATATTGTATAAAATGTATTGTTAAAAATAAGATAAAATTATACTCAATATCTCATCATGAATAGTAAAAATCAGTAAATGTAGTTTTAAATTTTCAGGATAAAGATCAAGGAAATTATAAAGAAGAATATAGAATCATGGAAAATTATAAGCAAGGCCAAAAGAGAAACAGCAGTAGATGTTCTCACTGGGAAATTAATAGACTTCAAGGCAATAATTAGTAGAAATAAACATGTGAGTCCTATCTTCCAAATCACAACAAAGTGCTTTGAAATATATAAGAAAATGGGCACTCTATATGTAACTATATATATATATATATATATATATATATATATATATATATATACATATATATAATGTGTATATATATAATATATATATATATATAATTTCACTGTTAATAATCTGTAATAGTAAAAGTATGTACATATATATATATATATATATATAATACAGTATATAATAAAAATTTAAAAGGTCATTTTAAGGACTGAGGAAATATATAGTCAAAAATCTAGATTCATCTAGGAAATTTTTTTAAGATTTTAAAATGATGTGCATTTTCACCTTGATTGATACAATATGTATTGCCTTCCAGGGAGAGAAATCTACTGGATGGGAAAATTCCCTTAAACAGGGTGTGGCAGAGCCCAGATCAGACCATGGGACACTCTAGACCAACCCTTACTCACTGTGTTCTTACTCAATCACGTTCAGAACACAAGAGGTAGATTTCTTTAATGTATGTATTCAGGTACTGAGCACATTGATAGTGTGCAGTGAATAATGTTTTGATGGATTTAGATTTTTGACTGACTGATTAAATCCTTCCCTTATGAATTTTTCATTTCATTCCTGCAAACAGGGGAGAAATGTCAAATTTTAATATAATATCATTCTCAATTCATCCATTATAGTGAAGAATATTTTTCCCTCAAGCTTTAAATTAACCCCAAATTGCATCACTTGTTATTTTTTTTTAAATAAAACAAATGCAATTATTTTGAAATTCACATGAGGAAAGTTGAACACTATTATCCCTAAATGCATAATTCTATTGTGTATTTACCTTCCCATTGCTATTTTTTTAATACATAGAATGCATTGTTACAAAAATCAGCAAAATACATGAATTGTGTATTTGTACTCTGGATGGATCATCTAGGAAAAGACAGAATGTAACTTTGCAAATTTCGGTAATTCAGATCAATGAATTAGAAAGAAAATAATGTTGTAAGTTTTTTTTTTTTCCTAGCAAGCCACCTACATTGCCTGAGTCAAAAGCCTCACTGTTTACATCCTCCAAATTATCCAGTCCTGCCTTTTGTAGACATCTTTGTTAAGTCATCTCTAAAGTTTCAAAGACAAAATATATATATATATATATATATATATATATATATATATATATATATATATATTATACTCATCTCTACATCAGCAGAGAAAACAATCTCAAAGGAGTATAAACTACATCAGGAAAGAATAGTGAGTGGTAGTGAGTGAGAGCTTCTTATCTACCTTCTCCTTTCTTTTTTTCCCCCTTTAACCTTGTTTTTTTCTCCCTTGCCCACTTCCTTCTCACTACTTACAAAATACAGGCTGGATCTTGTTTTATTTAGTTTTGAAATACAACCCTTTGAATCTAATAAATTTAAACAACACAAGGCACATGCAACTGGGGAAAAGGTGAAGAAATTTTTTGGTCTTCTTAATCTAGGAATTCAAACAATATCATTAGGGTTCTCTCCATCTCTTTCTCTATAGTCAGTAAGTTGGTCTAAAATGCACCTACTTTACAATAGTTCCCTCTCATCCAGTGTTTTAATTTTCAGATTTCACTTACCTGAAGTCAACTGCCATTCAAAAGTTTTAAATGGAAAATTCCAGAAATACACAATTTGTAAGTTTTAAATTGTCTCATTCTGAGTAGCATGGTGTAATCTCACACCATCTGCTCTGTTCCACCTGGGACATGAATTGCCCCTTGGTCCAGTGTACCTAGGTTGTAGATATTACCCACTCATTGGTCACTTAATAGCCATCTCGGTTATCAGAGAAATTGTGGTGGTATCTCAGCACTCATAGTCAAGTAACCATTACTTAATTATGGCCCCAAGATGCAATAGTACTTATGTGGCAATTAGGATATGCCAAACAGAAGTCACAGAGTGCTTGCTTTATGTAAATAGATGAAAGTTCTTGATGTAATAAGGAAAGAAAAATGAATCCTACGCTGAGGTTGCCAAGACCTGTGATAAGTTATCATTGTCAAACTCCTGCCTATTTTTTTAATTTTATCACATATCTGTATGTATAGGAAGAAACAGTATGTACCTATCTATTCATATCTTTATAAATGATATATACATACATATCTGATACTGTTTATCTCTCTGTGGTTTCTGGCATCTATGGGGGTCTTGAAACAACCCCTGCAGATACAGGAAGGACAACTGTAGATTGTTTTCAATGTGGGAAAGAGAAAGATCTTAATCATCTCTAGGTGTAGTCAGTTCAAATGGTAAAATCTTGGGAAAACATTCATTTGTCTGTCATAAAATAGCTGAAAATCCAACAAGCAAACTAAGTGTTTCCTTAGATTATTACCCCTTAGATAGGAGATGACCAGGCATTTCTGTATCTGGTCCCAACAACTGGAGTATTGTGATTCAAAACTTCTCTTCTCCTTCCGTCTACATTGAATGGCAAATGAAAAGTCTCCTAAAGGAAGAAGATGTGCTGTTAGAAGAAGGGTGTCATGGTTTAGATTTGAGATGTCCCCCAAAACTCCTGTGTGAGATGATGCAAGAAAGTGTAGAGGTAAAATGTTCGGGTCATGAGAGTCTTACCCTAATCAGTGCATGTAAACCCCAGATAGGGATTAACTGGGTGGTGATCATAAACAGGTAAGGTGTGGCTGGAGGAGGTGGGTCCCTGAGGGTGTGCCTTTGGGGATTATATTTTGTCCTTCTTAAGCAAAGCTCTCTGGCTCTGCTTCCTGGTACCATGTTCCCAGCTGCTTTCTTCCACCACATACTTGTGCAGTAATTTTTTGCCTCATCTCAGGACCTGAGGAATGGAGTCGGCCATTGATGGACTGAGACCTCTGAAACCATGAACCCAGAAATAAACATTCCTCTCCTAATTTCTCTTTTCGGGACTTTTGGTTCCAACAATAAAAAAGCTGACTAAAACAAAGAGGGGATATGAAGAAAGGGGTTGTAGATAAGGAACATCAATTACAGATCCCTATGCTACAGTGACATTTTTAATGATTGACATTTTAGTTAATGTTGAGGTACACAGGATTGTGTTTCAATTCATCATCTGTCTTTTTTCTATGACTAGAAAAAAATCTCTCTCTCTCTCTCTCTCTCTCTCTCTCTCTCTCTCTCTCTCTCTGATTTTAATCGATTTCCTCTGGTTTTATCTTTAGGGGTTGCCTAGGACAAAACGATGTATTATGTTTCTTATGTTACCTCTCTTGAAATGCAGTTTAAAAGTTCAAGTCAACCTCAAGTCATTCTGATATGCTTTCCCTTTAATTTTGTTATTTTTGATGTTTCTCTCCCAGAGGTATTTTATATTGTAATGTTTCTGTCTTTTTTTAAAAAGTCGATATCCTATTGACTTTTCATTATATCTTTATTCACTTTTTCTGTTCTCCATTGTTACTGAGTTTCCTCTTCATTCATTCTTTCCTCTTGCTGCCCTTTATTCTGATAGCGAATGATTTGACAATTTTCAATATCGCAGTGGTTTTGGTATTAATTTGACTGGAAAACATGGTGTGTAGAGGAAGTAATATGCCTCTATATTTTCAGTTTCTAAAATATTTTATATGAATCACTCCATGTTTGTCTTTTAATCTAATTTTGTCTTTTCATATGATTAAATTTTATTTAAAAGTCATTCTTTTTTATATTATAGAAATCCAAGAGGTTCACAGCTCTTATGAGCTGTACCAGATTCAGTGATAAAGAGCTGTCACTTATGTCCCATTGTTTTGATGTTCCACAGGAGCCATACCTCCAGCCCACTCAGTAACACAGACACGTAATTAAATATCAATCTTGTAGGAGCCAAATATTATGAAACCAAACAGAACACAACCTCCCAAAATACATCTCAAATTTTTGTATGAATCTGTTTATCATGTTTATTAGAAAATTAAACTCTCATATTAATATTTTATTCTATTTTCAAAATTTCACTAAATTATCAGAATTTCTAGATGATGTAATTTGTTGTTTTTAAAACAGAATGAGCTATAGTATGAAAATATATGTTTAAAATGAACTCTGTTCTTTTACTATTATTCAGAGTAAAGCATTATGGTCTTTTAAAGGAAATGAATGGTTACTTAGCAACATAAAATATTTTCCCCTAATAGAATTTTAAATAGATAGAACTTGCAAATAACCAATGTTCCTAATAGTATTATATACATCCCAGAGGTGAATATATCCCATAATTTGCAAATTGGAGTGACTGGAGAAAAAACTCTCAAATACAAATGTATTTTGTCATTCTCTAAAGTAGCAAAAGTTTGGCTTCTTAATGTCCTGCTTTTACAAAACCTTTTGCCTTTTCAAACCTTTTGCCTTCTCTTGTCATTCATTTATTAATGTACCAATCTCCTGTGTTAATGTTTCCTTGTCATCCATTGAATAAATTTTAGATATATATACATACCCATATGCATGAATCTGATCCCACTTCTCAGTTCTTTGTTCATATCTCTTTAATAGTAGACATCATGTTGAGTTGTACTTTAGTACATTGTATTTCTGACCTTTGAATAAGACTGCTAACTCCTTGAGGTCAAGGATGAAATATTTGTGATCTATGATCCTTCCTGGTCAGGGGAGAGTGCTTGGCAATTAATAGATTCTCCATATTTGTTTCATGAATGAATGAATGAATGAATGTTCTCTTATTATCTAAATTTAAATTATACCTAGTCAACAGTGGCACACTACCCACATTAGATCTGAGCAGAACATGAGGATGTAGACTTTTTCTCTTGAGAAAATGGTCTCCAAGTTTCTGAAAAAAATTGGTCTCTGTGATCTGCAGTCATTATCAGCACTTCTTTTTTTTTTTTTAATTTTTTTTATTGGTTGTTCAAAACATTATAAAGCTCTTGACATATCATATTTCATACATTAGATTCAAGTTGGTTATGAACTCCCAATTTTACCCCAAATACAGATTGCAGAATCACATCGGTTACACATCCGCATTTTCACATAATGCCCTATTAGTAACTGTTGTATTCTGCTACCTTTCCTATCCTCTACCGTCCCCCCTCCCTCCCCTCCCATCTTCTCTCTCTACCCCATCCACTGTAATTCATATCTCTCCTTGTTTATTTTCCCATTCCCCTCACAACCTCTTATATGTAATTTTGTATAACAATGAGGGTCTCCCTCCATTACCATGCAATTTCCCTTTTCTCTCCCTTTCCATCCCACCTCATGTATCTGTTTAATGTTAATCTTTTCTTCCTGCTCTTCCTCCCTGCTCTGTTCTTAGTTGCTCTCATTATATCAAAGAAGACATTTGGTATTTGTTTTTTAGGGATTGGCTAGCTTCACTAAGCATAATCTGCTCTAGTGCCATCCATTTCCCTGCAAATTCTATGATTTTGTCATTTTTTAGTGCTGCGTAATACTCCATGGTGTATAAATGCCACATTTTTTTTATCCATTCATCTATTGAAGGGCATCTGGGTTGGTTCCACAGTCTAGCCATTGTGAATTGTGCTGCTATGAACATCGATGTAGCAGTATCCCTGTAGTACGCTCTTTTAAGGTCTTCAGGGAAAAGTCCAAGAAGGGCAATAGCTGGGTCAAATGGTGGTTCCATTCCCAGCTTTCCCAGGAGTCTCCATACTGTTTTCCAGATTGGCCGCACCAGTTTGCAGTCCCACCAGCAATGTACAAGAGTACCCTTTTCCCCGCATCCTCTCCAGCACTTGTTGTTGTTTGACTTCATAATGGCTGCCAATCTTATTGGAGTGAGATGGTATCTTAGGGTGGTTTTGATTTGCATTTCTCTGACTGCTAGAGATGGTGAGCATTTTTTCATGTACTTGTTGATTGATTGTATGTCCTCCTCTGAGAAGTGTCTGTTCAGGTCTTTGGCCCATTTGTTGATTGGGTTATTTGTTTTCTTATTGTTTAATTTTTTGAGTTCTTTGTATCAGCACTTCTTAAATCCGAGCACAGAACATGTTTGCTCGTATTAATGCTCAGTGCTAAAGATGAACTTTAAGTATTAATCATAATATTGAACAAAAAATGGACATTAAAAATAAAATATGTATCAAATGACTGTGTTGTATTCTGAGTACGTAAAGTAACATATGAAGAAGGCAATTAGATTTAGTGAAGAATGAGTTTAAAATGTTTTACAAATCAGCAGTTATCTCACTTATCAATACAGTTAAGTAAACACAAAGCAGTAACTGGGATATATGTATAGAAAAATGCATATTCCCAGTGTTTAAAATAATGGCTTTCTTAATAAAAGCCAAAACAGACCCAAAATATTTTTATTGGAATGAAAATAGGAGGTTTATATTATAATAGCTTGAAATAAACCTAAAGGGATCCAGATTATCTACTACAAATCCACTGATAGAGCCTTATAATATACGTGAATATACACAAGGTTACACACACGCGCGCACGCACACACACCACTTATGCAGTGTATACAAAAAATAGGCTTACACATTTAAATTCTGAAATTACTTTTACTTTGAAATGAAAATGTCTCTTCTTTAATCTGCTATAGCTAAATACATCTCAAGTTTTATAAATCCGGTACAATATTTTGGTAATACCTACACATTGGGGTTCAAATATTTACAAACTCCAGAGTACTGAAGAAGAAAGGTAGATAACCATCTGTCTGCAGTGGATTAGATGAAGCTTTCTAGAATCTTATTTTTCTCCCCTTTTTTCCACACAGCGGATTAAAGATATTTCAGTGAAAATTGCATCTCTAATATCAGTATAGACAAGTCCTTAGAGGAGAGTTTTATTCCTTGTTGTAACCTTATTCTTCCAGTATTTTCATGTCTCCCATATTATTGCTGAAGTTTTTGATGTTTTTCATCTTTTATGTAATCTTAGTATCTACGCTGTGACCAACAACTTCTGACTTCTCTCATTTAATAAACCAGAATTGCTAGGTCTGAATCAGAGTGAGATTTTCACAGTGCTTTTGAGTGGTGGTGAAATGCCTTTAATTTTAATACCAATCCTTCATTTCTCTCCTTAACATAATTAATTGCATTTATTATGTATAGAAGTGAGTGTATGGACTTTGTTTAATGGTTCAAGGAACACAAAGTAAAAGGAAGTGATTTCATTTTAATCGTGAACAACTGACTTCTTATATGGAAAATCGTGAGCTAGAAAACATAGAACGAGATTTTGCTTTATTAAATCTATTGTGTAGTCAGTCCTATATATCATACCAGACTTCTGAGATGTTCTCTTTTTTTTGGGGGGGGGGCGGTGCTTAAGATGTATTATTAAAAGCATATTGGTTGGGCTGTGTCTGTGACTCAGTGGTAGCACACTTGCCTGGCATAGGTGAAGCACTGGGTTTGATTCTCAGTACAATAAATAAATAAATAAATGTCTATCAATAACAAAATAATAATAATAATAAAACATATTGGTTGCTTAATACAATAATAAAGTGTATATGTATAATTACAGATGGAAAAAAAAACAAACATCTTAGAGAAGCAAATTAACTTTGAATGGCATGAGGGAGGGATGTGGGGAGCAAGCCCCATTTCCTGTTGGACACGAATATTCCTGCAGCTATTCCAGTTCAACCCATCTTTGCTAAATTCACTGTGATCCCTCTAACTATACTTGATTTTCTTTTCATATTCCCTGTCAATGTTAAGGAAAAGACAAATAAGAAATCATTGTCGTTTCTTTGGCTCAAAACTTCTATTGACCATCAGGTGCTATTTGTTCCTTTTAATTTCCCACCTCTGTGGCATTGCCAACCTCCATTTCCAGAGTTTCCATTCTATTTGTTTAATTTTTACCCATATTCAGTTCTATTACTGACTTTACCTATCATTGTCCTGAAGAGTCTCAATGAACTTCTATATTTTTAAGTGTTTGGTCTCATACCTTCAACCCATTCCCACCATTAATTGCCCCAGACTAGTCTTCCCTTAGAAAGTTCTGAAAGATTAGAATAAAGTTATTTAGAAACAACTCCAGAAATTTTAAATTTTGTTAATTTCAATTCACCATAAAACAACACAACAGAGATGACTGGGCCAGACACCCACATAATTAGGAGGCTGTAGAAGGGATGCAAATCCCAGAAAAGCCTAAGTTGCTCTTTCTTGAAATTCCTCAGAAAATCTTATTAGAATGAAAATGGGAACTTTACATTTCTATCTTAAAATAAACATAAAAGCCTATGTTTTACTGAAATTTCCTGAGAAATTATTTTGGTATGGTATATAGACAACTATTTCTATCTTTTCAAGCTATCATAAATTTGATACTTCATCAACTTTGGTGGAAACTATTTTCACTCTCTGGAACTTTTCAAAATTATATTCACATGTCAGCAAATGCAACTTCAAATGTTACTTCCTCAATGAAGGAATACTTCTTACCCCATGTCAGATCTAGCTCATAATTTGATGTTCTAGTACTTAACATATGCCTCTTCAATAACCTCTATACCATTGCCTATTGTGCACATGTTAGTCACCCTCACAAGATTAGAAATTCCTTGTAGGTAAGGACCATGTCTCATTCACTTCTGTATTTCCTCCACAGAATGCAATAGAACAGATTACATGTTGTGGGTGTTCAATAAATATTTTCTGAATGAAATAAGAAAAGGAAATGGCTCCAAATTGGATAAGCCCAAGAAAGTCAATGTGTTGGCTCAAGATGTTTTATTTCTCCTCATTTCTTTTACTGTTATAGCAAAACTGAGCCCTCTGTGATTCTGTTGCTTTTGCCTCCATTTATATGAGAAAGAGGAGTTTGCATACCTTCAAACCACAATTTTCACATAGATCCATTGTTGCTGAAGGTAACTAAGCAATCAGAGCCAATATTATTAAGTCCTATTTACCAAGTGAAAAACATCTGTGCTTGACTTGACCCTTGCTCTTGAATTCCTCACTCTTCACTGCTTCTAATACCTGTGACCAGCTACCTGCAATGAGATACATAGATCACTGAGGCAGTGGTGATTAATCAGGGAACTCAAGTGACTTTCAGTTGAGTTTACTGGAAAATATGCAGGAGAATTTGTGTTTTCCTACAATTTCCCAGGTTATATTTTTAACTCGTTATGCAGACTAGCATAGATATACCATCAAAAGAAGAATGGAAATGGGAAACAGAGCATTAAATTTTCCACTGTTTAAGAATGGTAAAACTGATAAATAAATAAGCTTTTGATCCACCTCAAGGCTATAGAAAAGGAACAACAAACTGATTCCAAAATTAGTATAAGATGAGAGACAGTTAAGATCAGAGTTGAATTTAATAAATTAAGAATAAAAATACAATACACAGGATCAATGCAACAAAGATTTGGTTCTTTGAAAAGATAAATAAGATAAATAAACCCTTAGCCAAACTAACCAAAGTGGGGGAGGGAGAGAGAGGGTGTGTTTGTGTGTGTGTGTGTGTGTGTGTGTGTGTAAGAGAAAGAGAGAGAGAGAGAGAGAGAGAGAGAGAGAGAGAGAGAGAGAGAACATAAATACATAAAATTAGAGATGAAAAAGGAGGTATCGCTACAGAGACTTCCAAAATTCAGAGAATCATTAGAAACTATGTTGAAAGTTTACACTTCTATAAATTAGAAAATCTAGAAGACATTGACAAATTTATATATACAGATGACCTGCCCCCAAAGAAACCAGGATGATATATAGAAAATATAAACAGATCAATATCAAATAACGAAATTGAAACAGCAATTAAAAGTCTTCCAACAAAGAAAAGCTCAGGATTAGATGGATTTTCAGCTCAGTTCTGCCAGATACTTAAAGAAGAATTAGCAGCAGTCTTTCTCAAATTATTTCATGAAATTGAAAGAGAGAAAACACTCTTAAATACATTCTATGAGTTCAGTATAATCCTGACTCCAAAATGACGAAAAAGATACCTCAAGGAAAGAGAACAACACACCAATATCCCTAATGAACATAGATGTAAAAATCCGTAATAAATTAGCAAACCACATTCAAAAACACCTCAAGAAGATAGTACAGCATGATCAAATAGGTTTTATCCAAGGGATACAAAGTTAGTTAAGCATAAGCAAATCAATAAATGTAATTCACCACTTGAATATAATTAAGAACAAAAATCATATCATCATCTTAATAGATGCAGAAAAGGCCTTTGATATAATCCAGCAGCCATTCATGTTAAAAATATTGGAGAAACTAGTGTTAAAAGGAACCCAATTCAAAATTATAAAGGTTTTATATGACAAACCTAAAGCCAACATCATACTAAATGGAGAAAAACTGAAAGATTTTTTTTTTAAAATCAGGAATAAAACAAAGATATCCATTATTACTACTTGTATTTATTATTAAAAATCTGGTCAGAGCAGTCAGGCAAGAGAAGAAAATTAAAGGAATACAAATAGGAAAAGAATAAGTCAGCCTCTGCTTGCTGATGATACGATCCAAAACTAGAAGATGCAAAAAACTCCACCAGAAGATTTCGAAATAAATGAAATAAATGATTTCAGCAAAGTAGCAGGATACAAGATCAACACTCATAAATCAATAGCTTTCCTAAACTCCAACAGCAAATCTTCTGAGAAAGAAATGAGGCAAACCATCCCTTTAATAATAACCTCAAAAAATTAAAGTATTTGGGAATTAATCTAAGGAGGTGAAAGATCTCTAAAATGAAAATTATAGAACGCTGAAGAAAGAAATTGAAGATGACACTTAAAAAATGGAAAGACCCCCATGTTCTTGGATAGGCAGAATTAATATTGTCAAAATGGTCATATACCAAAAGCAATATATTCATTCAATGCAATTCCCATCAAAATATCAATGATATTCTTCACAGAACTAGAAAAAACAGTCCTTAAATTCACTTGAAAGATTAAAAGACCTGGAGTATTTCTTCTTCTGTGAAGTGCCTGCTCAGTTCCTTTTCTCATTTATTGATTGTATTATTTGTTTGGGGTTTTTTTTTTTGGGGGGGTGGGGTGTTAAGTTTTTTGAGTCCTTTGTATATCCTATAGATAAATGTTCTAGTTGAGAAGTAGGTGGCAAAGATTTTTTCCCCTCTCTTCACATTCTTGATTGTTTCCTTTGCTGTGAAGAAGCTTTTTAGTTTGATACCATTCCATTTACTGATTCTCGATTTTACTTCTTGCACTTTAGAAGTATTATGAGGAAGTTGGTTCTCAAGCTGATATGATAAAAGTTGGGCATACATTTCCTTTTAATAGGTGCAGGGTCTCAGATCTAATGTCTAGGTTCTTAATCCCTTTTGAGTTTTGTGCAGATAGGGGTTAAATTTCATTCTACTACATAGAGATTTCCAATTTTCCCAGCACCATTTATTAGAATAATGATAGATATTTATGGCAGCTTTGTCTAGTATAATCTCTCTCTCTCTCTCTCTCTCTCTCTCTCTCTCTATATATATATATATATATATATATATATATATATATATATCTTTTATTCTGTACCATTGATCTTCATGTCTGTTTTTCTTTCAATACCATGCTGTTTTTAATATTATAGATCTGTAGTATTATTTAAGGTCTTGTATTGTGATGCCTACTGCTTCACTTTTCTTGCTGAGGATTGCTTTGGCTATTCTGGGCATTTTGCTTTTTCAAATGAATTTCATGACTGCTTTTTAAAAATTTCTATGAATAGCATTATTGGGATCCTATAGGAATTGCATTAGGTTTGTACAGCATTTTTTGGTAGTGTGGCCAATATTTATTGACAATATTTTGGTAGTATGGCCAATATTTATTGATAATATTTATTCTGCCTATTCAAGAACATGGGTGACCTTGCCATCTTCTAATGTCTTTTTCAATTACTTTCTTTACAGTTCTGTAGTTACCATTGTAGAGGTTTCTGACCTCTTTTGTTAGGTTGATTCCCAAATATTTTATTTATTTATTTTTAGGCTATTGTGAATGAGATAATTTTCCTAATTTCTCTTTCAGCTGATTCATCATGAATGTATAGGAATACAATTGATTTATCAGTGTTTACTGTATATCCTGCTATTCTGTTCAATTCATTTATGAGTTCTAGAAGTTTTCTGGTGGATTTTTTTGGGGTCTTCTAAATATAAATCATGTTGTCAGCAAATAGGAATAGTTTGAGCTCTTCTTTTGTATTTGAATTTTTTTTTCTGTCTGATTGCTCTGACTAGGGTTTTTTTTGAGGACTAATTTGAATAGGAGTGGTGAAAGAGGGCAGCCCTGTCTTGTTCCAGTTTTTAGAGGGAACACTTTCAATTTTTCTCCATTTAGAATAATGTTAGCATTGGGTTTAACACATATAGTTTTTATAAGTGGGCAAAAGAACTGAGCAGGTACTTCACAGAAGAAGAAATACAAATGGTCAACAAATATATGAAAAAATTTCAACATCTCTAGCAACTAGAGAAATGCAAATTAAAACTACATTGAGGTTCCCTATCATTACAGTCAGAATAGCAATTATCAAGAATACAAGTAATAATAAATGTGGAAGATGTAGGGGAAAAGTATACCCATGTATTGCTGGTGGGACTGTAAATTGGCACAATCACTCTGGAAAGCAGTATGGAGGTTCCTCAGAAAACTTGGAGTGGAATCACCATTTGACCCACTTATCCCACTCCTCAGTATATTCTTAAAGGACTTAAAATCAACATACTACAGTGATACAGACCCATCCAATGTTTACAACAGCTCAATTCATAATAGCTAAGCTATGGAACCAAACTAGGTGCTCTTCAACAGATGAGTGAATAAAGAAATTGTGATATATACACACAATGGAATATTACTCAACTACAAAAAAGAATGACTTTATGACTTTTTCCAGTAAATGCATGGATCTGGAGACTCTAATTATAAGCAAAATAAGCCAATCCTCCCAAACCAAAGGTCAAATATTCTGATATGTGGATGCTAACACACAACAAGGGAGGGGAGGGGAAGAGAGAAGTTCAGTGGATTAGACAATGGAGAATGAAGGGAAGGGAGATCAGATAGGAATTAAAAAAAAGTGGGATGAGTCAGACATAACTTTGTTATGTTCATATAAGTGAAACTCCATATCATGTACATCTATAAGAATGGGATTCTAATTAGAATAAGTTATACTCCATATAAATATAATATGTCAAAATACACTCTACTTTCATGTATATCTAAGAAGAAGAACAACAACAAAAATTACCTAGAATAGCCAAAGCATTCCTGAGCAAGAAAAGCAATGCTAGAGTCATCACAATATCTCAAATTACACAATATATCTATAGTAACCAAAACAGCATGGCATCAAAATAGACATGAAGACCAAAGAATAGAACAGTTCACACAGAGACAAACTCACATACTTATAGCTATTTGTTATGTGACAAAGGTGCCAAAAATATATGTTGGAGAAAAGATAGTCTTTTTAACAAAAGGTGCTGAGAAAAATGAATGTCTCTATGTAGAAGAATGAAACTAGATCCCTCTTTCTCACCCTTCATAAAAGTCAAAGCAAAATGAATCAAATACTTAGGAATTAAAAATTGTAGTAACTGCTAGAAGAAAAAAAATGTTACCCCTCCATTACTCCTGTACCAACTTCCTCAATGAGACCCCAGAAGTTCAAGAAATAATACCAGGAATAAATGAAGTGAAATGCCATCAAATTAAAAAGCTTCAGCACAGGAAAGGGAATGATTAAGAACATGGAGAGAGAGCCTAAGAATGGGAGAGAAATCTTTTGTCAGCTGCTACTCTGACAGGGGATTAATGTCCAGAATATATAAAGAACTTGAAAAACACCAAAAAAGTAAATTGCCCAATCAGTAAGTGGGCAAAAGAACTAAGCAGATATCTCTCCCAAGAATAAACATAAACGGCTCATAAATATATGAAAAATGTTCAACATCTCTCACCATCAAGGAAATGGAATTCAAAACTACACTAAGATTTCATTTCATCTGGTCAGAATGGCAATTATCAAGAACACAAAGAATACATGTTGGCGAGGATGTGGGGAAAAGGTACATTCATACAATTTTGATGGGACTGCAATTTAGTACAATCACTTTGGAAAGCAGTATGTAGATTCCTCAAAAAAAAAAAAAAAAAAAAGGAACAACTCTATGACCCAGCTATCTCACTCTAATATTTATCCAAATGGAGAAAAGTCAGCATACTATAGTGATACAACCTTTTCAATGTTTCTAGCAGCACAATTCACAATAGCAAAATTGTGGAATCAGCCCAGTTTCCCACCAAAAGATGAATGGATCAAGAAAATATGGTATATATACACAATGGAGTTTTTTTACTCATCCATAAAGAAAAATGAAATACTAGCATTTGCCTGTGAATGAATGGAAATTGAGAATATCATGGGAAGTGAAATAAACCAGGTGCAGGAAATCAAGGATTGAATGTTTTCTCTCCAAAGTGTAAGCTAGCTCAAAATAAAAGAAGATTGGGGGATCAGATATTATAAAGATATAGGGAAAATTATTGTAGTAGACTCCGAAGATTGAGGTGGAAAAAGGAGGGATGGGAAAGAGGAGGAAATATTTTATGAATTTAACAAAATTATGTTATATGCATTTATAAATTTAACTTTTATGTATATGTACAAAGTATCAATGAAAAATAAATAGAAGAGCAAAAGGAAGATTAGTAGAGGAAGGATAATAAGGGGAGGAAGAGTGGTGGAAAAGGGTAGGCAACCAGGATTGAAATCAAATTCCATGTCTTATCTTTTCAAAATGGACCTACCTTCCATGTATATCTATAATTCAATAATAATGATAATAATAATAATAATAATAATAATAAAAGAATAGTAATGCCAACTGATACAAGTAAAGCGATACAGACAACCAACACAATAGCAGCTCTCTATTAATATAAAATTTCACTACCTGGGAAAAGGAGTAAATAATAGTGACAGGAGAATTAACTAATACAGTCTATGATGAAGACTTTTGTTGATGTGTTTACTCTGTAAATTCTACTGCAATTCACTGACTTATAGTAACAACAAATACTGATAATCTTGGTTTGATTGTTCCAAGGTCTGCCAAAATTCTCAGTGCCACCCTTCTCTGAGTAAGATTGCTCTTTGGATTTTTAAAAATTTATAATTTGATTGACATTTCAGGAAACTGAGGGCCAGAGTCAGTCAGAGGGTTATTGTTTTCTTTATTCACTATTAACATAAATTTTTACAATTATTCAGATTTGATCTACATTGCTCTTGAACTCTGCCTGAAGTATGATTCTTTTATTTATTTTTCTCGACAGTGCTGGGGATCAAAAAAAAAAATGTAGGACCTTGTCCATGCTAGGCAAGTACTCTAACACTGAACTATATTATATTCCCAACCTTATTTTTTTTTCAATTGTCTACACAGTCCAGAGCCAGAGTCAAAGAATTGGTATAAATCACTGGTAAAGTAAGAAAATGACAGAGGAATCCTTAATCGGAGCCTTTTGGGGGCATGCCTGATCCCTATGCAACTCTTTTTACTGAAAAAAATACATAGAATCGTGGTGACACTTGGTCACAGCTCTTACATCATTTAGGACATTAATGGTCAAGTGTTTCCTTAGACTTTTATGAAAGTGGCTGGGGATTATTTTGAAACAAATAGTTAAAGTAGAAGTTTTTGCACATTACATGTTCTTCTCCATTATGGCAGAAATACAGTACATTATTTGGAAGGTTCTTGGTGTACTTTCCTTGAAAAAACAAAAAGCAATACTATTACAGTTTATAAATCACATTTGCTTTCCATGAAAAGCAAATAGTTTCATGCTGTAAGTCACTAAGTAATGTCAAAGAGATCACAGAACTGTTGAGGAATTTTGGAAGTCATATCTCACAATCATTATTTTAATAACTTAAAACTCTTATTTTAACATACATGGTTGGTCCTTAAAAAACAGACCAAAATGGGTCTCAAATATAGCTCAGCGAGAGAGCATGGGCCTAATATGTAAAAGTCCCTAAATTCAATCCACAGGACCAATAAATAAATAAATAAATAAAGATATAGACCAAGATAATCACCAATATAATGCAAATCATTGAAAGTTTATTTTATGCCAGGTAGGGGAACTGTGACCACGGACAGAAAAGGCCCAGTGGCCCGCGGTGGGGCAGAGCTTCCAATCACTCCTGCAAGGTAGGCGGGCCTGCGACCCACCTGCAGAAGAGGAGCAGCAACCTGCTGAGAGGCAGAGCCGCCCCCTCCCCCTGCACCGGCAAGGTAGAGGGAACTGTGACCACGCACAGAGCAGGCCCAGCGGCCTGCTGAGGGGCAGAGCCACCCCCCACCCCCCGCGCCTGCCAGGTAGGTGGAACTGTGACCACCGACAGAAAAGGCCGAGTGGCCCGCGGCAGGACAGAGCTTCCAATCACTCCTGCAAGGTAGGCGGGCCTGCGACCCACTGGCAGAAGAGGAGCAGCGGCCTGCTGAGAGGCAGAGCCGCCCCCTCCCTCTGCACCGGCAAGGTAGAGGGAACTGTGACCACGCACAGAGCAGGCCCAGGGGCCTGCTGGGGGGCAGAGCCGCCCCCCACCCCCCGCGCCTGCCAGGTAGGTGGAACTGTGACCACCATCAGAACAGGCCAGACCTGCAACCGAGAGACAGAACAGGCCCAGTGGCCTGAGGAAGGGTAGAGCCGCCCCCCCCCCCGCACCTGCAAGGTAGGCGGACCTGCGACCCACTGGCAGTAAAGCCCCAGAGGCCTGCAGAGGGGCAGTGCCGCTGCCTGCACCTGCAAAGTAGACAGAACTGTGACCACCCACAGAACAAGCCTAGCGGCCCGCAGAGGGACAGAGCCGCCGCCCGCGCCTGCGAGGGAGACTTTGCAACTATACAAGACCAATATAAATATATAGGGGGAAAATTCAATAACACAACAGTTTCACTAAGTAGAAAGGAACGCGAACAGTATGAAGAGACAAGGAAAGAAAGGACCACAAGCAATGCAGGTCAACTCAACGTTAGAAGAGGTAATAGCTGCAGCAGATGGAATGTCAGATAAAGAATTCAGGATATACATGCTTCAGATGATCTGGAGTCTCAAGGAAGACATCAGACAGCAAAATCAGACAATGAAAGATCACTTCAACAATGAATTACATAAACAAATCCAAGAAGCAAAAGATCAACTACACAGGGAAATAGAGGTTATAAAAAACAAACAAACAGAAATCCTAGAAATGCAGGAAGCAATAAGCCAACTTAAAAACTCAATTGAGAATACTACCAGCAGAGTAGAACACTTAGAAGACAGAACATCAGACAATGAAGATAAAGTATTTCAACTTGAAAAGAACATAGACAGCTCAGCAAGACTGTTAAGAAACCATGAGCAGAACATCCAAGAAATATGGGATAACATCAAGAGACCAAATTTAAGAGTCATTGGGATACAGGAAGGGACAGAGTTTCAAACCAAAGGATTGAGCAATCTATTCAATGAAATAATACGAGAAAACTTCCCAGACTTGAAGAATGAGACAGAACCCCAAATCCTAGAAGCCTACAGGACGCCGAATGTGCAAAATCATAAGAGACCCACACCTAGACACATTATAATGAAGATGCCCAACATACAGAATAAGGAGAGAATTTTAAAAGCTACAAGAGAAAGGAAGCAGATCACATTTAGGGGTAAGCCAATCAGGATAACAGCTGATCTTTCAACACAGACTCTGAAAGCTAGAAGATCCTGGAATAACATATTTCAAACACTGAAAGAAAATGGGTTCCAACCAAGAATTGTGTTTCCAGCGAAATTAAGCTTCAGGATGGAAGATGAAATTAAAACCTTCCACGATAAACAAAAGTTAAAAGAATTTGCAGCTAGAAAACCATCTCTTCAAACATCCTTGGCAAAACATTACAGGAAGAGGAAATGGAAAATAACAATGAAAACCAACAGTGGGAGGTAGGACACTAAAGGGGGGAAAATAATCAAAGAGGAAAACAAACCATGTTTAGTAACATAAATAAACAAATATGGCTGGAAGAACAACCCATATCTCAATAATAACCCTAAATGTTAATGGCTTAAACTCACCAATCAAGAGACACAGGCTAGTAGAATGGGTCACAAAACAAGACCCAATAATATGCTGCCTACAGGAGACGCATTTGATAGGAAAAGACATACATAGGCTGAAGGTGAAAGGTTGGGAAAAATCATATCACTCATATGGACTTCGGAAACAAGCAGGAGTATCCATACTCATATCAAATAAAATAGATTTCAAGCCAAAGTTAATCAAAAGGGATAAAGAGGGATACTACATACTGCTCAAGGGAACCATACACCAACAAGACATAACAATCATAAATATATATGCCCCAAACAATGGTGCAGCTATGTTCATCAAACAAACTCTTCTCAAGTTCAAGAGTCTAATAGACCACCATACAATAATCATGGGAGACTTCAACACACCTCTATCACCACTGGACAGATCTTCCAAACAAAAGTTGAATAAGGAAACTATAGAACTCAATAACACAATTAATAACCTAGACTTAATTGACATATATAGAGTATACCACCCAACATCAAGCAGTTACACTTTTTTCTCAGCAGCACATGGATCCTTCTCAAAAATAGATCATATATTATGTCACAGGGCAACTCTTAGACAATATAAAGGAGTAGAGATAATACCATGCATCCTATCTGATCATAATGGAATGGAACTGAAAATCAACAATAAAAGAAGGAAGGGAAAAGAATACATCACTTGGAGAATGAACAATAGGTTACTGAATGATCAATGGGTTATAGAAGACATCAAGGAAGAAATTAAAAAATTCTTAGAGATTAATGAAAACACAGACACAACATATCGGAATCTATGGGACACATTGAAAGCAGTTCTAAGAGGAAAATTCATTGCTTGGAGTTCATTCCTTAAAAAAAGAAAAAACCAAGAAATAAATGATCTCATACTTCATCTCAAAATCCTAGAAAAAGAAGAGCAAAACAACAGCAAAAGAAGTAGAAGGCAAGAAATAATTAAAATCAGAGCTGAAATTAATGAAATCGAAACAAAAGAAACAATTGAAAAAATTGACAAAACTAAAAGTTGGTTCTTTGAAAAAATAAACAAAATCGACAGACCCTTAGCCATGCTAGCGAAGAGAAGAAGAGAGAGAACTCAAATTACTAACATACGGGATGAAAGAGGCAATATCACAACAGACACTTCAGAAATACAGAAGATAATCAAAAATTATTTTGAATCCTTATACTCCAATAAATTAGAAGATAGTGAAGGCATAGATAAATTTCTTAAGTCATATGATCTGCCCAGATTGAGTCAGGAGGATATAGACAACCTAAACAGACCAATATCAATTGAGGAAATAGAAGAAACCATCAAAAGACTACCAACTAAGAAAAGCCCAGGACCAGATGGGTATACAGCAGAGTTTTACAAAACCTTTAAAGAGGAACTAATACCAATACTTTTCAAGCTACTTCGGGAAATAGAAAAAGAGGGAGAACTTCCAAATTCATTCTACGAGGCCAACATCACCCTGATACCTAAACCAGACAAAGACACTTCATAGAAAGAAAACTACAGACCAATATCTCTAATGAACCTAGATGCAAAAATCCTCAATAAAATTCTGGCCACTCGGATACAAAAACTTATCAAAAAAATTGTGCACCATGATCAAGTAGGATTCATCCCTGGGATGCAAGGCTGGTTCAATATACGGAAATCAATAAATGTTATTCACCACATCAATAGACTTAAAAATAAGAATCATATGATCATCCCGATAGATGCGGAAAAAGCATTTGACAAAGTACATCATCCCTTTATGTTCAAAACTCTAGAAAAACTAGGGATAACAGGAACATACCTCAATATTGTAAAAGCAATCTATGCTAAGCCTCAGGCTAACATCATTCTGAATGGAGAAAAATTGAAGGCATTCCCCCTAAAATCTGGAACAAGACAGGGATGCCCTCTCTCACCACTTCTGTTCAACATAGTTCTCGAAACACTGGCCAGAGCAATTAGACAGACGAAAGAAATTAAAGGCATCAAAATAGGAAAAGAAGAACTTAAATTATCACTATTTGCAGATGACATAATTCTATACCTAGCAGACCCAAAAGGGTCTACAAAGAAACTATTAGAGCTAATAAATGAATTCAGCAAAGTGGCAGGATATAAAATCAACACGCATAAATCAAAGGCATTCCTCTATATCAGTGACAAATCCTCTAAATGGAAATGAGGACAACCACTCCATTCACAATATCTTCAAAAAAAAATAAAATACTTGGGAATCAACCTAACAAAAGAGGTGAAAGACTTATACAATGAAAACTACAGAACCCTAAAGAGAGAAATAGAAGAAGATCTTAGAAGATGGAAAAATATACCCTGTTCATGGATAGGCAGAACTAACATCATCAAAATGGCGATATTACCAAAAGTTCTCTACAGGTTTAATGCAATGCCAATCAAAATCCCAACGGCATTTCTTGTAGAAATAGAGAAAGCAATCATGAAATTCATATGGAAAAACAAAAGACCCAGAATAGCAAAAACAATGCTAAGCAGGAAGGGTGAATCAGGCGGTATAGCGATACCAGACTTCAAACTATACTACAGAGCAATAGTAACAAAAACAGCATGGTACTGGTACCAAAACAGGCAGGTGGACCAATGGTACAGAATAGAGGACACAGAAACCAATCCACAAAACTACAACTACCTTATACTTGATAAAGGGGCTAAAAGCATGCAATGGAGGAAGGATAGCATCTTCAACAAATGGTGCTGGGAAAACTGGAAATCCATATGCAACAAAATGAAACTGAATCCCTTTCTCTCGCCATGCACAAAAGTTAATTCAAAATGGATCAAGGAGCTTGATATCAAATCAGAGACACGCCGTCTGATAGAAGAAAAAGTTGGCTACGATCTACATACTGTGGGGTCGGGCTCCAAATTCCTCAATAGGACACCCATAGCACAAAAGTTAATAACTAGAATCAACAAATGGGACTTACTCAAACTAAAAAGTTTTTTCTCAGCAAAAGATACAATAAGAGAGGTAAATAGAGAGCCTACATCCTGGGAACAAATCTTTACTCCTCACACTTCAGATAGAGCCCTAATATCCAGAGTATACAAAGAACTCAAAAAATTAGACAATAAGAAAACAAACAACCCAATCAACAAATGGGCCAAGGACCTGAACAGACACTTCTCAGAGGAGGACATACAATCAATCAACAAGTACATGAAAAAATGCTCACCATCTCTAGCAGTCAGAGAAATGCAAATCAAAACCACCCTAAGATACCATCTCACTCCAGTTAGATTGGCAGCCATTATGAAGTCAAACAACAACAAGTGCTGGCGAGGATGTGGGGAAAAGGGTACACTTGTACATTGCTGGTGGGACTGCAAATTGGTGCAGCCAATTTGGAAAGCAGTATGGAGATTTCTTGGAAAGCTGGGAATGGAGCCACCATTTCACCCAGCTATTCCCCTTCTCGGTCTATTCCCTAAAGACCTAAAAAGAGCATGCTACAGGGACACTGCTACATCTATGTTCATAGCAGCACAATTCACAATAGCTAGACTGAGGAACCAACCTAGATGCCCTTCAATGGATGAATGGATTAAAAAAATGTGGCATTTATACACAATGGAGTATTACTCTGCATTAAAAAATGACAAAATCATAGAATTTACAGGGAAATGGATGGCATTAGAGCAGATTATGCTAAGTGAAGCTAGCCAATCCCTAAAAAACAAATGCCAAATGTCTTCTTTGATATAAGGAGAGTAACTAAGAACAGAGTAGGGTCGAAGAGCATGAGAAGAAGATTAACATTAAACAGGGATGAGAGGTGGGAGGGAAAGGGAGAGAGAAGGGAAAATGCATGGAAATGGAAGGAGACCCTCAGAGTTATACAAAAGTACATACAAGAGGAAGTGAGGGGAAGGGGAAAAATAATATAAGGGGGACAAACAAATGTCAGTAGAGGGAGCAGAGAGAGAAGAGGGGAGGGGAGGGGAGGGGAGGGGAGGGGAGGGGAGGGGGGATAGTAGAGGATAGGAAAGGCAGCAGAATACTACAGACACTAGTATGGCAATATGTAAATCAATGGATGTGTAACTGATGTGATTCTGCAATCTGTATATGGGGTAAAAATGGGAGCTCATAACCCACTTGAATCAAATTGTGAAATATGATATATCAAGAACTATGTAATGTTTTGAACAGCCAACAATAAAAAATTAAAAAAAAAATAAAATAAAAAAAAAAAGAAAGTTTATTTTAAATATTTATACAGAATCTTAAAGCCCACAATACCTAATTTTAAAAATATATTTACGTCTAAGATATTTCTCCTAGTGGAAGTCTAGCCATTAATTTGGTAGTTTTAAAACGTTCTGTATTCCTGGCACTGTTCTAGGCCCCAAGGACATATCTGCAAACGAGGAAATTAAAGAAACCACTTTTAAGGAACATACCCTTTACTTAAGTGAGATGGCAAAAAAAAAAAGAACAAACAAAACAACAATATAATTTTAAAAAGTAATAAGTCCTTTTATTGAAAAAAAGGTGGGGGGGTGTCTTCAACTCTTCTTGTACAGGAAGGGGTAGCGATGCAGACTTTGAAGTCTGAGAGACTTTCTGTGAAAATGTGACACATGAAAGGAAGGCAGCATGGGAGCATCAGAGTGGGTAGCAGCTGAGAAGACCCTAAAGCACAAATATATGGAGTCTGTTGAGGAGAAGAAATGATGTTACAATGACTAATCACTCAGGGAATGCTCCTTCTCTGAATATTAATTCAAGGACTTATTCATCTCCAGTGTATTTAACTTTTCTACTACCCTAAAGTCTATAGTTCATTTACACAGTGGATAGTTCCCTTTGATTTTGGGAAGATCAAGGCTTTAAGTCCAGTTTTTGGCATATTTAATATTTGAAAAATAGCTTCTTAATCCTGCATTGAAAAAATACTAGAGCCTATTAATCATATTATTCATATTATTAAATCTCCCAAATTTGTATTTATGTGTAAGATGTGTGAACATATTTTTTGTGTTTGCATTTTTAAATTCTTAAATTTTTAATTTCCCCTTTTCTCTAAAATGGTTTGGTTTCCTGTCAGTGACTAGTCACAAATTTTACTATGTCTTGGGGAAAAAACATAAATTTATAAAATAAAGGCAATGTAAAGTAATCTAGTAATATTTCAGGAATCTCTGAGTCACCAAAATCCTTTCCAATGACTTCAAAGAACAATGACTTTCTAGGCTTTCTTTTGTCCAAAGTATAAATCAAGCCCATGCACATAATTATTCTAATCATTAAGATGTTTTTCTATATTGGCTTATAAAATTTGTAAATACGTTTGCTTCCAGGCTTTCCACCATTGATAACTTTTGTATAAAATACTATAATTGAAAATATTACATTTTTAGCTATTTTTTCATAATGAAAAGCTGACTCAGTCTCGCATAATAATAATATGCTTGCATAAGCACTTAGCCCTACATCCTTACTCCTGTTCCAGAAAGATTAGCATAATCTTTCCTTTTCCAGAAAGATGGATTTCCTTCAAAATGGTATTTGTAAGCATTTTAGTTGTCCACCAAAGTGGATGACTCATCAAATTCTTTCCAAATTGATGAAATAAACTATTATTGCCAGTGTTTTTACTGACCCCATTTGTAGTAGTGTAGTAAGCTCAAGTCCTCACAAGGTTACAAACCATGTGCTTTATAAATTTCATTTTAGAGTCACTAAATAGGGTTAAAAGACCATTGAGAATCTAGAAAAGGATACTACAGCTTTTAATCACTGTTGTCTTCTCATTGTGAATGAGGAATAACAAATGAAAGTTTTTAAACTATTTTTAAAACTTTTGAAGCATGTTCTCATGCCAATTCTTAAGGAATTCACTGAAATTCCTTAACAATTGATTGGGATCAATTAAACATCTTTAATTATAATTTAAATGGTATAAATATCAATTAAAATCAATTTTCAAATGAAAATTTTCCTTGTGGTCCTGGGAATCAAAACCAGGGAGTTGCCCAAACTTAGCAAGCATTCTACAAGTAACCATATCCACAGCCCCTAGAAAGTTGTAGGTAATGAAGAAAAAAACCCTGAAATTTAATTGATAAAAAGTGTGAAAAAATATTGATTGGATTTCAATATTTTAATCTTTTATCTTTCAGTGTGAGGCCCAAACTTGAATTAAAGGCCAAAATAAGGAATTGCTAAGAGTATAGTAACACACAACAACCCAAAGTGTTAAGTTATTACAAAATGTGTTAGTGAGAACCTATATAAAATATTGAAAAGTATTAATAAAGCTATGCCATGTAAGATTCATAAGCATATATTCAAAAATAAATTATAGATAATTATTTCATAGATAAATTACTTATAAATTACTTTTCAAAATTACATTTTTTCTTTCCTTCTGTATTTCTTATTCTTTTCCCATTTTCTATCTCCTTTCTTTATTCCTTATGAATCATGTAGAAGGCCTCCCAGAAATAATTATCTAGGGAATTTATATTATGAACACTACTGTCAGTCAGGTGTTTTTTTTTTTTTTCTTTTCTTTGTCATTAAAGCTCTCTTGATTAATTAGAGGAGCCAAAATAAGACACAAATCTCAGTATGAAAACTTTCACTTGTCTTTCTTTATTTGGATTTATTCTCTACATCTTCTTCAGAATGCTCTCATGGGAAATGCAAACTAATGAAGTCACTTTCTTTAAAATCCTTTAATGGCTTCCTCTTAAGCCAGTGTCCAAGTCTCTATTTTGAGCATGGTACACAAGACTATTCATGGTCCAAACTTATCTCCAGACTTTCCTCTTCTCTACTCACACTGGAGTTACCCAATTGTTTAATATTCTCTTTATAGTTCCTGCAATTTCATGCCTTTTTGATTTTGCTCATGTTGTTTCCTCTGCTTAGAACATCCTTACCCAATTTTCTTCACTTGGGGAACTTGAATGCATCCATTAAAACTCAGTTTAGGTGTCATTTCTTCCTGTATTTTCTCTAATCCCCCAGATGGAGCTAAGTGTCCTTATATGCTTCCACTACATTTTGTGCCCCCTCTATCACAGCAAAGGACACATTCTATTGAGATTATCTGTTTACATGATTATCTCTTCAACTGGACAGCGGGTCCGTTGGATTCTATTAGCTAGCATTCTCAGATCAGCACAGTAATTGGCACAATTGGCTGATGACAATTCAGAGTTAATGCTACTATGGCGCAGCCTGGCTCTTCAGACCAATGGTCTTCATGTGTCAGTGACATGTATGTCATGTGACCTATGTGTCAGTCATGCTGATAATCATCTGGCCAAATCCAATCATGTCATATCAACCTTACTGCAAGGGAATCTAAGAGATATGCAGCTTCTGTACAGAAAAAGACTGATGGCTAAAAGGACAAAATCCCTCAATGTTATCAGTTATTTCTATTTTCAGAGATCCAAAATGTGAATGAAGTATCCATCAGTTTATCTTAGTGGTATACCATAAGGTATGGAATTCCTTGATTCCTTGTTCTGAGTTTATGAAAATTAAGAATACTTTTAACTCTTTTGATTTCTGTGATAGAGATTGCACGTCTCCCAGCTTCCCTTCCTGTTAGGTTGATATAATATGATTGGGTTTGGCCAAATGAAATGAGCATGACTGACATCTGTTGTTTTTTGGTTTTTTTTTTTTTTTATGAGCATTACTGACACATTATATTTTGGAAAAAATTAGTTAAGAGCCAATATGTATTCCAGTTCACTCCTCTGCAATGACAACTTTAGAATCTGTACATCAACTTATTCCAAAATTTAACAGCTTAAAACAACAAAAAATGCACTGAGAGAATGGTCAAGAAACTACGAGAAGCTTAGCTGGATGCTTTGACTCACAGTCTGCCATTAAGTTGCTCTCAATCTAGGGATTAGTGAGGTTGGGGGGCGCTCTTGTAGTCATCTCAAGACTCAACCTGAACTGTGGAATTTGCTTGTAAACTCACACATGAAGTTGTTAACAGACTGCATTTCCTCTATGACTTTGGCTGAAGAGTTCAATACCTTGTCTAGAGGAATACATTTAAGAGCAAGACAAAGAGTGGACACTAAAGCCAGATGTTATGATCTTTTATAATGTATTCTTGGAAAAGAAATCCTCTTACATTTTCTGTATGCTGTTGTCACCCAGACCAATTCTGAAATAATATAGAAAGGCAACAAACAATGGTATGAATATCAGAAAGCCTGCAAGGGGTATCACTAAAAGTTTTCTTGGAAGCTGGTTACCAGAGTTCATGTGGTGAAGGGGTACATAAAACATGCAGAATGGTCCACATACATCATTAGGTGAAACAGACTCCAGCTCACACTAAATGTTAAATGAGCAAGCAATAAACCTCTGTGGTATTAACCTGATGACAATTCAGGGTTAATGCTACAATAGAACAGCCTAGCTCTTCAGACCAATAGTCTTCATATATCAGTGACACATATGACATGTGACACATGTGTCAGTCATGCTGATAATCATTTGGTCAAATCCAATCATGTCATATCAACCTAACTGCAATTGAATCTGGGAGATATGCAGCTTCTGTACAGAAAAAGACTGATGGCTAAAAGGACATTGAGAAACCTGGGATTATAAGTTACTTCTTACCATAAATTTAATTATTAGAATCATTAGTTTGTTTTATTTTGACAAGTTAGTGACTTTGATTAATGTGAATCATTCCCTGAATACTAATAAAATTAAGTAGCAAAGATGAACTAACTGAAGGCCAGACAAAGGTCATTATATCCCCTTTTTCCTGTGCTCTTGAAATACAAGAAAATCAGCAAGATTTCCCACACTAAACACCTGACATTTCTGTGTACTCATGCTTTTCATTCATTGTGACTTTAAATCACTTCAACTACTTGAGTTTTCATAGAACGTCAGCTTCATTGCCTGAGGTTGTGGCTCAGTAGTAGAGCACTCGCCTAGCACATATGAGAGACCCTGGGTTCCATCAGCACCACATAATAATGAATAAATAAAATAAAATTATTGTGTCCAACTACAACTAAAAATTATATATATATATATATATATATATATATATATATATATATATATATATATATAAATGTCCACCTCATAAGGTCATTGTGAGGAACAATTGAGACCCCCCCAAAATAAAACCCGCAACAATATCACCTGAAGGTTAAAATACTATAGAAATATTAAGCATCGTTTCTATGTTTCCAATGTTGAAAGTAAATTACTAGTAAAAACACAGTGATAATAATTTCTAATATATATTAGGAATACATTTTAGAAATAAAGTAGTCACTTATTTTAAGCATTTTGGGAGTTTTATGAGAAAACAATTCCACTGGCAAATGATTTAGTGTAATTTTAATACCTATCCTACACATCTATTTGGTTAAAAAAAAAATCACCTGTCCTTGAGAACAAAGACAAAGTGAACAAATATAGTCATCATAGTCAGCTATTTGATGGACTGTCCATACACATCAGGCATTTCATTCCATTGCATCTCAGATTTTCTACAGTCAGTGTCTTAAGTTTATTTCATGTATGGTGTAATACGTGACACCTCTTTGTACATATGTAAAAAACATTCTGGTCTAGGAACACTATTATGTGATATAAAGATTGACCTATTTAACAAAAGGAATATAAACTTATGATTTATTTAAGCAAATACTTTTAAAGACAATTTAATAATTTTTTTAAACACAAGAAAAAAAGATCTATAGATTATGTGAGGTTGTAAGTGCTTAGGTCTTTGTCTTCATTTATGTCTAACAAAAGCACTTTTGATAACAAAATAATTCCTGGCCACAGCTGTCTTTCTTTTTTTCCAGTGAGTCACCCCCACCCCCAGAAAAGCAAAAGCATTTTTGGCAGCACCTATTTTACCTTAGATTTTTCTCTTGTACAATAACCCTAGAATGACCTTGATTAGCTTATCAAATGAGCTCATCCTCAGAGCTGAACTGTAGTCTACCAGAAAAACAGCAGGGCAACATGCCAGAAAAACTGTAAATCGTCTAGAGGGCACATCAGAGCATTACTTTCTCCATCCTTTCTCCTGTGTGCCTCCAGTTAGGGTTAGAAGCTGGAGAAAGAGGAAGAATGAAGTAATAAAGCAAGCATGGAACATGGAATCTGATAAATGGGTGTTTGAATCTTAGTGCTGCTACTTACTATCTGACTGATCTTGGGAATATGTTAAAATTATTCTTTGCATTTCATTTTTTTCACTTATAAGACAAAGTTAGTAATCTCACAGTAAGTTTGCTGTGAAACACCAACTAAACACATATAAGTGAAGTCTGGCATATAGGACTTGACATATGGAACTCTATTGAGTTCTTTATTTTCTTTTGCAGTGAGAAGAAGAAGTGGATTTGAACACCCTCAGTTTTACCTCTCACTTGTCACTGCCTGAATGATGCCAGTGAGCCATTAATCAACAAAGAGAGCATCCCTCCCTGTGGGAAACATCAAGATTCCACAGGAAGGAAGGTGGAGGGATCTTCTTTCACTAGTGAACTAATATCAACAATGGATATTTCTAAAATTTGAGGAGTTCGATGAGAATTCAGAAACTTTGGAATAATAACATAGCCACAGCACATGAGATTTTTCAAATATAATTAAAATACAAAATAATGAAAACTCATACAGATACATGATGCATTGTAGTATGTGCGCCCTACTAAAATGAGAACAAAATTTTAAAAACTAAAGAATTACACTTGAATTTGATTTTCATATTTTTCCTCTTTTAACAATGCTTTTTCTTCCATTATTTCACTTTCAAATATGCAATGAATCTGTTACATTCAAATTATCAGTACCATGTTACTCTCATTATTATCTGCTCATGATAAATGTCCTGTTATCTATGAAGTAGCCATTTGAAAAGTTATCATTGAGATTCTATTCAAGTCAGACATAATGTATTTTTACCAATTAAAACTAAATGGCTATGGTTTTAGCAAAAACGCAGATGTATGGGTTGGTTCAACTCTTATTTAGATAAGCATTTTTTGAAAATCTATTACTAAAAACACACAACAGGTTTAGAATGTAATGGCTTATATCACCATTTACCTTCATGATTCCTGATTTCTACTGATTCTTGGCAAACTTGAGTAGTGTACCTAATCCTCCTCTTCTTTTTGTGTAGGAAAGGATGGGTTTACAGACATCCATGCTGCTGAACTGGATAGGAAGAGAAGCAGAAGAGCACTGTCTCCTAGGCTTAGGAGTGACAGTGGTCACCTCTGCTACTTCCCCTTTCAGGGCATAAACCTGACTCTGTAGAAATTCTGTAGAAAACAGCACTATTACAGATTCCCACCCCCCACATATACAAATTATCCTAACTTTTACCTGATAAATTCTTTAATTTACAATGTACTTAAACTGAATTAAATCAACATATTGTATATATGTTATTTAAAACATTGGTAGTGATAGATAAAATGATAGAAACAACAGCAACAAATGAACTTTAAGTGAAAGATACCCAGTGCTGGCAACTTAAACTGAGAGAAAAAGAAAAATAATCCAGTCATTAGGAATGACCTTCAGAGAGAGAGAGAAGGGAATATTGAGCAGTCAGTAAGAGGAGGGTGGATGGATGGAGCTAGGAAGGAAAAGAAGAGTAGTGCGCCAACTCCAGCTTACTTACATTATTGAGAAAAAGGTGAGGGCAGAGGCCATAAAGAGCTACAGAGATTCAGATTGGCCATAAAGGCAGAAGATGGCTACAATCCACACTGAGGAGAGATTACAGTAGTGGGAAAAAAGGGATAAAGATTGACATAAATCAATAGTGTTTACTATATTTCAAAGAAAGTGTGTGTGTGTGTGTGTGCGCGCGCGTGTGTATGTGAGTGTGTATTCCTCTATATACATCCACAGAGGATATCTATACATTATATTCTGATATAATTTCTATAAGGCAAGCATTATCAATTTTAATTTTTAATTAGAAAAAAATAGACCTGAACAATTTAAAACTTGCTAATGGTCACACAAGAAACAAGAAACACATCACTGGACTGATGTCTATATTTCTTGAATTTTTTTATCATTTTTCATATGGGAGACAGTAATAACTAATATAGAAGCATGCCACGTGGATGTTAGGATATCTGAATACAAAAGAGAGGCAGTATATTGATTATTTTCTCTAGGTGTTTAATGTTTGAAATGACTAGAAACCTTTCTTCTCTCTTTCTCTCTCCCTATCCCCCTCATTTCCATTCAAGGAATTAGAGGTAAAATTTATATCAAATATATTTCTTCAAGTTTCCCCAGGAGTCCTCACTCACATACACATTAATTTTAAAAACCAAACATTGAACTGGGCACAGTGGCTCATACCTATAATCCCAGCAGCTTGAGAGGCTAAGGCAGGAGGATAGCAATTTGAAGCCAATTTCAGCAACTTAACAAGGACCTAAGCAGCTCAGCAAGTCCCTGCCTCAAAAAATCAAAACAAAACAAAAATAAATAAATAAATAAATAAATAACAATGCCCAGAATATATTGATTAAATAATTGGGTATATGTACTTGATCATCATACCAGATAAATTTATGAATAGGTTATGTGTCATCAGTTTGCAGATAACAGAAAAATACTCCTTCCCCAAAGAGCTTTTACCTATGCTCCTTCCTAAAAATCTGCAATTAGACACACATATGGCTTTTTCCTAAATACAAATTTTCATGCCATTCTATTTACAGTAATTTGTTTCTTCATGTGAATGACTTGGTCATTTTTCCCAGAAACAGCTTTCTATCTCTGGAATTAGCATCTGATAATGAAGAGTAGACATAAGGATAGAGAGAGACTCTGTGTGTATGTGTGTGTGTGTGTGTGTGTGTGTGTGTGTGGTGGGGGGGAGGGTGGTGACCAAGACTTCATTATTCTGCACAGAGTATCTTGTTACGTCATTTCACCAAAGGACACAGTGGGAGAAATGACTTCTAACTGGTGGCATTATATGTGTAAGTTCAACAAGATTGATATTTTCCAAGCAGTTACATGAAAGCTCAAATAGTGAGTGGACCCAATGGGTCACTGTTTACATCTGCTGCCTACACTGTTATTTCACCTTCATACCTCCCATTGTCTCTTTATCTTGAATGAATAATGTGACTTCTTGTTCTGGTATTCTCTGTAAAATTAGTTATGTCAGAGGGGCAAAAAGGCATTTCTAAATCTAATCCATTTTGTATATTTGACAGTGACATCAAAGAGCAAGAAGTTGACTATGAGTAATGGCACTGCTCATTTGTGTAAATGTCAAACCTGAACCTCATCAACTTTCAGGGATATGGCAGTAAGGAATGAGTTTCAGTTCATCTGCAGAGGGTTTCAGCGTTACTCAATCCTGAGGAAAATAGCTGTCAGTATTTTCAGAGCAAAGTGCTTTGAGTAAATATTTCTTTTTAAGCTGAATGAAATTGGCTCTTTCACCACTTGGGGCTGTGGACAGTGCTCTTTTCCTTGATGTTATGAAACAGGTAGCTTTTACTGTAGATGTGTTTCCTTTTAGAAATTAAAATTCCTCAGGCTAGTAAACATATATCCCTAAACTATGCAATTAGGATATGAAGACCATGGAATACAAAGTATGTGCAATGAAAAAAAAAATGAAATAGCATCAAAGCAGAGTTCATTTTATCACAAAGATTAAGCCTGAAATAAAAATAAGTAAGGGAAATGGTTATGGTTTGTAGTTATTCCTGCAGGGAAAAAAATGTCATTTTGTACTGCACAGAAATCACATTCCTCCTAGACAGGTTTTTGGTGGAAGGAATGACAGTGCCATTAACCTCTTGTGGTACTTTATTGGCTGAGGACATAGATGAAGTCGAGAAGAAACCCATCCAATCAGCTTGCAGACAATCAGGAATTCAGATTCCATTCTCTATATGCTTTCTAGATCTAGCATGGAATAACAATGGAGAATTCTGAGTCTGAGGTCAGAAGAAATGGAACTGAATCTCAATCATGACCTTTAATAAGTCACTTAATACCTCTAAGTCTTGGTTTTCCCTCTAATGTGGGCTATTTTGCATTTTAAGTGACAGCACAAGTGAATGGCTCTGGCACACAGTAGGTACTCAATATATGTTCATTTTTGATTACCCACCTTTCAGTAAGTGTTGGCATAATGCAGTAAAATGTTGCTATGCTGGTAGCCATGTGTATTAATAGTTTTAATCTAATGATGGATCACAAGAAGAAAAGCAATAAAGGCATTTTTATTAAAGAAATCCTTATAAAAGATCCTTAACTCTGCATATTTATACTTTTATCCACTTTGTCTGAATCCCAAGATGATCCCCTTTATTTTACCTTTAACAAAAATCAACAAAAGCAAAACTGTCCAAAAATTATATAGAAAGAGCAAACTAAAGTTCTCAGAGTGTTCTTATCTCATCAAATAATATCCTACTAACTCTCCAGAGAATCCTTCTCAGTCTCAAACTGTCAGCTACTCTGCCTGCTGAATTGGTGAGAGAGTATTTTGGATGCTTCCTACCCATACTAACACACTTGGGAGAAAAGGTAAAAATCAGGTGAGTGCTCAAAGCCTGATAAGTTCCTTATCTTCCTCTGCTGCAGCCACAGATCTTTTGCTTTCAACTTCCAAGCCTCCCATCCCATTTCATCTCACTCACCTTCTCCCCTTTTTATAACTGAAAATCAGGAGTATTTTGTCCTAGCCTCCCCCACCTCCTCCTGTGATTTTTCAGCCCAGACTTCCTCCACACTGCCCTCTGCATTTGAAATGCCTCCTAGCCTCCCACCTCCATTCATTAAGGTGCATGCTCCTTCCATTCACAATTTATTTTAAATCGCTCTTTCCTTTCAAAGCTCCTTTTCTTGAAGTAGATTCCCCTCTTGCCCTAGCAAACTGCATAACCACAGCCTCATAAGGTCACCTAACCCCCCTCCACATCCCTCATAAATTATAGTGGGGAGGGTGATGGGGGGAACAAGAAAATTTGTGTTTGCATACAAACCTACCTAGGGACAAGTAGGGGGAGTCTAGTATTAAGTTTACCATCATCTTTGAAAAAAAAAAATCAGTTCGTACAAATATTTTCATGAACATGGCAACAAGCGCCCTCTGGAGAGGAAAGAAAAAACATATTGGTTGAATGGATGAATGAATGAATGAGTGAATGGATGGGTGAACGATTAAGGTCTCCGTGGTACTTTTCTTGGATGCTCCTCCTTGCTCCCTGCATGATTCCTGTTTAATTCAGTTTTGGAGAATGAGTGTGCTTCCCTGCTTTGCTTCTGTCTCTGCTCTCTGCCCTTTCATTACCATTTCTTGATCGGAGCCTAAGCCTCCTTGCCAGAGGGCATGCTACCTAGCTCACTATATGCTTTGTGACTTCAACAGCCAAAGAGAGCTTACTCCCTAGGGTCGCAAGCATTGCATTCTGCAAGCTCTGTCTGCCCCCAAAGCTCCTAAAACACCTAGCCAGGTTACACAAAAGCATGACTGATTCCCTTACACTCCACAAAATCCACCTGGAGATGCCTGTCACTGTCCCTCTCCCTGTATTTGTAACCTAGGTGCTCAGAAGAAAACAAAAATAAAAACAAAAACAATCCACGGTTTCTTTTCTCCCCTTGCAGAAAGAGAAATAATCACCCTTAGTCCTGATTAGTAAAATCAGAAAACTTTTAAAATTTTTTTCTTTGTATCAAAAACCTCACGGAGAGCAGCAACCTCTTTGTTTGCATCCCAAGGGAAGGGAGGGGTCTTCAGTGTCTTTTGCAGCCTGGGGCAGGGGGGGAGGTGACAGCCCTTTGGAGGTCTGCCTGGGAGGAGACTCACCCAGGACGTTCCCAATGAGAGCCACCACAAACACGATGATGTACCCGGCGATCAGGACCCACTCATATTCTTTCGGGTGTAGGTATTCCCTCCACAGGTACCGCAGGAATTCCTCGTCGTCATAGTCGGTGGGATTTAAAAACGGCTCTTGAGTTTCATTCAGTTCCGAAGCAGATGACCAGTTGCGACGAGGGAGGGAGTCCTCCAATTTGGTGCCGGACATCACGGGCTCGAGTCCGGTTCAGCTTAGTGCTGCAAGCTCCTCTTCGCCTGCCCCATGAGCACTGGTGATTTGCGGTGGGAAAAGCTGCGTGGAGAGGCGAGAAGGGGATCCAGAGCAGAAAATGACGTGAAAAGTTACTGAGCCAATACCTCCGTAGTCTTACGCCGGGCAACTTCTGCGGCGGCTTTGCTGTCTTTGTAGGCGATTTTACACCAGGAAGAGAGGCAGCTGAAGAACTAGGGACCTGGGAGTGGAGGCTGCAGCAATGACACCGGGAGGAGAAAGCTACCTCCAGCTCAGCACAAGCTCAATTACTCCTCATTCCAGCACTGAGTCCGCAGCCTCCAGCCTCCTCCTGCTTTGAGCTGAAATAGGAAAAAAAAAAAAAAAAAAAAAGTAATGAAATTTTAACCTGCTTCTCTGTGGGTTAAATGTCCTTGTTTTCTACCCTTTTATCTCTCTCTCTCTCTCTCTCTCTCTCTCTCTCTCTCTCTCTCTCTCTCTCTCTTTCATGCATTTTTTTTCTCAAAATAGAGATGTAGGTATAGGGACATGAGGAAAAGGTCATCACATGGTTAATACAGGAGGTGTTGATAGATTTGTCTTTGTAATGCAAACATAAAAGTAATGAGGAGGAGCCACTGTGGTCCTCAAGCCCCACAATTCAAAAGTCATTTAAGGCAAATATTTTAACATTTCATAAAAACATATTTTAACACTTATCATTTGCCAAATTGGCACTAGCTGAGTCTTTAAGGCATCTCCCTCCTCCTCCTCATCCTCAAGACTGGAGGATGAGAGAGACCATTTTTTAATTGAAGGGTATATTTAGCAGGAATCTGTATTGGCAACAGCAAGTTTCCTACAAAATACAACAGCTGAATCCTTGATGGATATCAAGTTTCATAAATATGACCATTTACAGTTGTCAACAAACAACTGTAACAATACTAAAGGATATTAAAGAGAGTCTCAGTAGGATGACCAATACAAGCAGCAGTGATCTCTCTGGCTGAGTACCACACCCCATTGGTCTTCTTATTGATTTAGGGCTGATGTCATCTGCCATTCTCTCATGAATTGGGTTTATCTGTAAGAATAAATATTCTTGGATTATTTTCAGCACATTAGTTCATGATCCTTTCATTCTTAATACTTATGTTAGGAATATGGCATTTAATTACAATATGGGAATTGGGAAGAACCTTGAAATCACCTAGCCTCAACTTCAGCTAGTTGAAACTCTTGGTAACATTGCTGACAAGTCCCCTTTTTACCTTGGGTGTGATTACCCATTTCTCTACCTCCACCACTATAAAATTGCTATAGTTAGTAGGTTGTTCCTTACATTCACCAAGTAAGACCTTAAAAGAGTCAAACCTCTATTTGACTTTTTAATTTCCCTCCAACTCCTCATTTGCATCTTGGTACTATACATATCTTCTAATTAAAATTATTCACATTTTCAAAATAAGCATCACAGCCTCCACTTTCCTTTCCATGTTCCTTATGGTCATACCCCCCCTCAAATTTCTTCACTGTTTTTCAAATTTCACTATTTCCACACTTGTAGAAGTATTTGGTCTACTTGTACACAATTGACAATATCTTGAAATATGCAACTGGGAGGAAATACAATAACCTGGTTT
The DNA here is from genome assembly GCF_021218885.2 of Marmota monax. Taxonomy (NCBI): domain Eukaryota; kingdom Metazoa; phylum Chordata; class Mammalia; order Rodentia; family Sciuridae; genus Marmota; species Marmota monax. Next base: position 1,451,031 of record NW_026694880.1, on the reverse strand, counting down.
GAGTCCAACCAGTACAAAAATTATTCTTTTCTTTGGATGCAACATTGTATCTATTTTTTAAAGTTATCATGAGACACTAACAGTTTACACTGAGGTTTTGTTCAACTGCCCTTGGTTCTACTATCTGTCATAATTTTTCATAATTGTTTTGTATTTTATAGTTAAAAATTCTTTCCTATGAATTATTTTAAAATTATTTTAAAATTCTTGAGAGGTTGGACTATGATTATGAGTGCTTGACAAATGAGGAAACTGTTTCTGAAAAAAACAAGTGATTTACTAAAGATCAAGTGATTGACTAGCAGCAAATTCTGACCCAGTGATTAAATAATGTACATATATTATATTTCACATGAAATACTTTTTTTTTTCAATGTGTACTGTTGAAATTTATTTTTAAAGAGAAAGGCATAAATGAACATTTATTTTTCACCAAATGATTTTATCCCACTCAGTGATATAAATCAAATAGTTTGCTATTTGCATGTATTTTATTGTACTGTGAAGCTAGTGAAGAAACAAATCAACCAATAAATATATATAAAGAAAATACTAGGATGGAATAAATGCTATGATAAAAACCAAACAGGATGAAGTAATGGAAAATGGAGAATCCCAAAGGTTACATTAGAAATGAGTCGTCAAAAGGCCTCTATGGAGAGGTGACATATAAGCAGGAAACTCAATTGACATATGCATATATTAATTTGGTTTTGTTAATCTGAGATTTGAACAGATATTCTTAGATGCTAATGTCATTATCAGAGATCTTAGCCATTCCTCCAGACATGTTGTTCATTGATAAAATCCTGATAGCTTTCTGCTGTGGTATTATGTCTTCTCCTGACTTTTGAATACTTGTATTTTTCTTTTACACTGATGATTTCTTTAAAAATAGGAAAGCTTGTTGCAGCTTAGTTTAGATCTGTATTCATTAATGTCTGCAGATTTTTTTGTCATTAATGATCCACATGTGAACCCAGTCTGCTATTTTCTGAGTAGTCAGTGGCATTAGCTTTCACTTTTGACATTTCAACTTATCTAGAGTTTAATCTTCTCTTTTGAAATCTCCTACTGCAATTAATCATCACTGTTTATTAAAGTTACAAATGAGGAGAAATAAGAATATTTTCAAGATTTTATTCTGATATCTGCTTTATGTTGTGACAAACCTGGATTTATCTTGAGCCTACAAAATATTACAGTATCTATCCATGATAAATCAGGTGCTCTACTTAATGTCGATATTCCAATGTCAGACAAAATTCCCCCCAAATATTCAATTAGTCTCTTTCTTTTTGCAAGCACAATAGAGATGATAAATACTGCAATACTCTTCACTAATAGGTTCTTTCTTAAATACTTTAATCTTTCAAAATATTTTAAAATAATTTGTTGTTATTAGGTATTATTAATTCAAAATCTTTATGCATTATATAAGGAAAAGAAGTCAACCCACTATCCCAAAACACTAAAGAGAGATTTAAATTTGCTCCATGATCTCCTCTTAAAGTTGTTATGACAAATAAATGAATAGATATTTTTAAAACAGTTCCCTGTACATAGAAAGTAATCTGAAATCTTTAATAAGTAATGCTTTAACATTCATGTTTTATGAACATTATTGCTATACATGATAAGTTTCTATGTTAATACTTTTTTTAAAAAATAGCTTAAATATTCTGAATGATTTGGTTGAACTACATAGCTTGTTTCCTGTAACTGTCAGGCACAATGATGCATGCCAGTAATCCCAGCTACTTGGGAGTCTGAGGCAGGAGGATCACAGTTCAAGGCCAGCTTGAGCAATTTAAGAAGACCCTGTCACAAAATTAAAAAAAAATAAAAATAAAAATCAGTCAGTGATAAAGTTCAATTTCGAGTACTGGGGAAAATAATCCTCTAACTTTTATTTCTCCTACTAACCTGAATATATTAAAAATGAGTGTGCATGTGTGAAGTGAAAAACAAAATAAAAAGGGGGGGGAGGAAGAAAGAAAGAAAGAATGAATAAACAACCAAAATCCAAATTTCTTTTCTTAGGGGTTGTAGTTAGGTTGTTCAGAGATCTCAGATAGCATATACCATGCCAGACTTTATTTTCTTATTCCTAGTGAAAGATCATTCTTTTTTGTGGATCTCTTATAACTTTCTAGATCAATTTCAATAAATATTTCTGAGTGTCTACTATATACCCAGGAGTTTAGGTAGGAACTGGGGACACAAAGATCAATAAGTGTAGCTTCAATGATAATTTAGTCCTCTGGTAAATTAGAAATGTTATGATTTTCCAATAAATCCGAATCTTTAGGATTGAGAGATGCACAAAGTATCATGAAATCATGAATGAGTTCTTATTCAGTGTGGAGAAATTGAGAATGGACAGGGAGAGTTGCTCAGGCTGACTCCTCAGGGAGAAGAAGGAGGTTCCTGAGTGGTTAAGGAGAGGAAGCATTCAATCAGAGGCAACTGCACTTTGTGAAGACTTGGCAGCAGGAGAAAACATGGAGCAAAAAAAAGCAAAGTGCAGTGAAGCAAGGTCAAGTTTTAGAACAATCTCTAGCAGAAGCATGGAGAGTGCATTATATCAAGACGGAGGTGAGATAACCACTGAGAAACCAGTAGAATGATCCTACTGTCACAAGAATGGCTGTGATTATGGGGACAGGGTGGAGTTGGGCCTTAGTCACAAGTCTAAGGATCTGGACAGACATCCTCCAGAAGACAGGAGTCTTATTAATACTTCCTTAAGGAAGACTGACCTCATGGTAATAGGGTACTTGAAGCTTGTTTCTGTTTTCTCTTTGTAATTTTTATGACTGCAGTTTTAATTTTTAATTGACACATGGAAATTTTTCCTATTCATGAATTATACTGTGAGGTTTTGATAAATGTATATAATCTCTAACGATCACATCAGGATTAGGAGCAGATTCATCATTTCAAATATTCATCATATCTTTGTGGCAAGAGAATTCGAAATCCTCTTTTCTAGCTATTTTTTTAAGCTAGGGTTTTTTTTAATGCCTAATTAATTAATTAATTAATTTTATGTGGTGCCGAGGATAGAACCCAGTGCCTCACATGTGCTGGGCAAGCTCCCTACCTCTGAGCCACAGCCCCCACCCCGCCCATTTTCTAGCTATTTTGAAATGTACAATGATTCTGGTGAGCTATGGCCACTGTGCTGTGCTTTGAAGCCTGGAAATCATTCCTCCTATCTCTTATCTCACAGGAACTTTTTAATCAATCTCTCCTTGTCCTCTCCTGCCCTCTGCCCTCCCCAGCCTCTGGAAATCACTCCTCTACTCTCTACTTCTGTGAGGCTATACTCTGAGGAAAGGAGCAGAGATGTGTCCAAAGGTTGACTTCCTGGAAATTCAAAGAAGTCACTTTCCTTCCTTGTTCCCTGTTGTAATGAAAACAAAACCAAGCCTGAGAACTCTTGGTAATGACTGTACTGGCAGTGTGTGTTCCCAAATAACTGTATTCCTCTCACAGGAAGTTATCTGACATCTCTAGGCTTCAAACACCATGTTTTCTTACAGGATGACCTTGAGCTAAATCATTCTGGAAAAGTCCTAAATTACAGCAGGTCTAGAAAGCAATGTAGAGGGAGAAGCAAACTCCTGATTCCAAGGGTTACTATTGGTATGTTACTGAGAATCATACTAAGGCATGCCTTAAAAGATGAGGCCTTAAACCATCAAAGCCACTTGTTGCAAATTGCTACAAAACATTTCTGTCTGTCATTCTTCCCCCACACTCTTTTAATTGTGTCTCATCTCAAGCAATTTTCCCTCTTCTCTTTCCTACATCCTGATTCTGCATTATCAGGCCTGATGATTTCCCCTCATGATTGATGAATATCCCACTATCTTTCTATGTTGAGCATACAGACACTGTTCCTGTTTTTCAATCTTTATTGTATGAAAAGCATAGAGGAACAGGAAAATAACTTCATTCAGCAAAACTAATATCTTTAGAAGTACACCCTAAAAAGTCTGAAAATGCAAATGGAAGAGACATCTATTCCTCCATTGTGGGATGGAGAAGGCTACCTGAAGGACATATTGTTAAACTGAGAATGGGTAGTGGTAACCAGATTATGGAAGGGATGGGAGGAGGCTGTGGGTGCCAAATGGGAGGAAGTGAGTTGTTTGTAATAACAAGAAGAGTGAATGTTCATCAAGTCACTATGCAGGCCAAGTTCAGTGCCAAGGACAATATATCTATTAACTCAATTGACCTTCATAACTCCAGGAGGTAGATCTTATGAATTTTTATTCCAAGTTTGCAGATGAAGACTTTGAGACACAGAGAAATTAAGTTACTTGCTTAAAGTCACACAACTAGAAAGTTGCAGAGTTTTTGAGAAAACTTGTTAAGGTCCAATTTCAGAAATCAGCTTTTTGCCATTACCCTGTTCAGTTTCCACAGTAAAGAACCAAAAGGTTTTCAGTATAAGTACTATTTCCAGTATAATAATAATGATAACAACAACAACAACAATAAAAGATTTTTATTCTTACCAAACACATTTATAAAGTTATATGTTTTTATATTTTTAAATACCCCTACACTTTAGTATTGGAGTATGGAATTGTAGGGGAAATTGTTACAATCTTTAAGATGATGTCTCTCCTAAAGCAAATCAATCTTCTTCTATGTTCACTTGGATATGAATGTTTATTTTTCAGAGCATTATATACTGAAGGTCTTAAATGTTGTCTCATTCATCTTTATATCCTCAAATTCAGAACAGCACTTTCCAAGAAGCTATTGTTCAGTCACTTCTTTTTGACCAGGCTTGAAACTGAAGGGAGGAATCCCTTTTTCAAAAGGGAAATATTTCGTAAAACGTTACAAATGTGTAACCTTGGTTTACATAACGCCAAGGAAATTGCTGTATTGCTGCCTGTTGTTGAATTTTCTCCCTTGAAAGGACTTATCCATCTTTCTCTTCTAAATGCTACTCTATTAATTCCTTTTCTCTTGCAGTAATTTAAAGTTTGTTCTTCCTATTTACTGTGACAAATGTTTATTTTAAAACATTTTAATGACATTATTATTATTTAAAAATTATAATAGCAAGTAGAAACAGAGTGTGTTTTAAAGTATTCCTGGAGTGCATACTCCCTTCAGGGGAGTCATTTGAAGCACCCTTAAATCAGCCCCCCTGGACCTCTGTAATCTGAAGGTGGGGCTCCTGTGATGGTGGGACTGTGAGCAGGAGCCCTGCGTTTCCAAGTACCATCCCTGGGACCCAGGAGACTCTGCCAGAGACTTGCACCTTGAAATACTTCTATGTTCTTTCAATATATATTGTTTTTTTCTTGTCATGTTTCTGACCTTCTCTTGCTTAAAAATAATAATATTTGGCCTTGTTAGGCAAGCAGCAGGTTCAGCGTGTAAACATTAAGGCACACGCTCCAATTTTTCATATTAAAAATAATCCATTTTATTGTGTCCATGAAATTCACCTTAATTCTATTTTAACAAGTATAAATGCTGGGTATTCCAAATAGTTATAGTGAAGACGAATCATGTATTGAATTCTAATATTAAAATCAAGGTGACACGTTGTTACTCAGATACAAATGAAATAATTGAATTGCATTTGGATGCATTGTGGACCACATGCTGTCTGGGAACCTCTGTTGTTGATTATGTTTGTTTTATTTTTTATTTTCTAATTTAGGTAACATTCACATAAGGTATACTTTTGTACATTTTGAAGGGTACAATTTAACAGTTTGTATGTATTCACAACATTGTGCCACTGTCGGAGCTATCTAGTTCCAGAAACCCCATAACTGCTCTTTCCCTTCTCCTCTCATTCTGCTTCTATGGACTTAACTATTCTGAGGAATTTTTATAAATAGGAATATAGCCCATGTTGGGTTTTGTGCCAGGTGTCTTTCTCTTAGCACAGCATTTTCAGGATTCATCCGTGTTTTAGTATGTATCAGTATTTCAGTTTTGTGGCTGAATAATATTCCATCACATTGGTATAGCACACTTTTTTCATAGCTCAACAAACTTTTTAGATATTTCCACTTTTGTCTAGTATACATAATATTGACATGGATATTCATATTCAAGTTTTGTGCAAACTTATGTTTTCAATTTGCTTGGGTATATATCTAGGATTGGATTTACTATGTCAGGGAATAACTATGTTTAACTATGTTCAATGAACTACTCTTTGTGGTAGTTTAGTTATATGCTTTTACAAGCAATGTATGAAGATATGAATTTCTCTACATTCTTTTCAAAACTTGTTACTTTCCTCTTTTATTATAATTATCCTAGTGAGTGTAAAGGAGTGTTTTGTTGAGATTTTAATTTTCACTTCCCTACTGACTATAGATACTGTATCTTTTCATAGGCTTATTTATCATTTGTGTATCCATGTTGGAGAAATAACTATCCAAATTCCTTGCCTGTTTTAAAAAATCAGATTATTCATCTTCCTTTTTATTGTTGAGTTCTAAGAGTTCTTCTATAATCTGAACACTTGGCCCTCCTTATTAAATAAATAATTTGCAAATATTGTCTACCATTCTGTGGGTTATCTTTCCATACCCTTTATAACATCCTCTGGGATAAATCAGTTTTTCATTTTTATGAGGTCCATATCTCCACGTGTTACCTATTGCTTTTTGTTTTGGGGTAATTTTTAATAAATTCCCACTTAATATAACATCACAAAGATGTATGTCTGTTTCTTTCCTAAAGTTTATAGCTTCAACTCTTTAGGTATTTGACTTATTTTGGGTTAATATTTGCATATGGTGTGAGAAAGGGTTTCAAATTCATTGACTTTCTTGTCAAGATGTTCAAACACCATTTATGGAAAGAACTCTGAATTTCTCATTAATGATCTTGGCACCCTTGTTGAAAATGAATTAACTGAAGATGTATGGGTTTATTTCTGTCCTTTAAATTCTATTCTGTGGACCCTTGTCTGTCTTTATGTCAGTACCACAATGTTTTAATTATTGTGTCTTTGTTGCATGTTTTATGATCAGTACAAATGTTTGCAAATTCAGTTTTCCTTTTTAAGATTTTTTAGCTATTCAGAATTTCTTTCAATTCCATATGAATTCTAGGATCAGCTTGTCCATATCTGCAAAAAAAGGCAGCTCTAGACTTTGTAAGGATTGCTTTGAATTTGTAGATCAATGTGCAGCATATTTCTATCTTAACAACAATAAATCTTCTAATCCACAAACATAAGAAAGCTTTTGATTTATTCAGGGAATTTCAACAATATATTTTTCAGAGTCTACAGGTGTAAATTTTGATTAAATGAATTATTAATCATTTTAGTCTGTCATACTATTTAAATGGTGTTATTTTGCTATTTTTATTTTCAGATTGTTCATTGCTAGTATATAGAAATGCAAGTGTCTTTGTGTATTGATCTTACATCGTGTAACTGTGCAGAACTCATTTATCAACTCCAATAGTTTTGTGTGTGTGTATGTGTGTGTGTGAGAGAGTGATCTTTAGTTTTTTAAATATAATATGGCATCTGCCAGAGATAATTTTACTTCTTCCTTTCTCATCTGGATACCTTTTAAACTACTTTATCATGCCTAATTGGCTTGAACTCCTGTGTAGTGTTGAGTGCTATTTGTGGGCCTGCTTATCTTGTCCTGATCTTAGGGGAAAGCTTTCACCACAAAGTATGATGTTAGCTATGGGATTTTTGTAAATGTCTTTTGTCATATCAAGAAAGTTTCCTTCTATTCCTGGTTTGTGGAATGTTTTTATTGTAAAAAGGTATTAAACTTTGTCAATATTTTTCTCCATGGAATAATCTTGGGTGCTTTTTTCTCCCTTTATTTTGGTATACTACGTTAGTTGTTTTTTTTTTTTTTTTAACTTTAACCAGTCTTGTCTTCCTGAGATAAATTCCATTTGTCCTTGCTGTATAATCTTTTTAGTATACTGATAGATTCAGTTTACTAGTAACTTTTTTCACTTGTTTTGCATCTATATTCATAAGAGATGTTGGTCAGTAGTTTGCCTTTCTTATAATACCTTTGTTTGGTTTTGGCATCAGGGTAACACTAGCCTCATAGAAGGACTCTCTGGCATTGATTACAGTTTACTATTCACTAGATATTTTAGTAAGGAACAGTCACTTAATAAGTTAGAACTTTATATTCTTCATTTCTGGATTAATATCTCCATACAAATTGTGTTAATGATTAGATAATATTATCATGTATGCTTCATCAACTTTAAATTGCAGTATTTATATCAAATTATGAGAAGGATTGGTGTGGGTGGAAGTACTAACAGCAGCAAATAACAAAGAGAAAAAACAGCTGTCCCTTCACTCAAATTATTATACTTAATTTTCCTTGTTCCCCATTATAGCATCTATGAAATTAATCACAACCATTCCAGTTGTGTTACAATAACTCTGGTAATAATGCAAATTTTATGATATAATGGATATTTTCAATATTATATATACTGAGTGCACAGGGCTCAAGCACTTGATATCTATGAACTTATTTTATGTCCACAGCACTATAATGAAAGTGCTGATATCATCCTGCATTTTCTAAGTGAAGATGGCAAGTGAAGTTTGGGTGACTTTTCCCAGGTTACACAACTTAGAAGTTTCAAAGAACCAGCTAATTATATGACATAGTAATATTCACAAAATTAGTCATTTTTCACTCATATCCAGAAATTCCTCACATATTTATGTAGATGAGTCAAACTTTGTTCATATATTTTTCAGAAATCATCCACATTTCCTTATATAATCAATGCAATTAAATTAAAATAAGAATGAATCAATATATCTTTTTTATATCACCTTGAAATTAACTTCTTTAAAAAACTTTTTTTCCTTTAATGCCTGAATGAATCAACAGTGTGCATGTTGACAATGTCTAACCACCACCCCCGCATACCTCTTCAATGAATAGCACCCAGGCCTTGGCAATCCAGACAAGTGTTTCTGGAATAAAGCACCATGCACTTATAAAAAACATTTATGAGTAATGGCTGAATGTCTTCCCTGAGAGACAGAAACAAAGTTTATCTGATTGTTTAGATTGCTAGTAAGAATATGAATTGGGGGCTGATTTAGAAATCCTTGGCTATTTTCTGTGCTCCCACAAAGTATTACTTAAATACATTTAGCTCTTGTAAATAGCGAAGAACTCATTAATTGCTTTTGGTAGTTGATACTTAAAGCACAATTAGGGACCAACTTTTGATCTTAGAGGCAAATTCAGAAACATAAAAGGAAACCCATTATAATCTGACTGTAAAACCATGGATTGGTTTAATTGGTTTAAACATACAGTGTTAGGATTGTGTTTTCTATTTCTGTAAAAATCCTTTTTTTTTTTGCATGAAAATTGTTGGTATTTTGATAGAAATTATATTGAATAGGAAGACTTTTTTTGGAAGTATACACATTTTAACAATATTAGTTCTTCCAATCTGTGAACTTGGATGTCTTTCTGTTTATGTGCATCTTTAATTTCTTTCATCAGTAGGCAAGTCTTTCATACTCTGCTAAAGTCTATTCTTGTTTAAGAAAAGACTTTGTTATTTTTGATGGTATTGTTTTCTTAATTATCTTTTCAGTTTGTTTTTATTATATAGGAATGCAACTAATTTCTGCATGTTGATTTTGTATCCTGCAACTTTATTGAATTTATTTTTTTAATTGTATCAATTTTTTTGTGGAGACTTTAGTTTTCTACGTATAAGATGTTATTGTCTGTAAATAGGTTGTTTTATTTCTTCTTTTCCAATTTGGCTAACATTTTTTTTCCTCTTGCCTAATTGCTCTGTCTAGGACTTCAGATACACTATTGGATAGACATGTCAAGATTGTTATTGACCTTAGAGAAAAACCTGTTTTCCCCCACTGAGAGTGACTTTAGCTGTGGACTTTAAATATGTGTATTTAAGGGCATTGAAGTAAGTTCCTTCTAGGCTTAAATTTTCAGAGTTTATATCCTGAAATGATATTGACTGTTGTCAAATATTTTTATGTGTTTGTTGAGAAAATCAAATGTTGTTTTTTTTTTTTTTTTGCTTTGCTCTTTTGATGTGTGGTGCCACATTGATTTTGATATGGTGAGCTTTCTTTGCACCTCAGTGATGAATTCTATTTCATCTTGGATATGATTCTTGAAATGTGCTGTTGAATCCAATTTGCTAGTATCTTATTGTGGATTTTTACATGTATACTCATTAGACGTATTGGTTTGTGGTTTTCTTTTCTACTAGTGTCTTTTCTTTTAATATCAGGGTAATGCTAGCCTTTTAAAATGAGTTTGAAAGTGTTCCCTCTTCTACTGTTGAAATTTTAAGAAAGGTTGTTGTTAATTTTTCAAATATTTGGTAGAGTAAACCCACGAAGCCATATTGCACTGGGTTTTCTCTGTTGGGATTTTTTTTTTTTGGTTATTAATTCTATTTCCTTACTTGTTCCTGATTTCTTCAAGATTTATGTTTCTTCTTGTTTCAATCTGGCATGTTTAAAATATTTTGAATTGGCCTACTTCTAGGTTGTTTAATTTTTGGTATATAATTGTTCATTATAGTAATTTATGATTTTTTTTTAATTTTGAAGCATCCATTTCAATGAGTTATTTTCCTGGCTTTATTTATTTCAGTCTTTTCTCTTTTTCTTAGTCAAGCTATAGGTTTGTTAATTTTATCATTTCAAAAAAAAAACAACTTTCAGCTTTGTAATATTTCCAGTGTTTTTTTGTTCTCTGTACCATTAAATTTTTCTTTAATGTTTACTATTACCTTTTTTTCTGCTAACTTGGCCTTAGTTTATTTATTTTTCTTTTTACTCTCCTAGTATGGAGCCACTAGAGTCCATTAGAATGGATACTCAATAACTAAAGCAAATTTTGAGTCGGAAGAATAAAGCTGGAAGCATCACATTTCTTGACTTTAAATATATACAAAGGTATACTATCAAAACAGTATGGCACTTCAGTTAAGCACAAGATATACAAACCAATGGAACAACACAGACAATCCAAACATAAATTTGTGCATTTATAGTCAGCTGATCCTTAACTGGGGTGCAAAGACTAGACAAGGGGAAATGAGAATCCCTTTGACAAATACTGTCAGAAAAACAGGATATCCAAGTGCAAAGAATTAAATTATATCCTAATCTTAAACCATACAAAAAAATTCAGCTCAAAATGGATCAGACTTAAGTCTACTTAAGACAGGAAACCATCAAATTTCTAGAAGAAAACAGGGAAAAACCTTAGCATTGACTTTGGAGATGATTTCTGGAATGTAAGACCAAAAGCACAGGTAACAAGAATAAAAACAGACAAGTAAGATTATATAGAACTAAAACATATAGGCTGGAAATGTGGCTTATTGGAACAGTGCTTGCTTAGCACACAGGAGGCCCTGGATTCAATCTTCAGTATCACCAAAAAACAAAAACTCTAAACAGCAAAGAAAAGAATCAAGGAAATGAAAAACTAACCTATGAAATACAAGAAAATATTTTCAAGCCATATGTAAATGTTTATGTGTCCTCAAAATTAATTTGTTAAAATGCTGTACTTCAAAGTAATAGTATTGAAAACAGGCCGTTTGGAAGTAATAGGTCATATGGATGATGTTCTCATGAATTTGATTAGTTTGTTTAGAAAGGGTCCACAAAGAGTTATCTTACCAACTCTTTCCTTAATGGTGAAGATATGACCCAGAAGAGTATCCTCATCAGAATTGCCTATATTGGCATTCTAATGCCAAGTTTCCTGCCAGAACTGTGAAAGACACATCTCTGTTGATTATAATCCACCCAGTCTATTGTATTTTGTTATAACAACAAATGTTTACTGAGACACCATACTTTAGATAAGGAATTATTATTCAAAGTATATATGGCAATATTACAACTTTCTTCCCCTCAAAACAAGTTTAATTAAAAAATGAACAAAAGACCTAAATGCACAATTTGCCAAGAAGATACACAAGTGACAAACAAGAATATGAAATGATGTTCAATATCACTAATAACTAGGAAAATGCAAATCAAAACCACAATAAAATATCACCTCGTGCAGTTAAGACAGCTATTCTAAACAAAAACAAAAACAAACAAAAAAACTGACAAATAAAAACCCAGAAGATAACAAATGTTGGTGAGACTGTCGAGAAAAGAAATATTTTGTACACTATCATTTGAAATATAAACCAGTGTGGTTATTATTATAGAACTTATACTATGGAAAATAGTATAAATTCTCCCATACTATTAAAAATTTGAAATAAAACTATGATCCAGCAATTCTAACTATGGCTATATATCCAAAGGAATTCAAATGAAGATCTTGCAGAGACATCTGCAGTCTATGTTCATTGCAGCATTATTCACAATAACCAAGATATTGAAGGAACCTAGATGTCCATCGTCAGATGAACAGATAAAGAAAATGTGGTCTGTAAATACAATGGAATATTATTCAGCCTTAAAACAAAATGCTGCCATTTGCTATAATGAGTGGATCTGAATGAGTCTGGAGTATGCTAAGTGAAATAAGTTGGAAAGACAGAAAAGACAGAAGGACAAATACCACATAATAGCATTAATATGAGCAACTCAAACATAGGAAGACTCATAAGCAAAGAAAAGAACTGTGGATGCTAGAATCTGAGAGTTTGGTTTGTGGGGGAGATAAACATGGGAGGTGTAGTTAAAGGGCAAAAAGTTTTAGTTAGAAAAAGTTCTGAAGATATACTTTATAGCATAGTACTTAAAGTTAACAATACTGGGAAATGTGTGTGTATACATGACAAAATTAATCCCACTAATATGAATAATTATAATGCACTGATAAAAAATAAATAATATTGTATTGTATACTTAAAATTTTGCCAAGAAGCTAGCTCTTTTGGAAATGTTCTTACCACATAGAATAATGATCATAATGATAAAGAGATCAGGTGAAAAGTTTAGGAGTTGATGGCTATGCTTATGGCATTGATTGTGGTGTTGGTTTTATAGATATATATTTATCTTCAAACTCATCAAGTAAAATACATTATATATGTACAATTTTTTAAAGTTAATCAAATTTTAAGTTTAGTGAAGTGCAACATTGATGTTGTTTAACCTTATCAGATATTCTAAATGATTTCCAATCAGAAGTTCTGAAAGTCAAACACATCTGTCTTGTTTAAATAATATATTCCAAACATTTTCTGAAAATAGGACTCTGAATTTTATGTAGATAGAATTAAGAATAAGTAGAAATTGGAGATAGGTATATTCCCCCTTACTTAAAACATATTTAAGTATGTTTAAATTCATAAGTTAAACATACTTAAAAATTTATTATTGGAATACATCTAAAAATTTTATATAGTTGAAGCACTGATTTCACAATGTTAGTATAGGATATAAATGTTACTTGTCACACTATTTAAATCCTGCATTAAAAAGCTTACATTTTACTTTTAATTTGCTGTTCTTTTTTAGATGATAACCTGTTTGCCTTTGCCAAGATGTTTTGATATATCCTCAATTGGCCTTTCTTGTGTTCGTGCTTGATAGAACGAAGAGAACAGAAAGCACAGCTAACTTAATCATAATAGCGATTTACTCATCTCACAATTTACCCATAATTCTGTCCACTTGCACTTGTGATAAGATCTTGAAAATGAGTGGTCACATCTGCACTGTCTCAGAGAAAATTCCTGCTGTGTAATATTAAAGTCTGTTGGGAGTTCATCCTGGTCCAAAATATTACAAGCATTGCTGATTTCTTTTAAATACAGTAACAATTATGAGCTAACAAATTTTGAAGAAATAGCATTAACATAAAACTTTTCTCACAAAATAAGATTGTGTTTGTTTGAAATAAAACAAATAATAATTTTAGAAGAATTACAAACCTAAAAAATGACAAGGAATGAAAGATTTGATAGTGAAATTTCCTTTATGAGGTCCTCTGGCTATGATCACACTAGAGTAATCAACCAGACAATTGCCCTAAGGTTATAGGTATCCATGCAAGTTTTTTCATTGGAAGATATTAACTTTCCCTACTTCATGAAAATATCTAGATTTACAATTAAAGCATAAAATAGCAGGGAAAAGAAATGTATCTACCAGCAGTGTCCATTTTACTTTCTTACCATTTAAGTACTTTGTAAAATTGCATTGCAATTCAGTTATTCCTCTAAGTGGTGGTTCTTAAACTTTGGTAGTTCCCACATGTGTTCAGGCATTTAATGCAATGCAGTGGAATCTATCCCTATTGAAATGTTCAAATAAACAAATGCATGTTCTATTTGAAATATATCCAAAAACTTTTTTTTTGAAAAATTATTTATGTATTTATTTATTTATTTTTTATTAGTTGCTCAAAACATAATTTCATATTTTCAGTCTGTAGACATGCAATTAGAAGCCTCTCAGAGATACAGGATTTTTGTGTCATAAATTAAGGAGAATTCATAAAATTTCATAAGAGGAGGGGACTGTCTTTTTATAATATCCCAGAGTGGTTTTTCCAGCAACCTATAGATTATACCGGCCACTTGCTTTTGGAATAAACATTACATTCAAGTTTGAAGTAAGCAATCATAGAAGAGAATGAAGGACAGGGGAGGCTGTCACTTCCTGACAGTGAATTCATAGAAAAGCAAAGAATGCCCACCTCTATAATTGTCAATTAATAACTGATATTTCAGAGCCTTGAATAAATAGTGTAGGAAGAATGAGTTCTCCTGAAGACAGGTGCTATAGAAGTTGAAGATATGGCAAATTTCTATGATCTTCAGTGGTTGCTTTCATTTTATGTTTTGAAAGACAGAAATTAAAAATATTTTTCATGGTTCACCAGAACAGGTCTCCCAGGATTCTTTCGGTCAGTATTTATGTTTAAAAGTGATTTATTTTGCATTCCTCAAAAAATAAATGATTATTGATAGATGGATAAATACAAAAGAAGACTAATCATTAAAAAGACCAAACAAAGATTTTTCTTTTGAGTACCTTCATATTTGAAGTTAATTTTGTCTTTTGTTGCTAAATTTATGTGTGGGGGATTAAACTCAGGGCCTGGTAAATTCTAGGTAAGCAATCTACCACTGAGCTACACATCAAACCATTTGCTGCCATTTTAAATCAGTTCTATAATATTAGAGGATTTTGCTACTTTAAATAAAAATACTATAAACTGTGGTTTATCTCACTGTTGGAAACATTAATGATTTATTTCCATTAAAAAGTGAATGCTGTCTCAAAGATGTCTAACAATGCCATTTCCATGACCTATAGATTCATTCTAGTACCCTCATAGTTTTAGTCAAACACCTTTGCCAGAAGCTCAACTGATTACCACCAGATCAGGCACAAAGTCATGCAAAATAGAATCAGCTCTTTTCTTATTGCAACATAAATGTGTATCATCATTTTTAGGCACTAATTTCAGAGAGATGCTCTGTTAAAGTGAGAAAGTATCAAACTTACTAGACAGAGTCTCAAAATGAATTATTAAAAAATAGCATAATATAGAGACTATTTACTCTGAGAGACTCCTGGGTTAAAAAATCTTAGTTTTGCTTCTAGCTAATTATGTCACCCAGGAAAAGTAAATAACTTCTCTGTGTCCCTGTTTCAATCTCAAAAATGGGGATAATAATAGTACCTATATCATAAGATTGTATTAATTTATATGTAAAGCACTTAACACGTTACTTGATACATGTATATATATATATATGTTAATAAATATGTAAGTGTATGTATGTATATGCAAACTTATGGGAGTCTTACTAAACCTCTGTTTTGCTGGCATTTATGTCCCCTATATATTCACTAAAAGAAAATCACAATATAGTACATATTTATTTTTATCTATTATATATGGATTTTGGTGACATTTTATCAATAACCTCACATTCTATACTTTTACACAAATACTGATTCACAGATTAACTGCAGATTTAACTAATAAGTATATATTTTATTCATTCATATATAACTAATGAAAATCAGCAAAATAAAATATTTTTTTCTTATCCTTGTTTCAGCGATGGATATTAAATCTGGAACTTCCCACATGCTAGGAAAGTGCACAAAATAAAATATTAACAGTTTGTAATATATTAGTTTTAAGTATCCCCTAAACATTTAGTTTCCTAAGTTTTCTGTACACTAGAAACATCTGGGAGTTTTTTAAAATGCTAATGCTCAAGCAACATCCCACACCAGTTAAATCAGAATGTGTGGCTGTGTGAGCCAGTAAAATTAGTGTCTGTTTAAAGATTCCCTAGTTATTATAATACTCAGCAGAATTAGGAATAATTTCTCTCAACCCACTTTATTCAATGTGTGGTGTACAGACCAAAAGCACAGGATTCATCAGGGAGCAACTAAAAATGCAGAAGCAGTGGCCTAACCCAGAACTACTAAATCTGAGTCTATATTATTAGCAAGATTCCCAACAGATTCATATTCATGATGAAGTTATAAAAACTTTGTCTGACAACTGAAAGAGAAATTAAACAAAACCCCTAAACAGAATAATATATAGAAACTAGTTTTGGCAAATCTATTGGCATCAAAAGTGGCTTAACAGTAATATTAAAGAGAAAAGAAAAGCTTTTGTGTTTTCCACTAACCTTTGCCTTAAACTGATTTCTGATTTTATTAATCAAACATAAGGTATTTTATCTGCAATGTTAATTATTCTAGCTTCATTCCAGTAAAGCATCTTGCATTTCCCAAGACTCAATTAGCATTTTTGACCTTGAAATGTCAGTTTTGTTATAGATCGGCACTGTGAAAATTAATGTTCACAAGTCTTTTTCAGTACAGTAATAAGAATTTTATAACAATGCTATCATATGAATAGATTATTACTTTTGCATTAGTGCCAATGTACTTTATTCAGGTTTTATGGAATTCAAACTAGATCAACATAGAACATATGCCAATTCCATACAAATAACTATTCTCCACTATTTGACCATTTATGACTGTGGTAATATTTGCTGCATATCCACTATGTACAAAACAGTTTCACAGAGGAAGGTTTTACAAAGTCTGTACAACTCATATCATACCTCATTCAACTTGAATAAAGGGTTGGAAAAATAAATAATTAAAAGTAAAATTGGAGCAGGGCACAGTAGTGCATGCCTGTAATCCCAGTAGGGAGGCTTGGGAGGCTGAGGCAGGAGGATCATGGATTCAAAACCAGCCTCAGCAACTTAGGGAAGCCCTAAGCAACTCCGTGAGACCCTGTCTCTAAATCAAATACAAAATAGAGCTGGGGTGTGGCTCAGTGGTTCAGTGCCCCTGAGTTTAATCCCCAGTACAAATAAATAAATTAATTAATTAATTAGGAATTCCTAATAGCAATTGTAGATACAAAACAAAATGCTATTAGACAAAAAAAAAAAAGAGTGAATAATTTTCCTAGTACTGGCCACTCTTCTGTGAAGAGTTTATGATTTATATGATGAATGAAAATAGAGGATGATTCTGTTTTAAGTAAATGAAAAGAGTGTTTTGAGAGATTAGAGAGAAGTTTTTAATAAAATAAAAAATAAGTTGAGGATATAATAAGCTCAGTGATGGAGCACTTGCCTAGCACTTTTTGAGGCATTAGATTTGATCCTCAGCACTCGTAAATGAAAACAAACAACAACAAAAAAGATGTGTGATGTCATTATGGCATTGCAAGAGAAAGAAGGTTACTGTAGTTATGGGAGGAAAAGGATAAAGAAGGTGAGAAAAAAGTTTGGTCAAAATTATTATGAGATAACTTTATATGCCACATCAGAAAACCACAGCATTTTCCATGGGTGTGTGGAGTTGTTAGATGGTGACATATAAGCAACATCAGGAAAATCATTTTTGTTTGTTTACTTGCTTGTTTGATTGCTTCAGAAGGGGGCAGCTGACATTGAAGTAGAACAAAGAATAGGTTGAAAGAAAATGTAAAAAAAAAAAAAAGACCAATTAAGGATCTGTTGCAATAGTCTACATTTCAGAATACAAGAAGGTAAAGTACATCAGTAATACAAGGAGAAAAAGTCTATAGAGCTTGATGACTTGAAAAATATCAGGCACAGGAGAATGAGACAACAAAGTATACAGATAGTTTTCTTTGTGGTAATATGCTAGGGTGAGGCCAAGATATAGGGAGAAAAGGCAATTTGGAGAACATTGATAAGTATAATTCTGTCATTCTATCCCTGTGGAAGACTGTAGCATAGCTTTTAAAGAGACAATGATATATTCTAATCCAGACAAGATAAGCACAGTCTGGACAAAAAAAAATTTGAAGTCACGAAAGGACACAGGTTGTTGTTGAGGCTAAGTGATCCACATCACTTGGAAATTGTTGGAGAAAGATTTTCAGTTTAAATCCTGTAGACCAGTAATGTTTTAAAGGTACATGGACGATAACTCTGCAAATGACTTTGAGAAAGAACTGTGGTGGGGTGTAAGCAGGACAAGAAAGTGTGGTGATTTATGCCAATTTTTATAAGAGAACTGAGATAAAATGTGTGCCTGTAAATGTCCGTTGTGGTTCAGTTTTCTCAAATGTAACACATGACTAATATGCAAATTTAATTGCTTTGTGAATGGTCTGAGGATTACTTAAAACCAATACAAAAACCTAGATATGAGGAAAAAAAGCTGATAATGACTATCTCCATGCATCTTAAACCTTGGCTTTAACCCTTATTGCTAAACAATTGGAGTGTGACTGTTAGGCAAGAAGATCCTGGCACTAGGCTACTTGGATTCTTTGTCATCTCACAGAACATAAGTGATCCTGAACATGGTAATTTTCTTCTGTATATCTTGTTTCACCATGTATTAAATGAAACTCACTGTTATTCCCTTGCCATAGAATTATTGTGTGAATTAAATGAAATGAAAAGGTCAAAGGTTTGGAAACAGTTGGCCCAAAGAACAACTCTAAATAAATGTTAACTATTATTATAATAATTTTTTTAATTTGGCTTAGATCCTGTAAGGTTATATGGGTCACACCCACAATTCCAATAAGACACCACTTAAAAAAAGAAATAGGAAGCATTTTCTAAGTAAGTCAGCAAGTTTCTGGTCTTAGGAAAATTCTCCTTCAGAACTACTATTTTTTTAAACTTGCCTTAAAAATAGATGGGGACATAACTCAGTGGCAGATGCTTGTTTATGATGTGCAAGGTTTGACCTCCTGCTCTGCCCTCCCTCAAGAAAAGGAGAGGTATTTGGAATGAAAATTTTTCATAGCAAGACCCAAATAGTGGGTGTGGGGTCTATTATACTGAAATAATTGGAAGAAAGCATTTTATTCTGATTTCTAGGGGAAAAATATTAGAAGACATTGTAAATAAGTGTGACAGAGTCTCTAAACTAAAAAGCCAAATATCTAGAACATATGTAAAAGTCAAGAGAATTTGAGGACTGAACTTTCAAGGTACTCAGAATAATATTTAACAATGTGATAGCTTATAAATATTGGAAACTGACATTATAGTAGCTTAAAAATATCTGTATATTTATAATTGTCATAATTTGTCCAATAGTTTAAAACTGCTTTTAATTATCTAGAAATAGTCATTTTTACAAATAATATTTATGTATACTGTAAGAGCCATTCTAGCAATCACAATCTACCTCTGTCCATCTGTTTATCCATCTGTTTATCATCCCTAAATTTTGAAATGTGATGTAAATAGAAGTACATGCATTTCAAAAATATCATCTCCTTGCCCCAAGGTATTCATTCTATCTGTTGACCACATTTAATGGACTTGAGTAGTAGGCGTTTCCTTCAATAGAAATAGTGTGAATGACTCAGAATTATGGACCTAGTAACATACACAGCTTGAAAATATTACATTATTATTATATCTTGGTGTGTGCATTTTATCTCTAATACTTTGTTTTAAAAATATTAAATCAAGTAATTGTAGAACTATGCTATAAAAACAGAAAAATAACATTTTCTGTAAACTAATTATATGTACTTACATATTAATGTTTAAAAGTACTTAACACACAGGTGTGTATCCAAGGAAACTAGACATGCTATTAATATAACTTTAAAATATGAAATGTTCAATTGAAATGCACTCTACAAAATGCCATCATTTGTGTTAAGGACTCTTTAGTTAATTTTCTTTATTAAATTGTTTAAATTTATGTGAAGATAAATCTCAATATTTAATTTACTTTATGTACTCTTTTGACATCTATCACATCTTGATTTTACTATCTGATTAACCATATTGGATTTTTCTGCCTTTCTTTTATGATTTTAATGTGAAATATTTCACTGACATAAATTTTACAGTATATTCTCCATTTCTTGGTGTTCTGTGTCCTTTAAATTAGGAAAAAAATCTTACATGTATTTTACATGAAATTTAGTAGCCTTTATTCTCTTTAGTACCAATTTCTTTTTACACATTTCATAGTTACAATGTTCTGAATGTGTTCATGCAAATTGAGTCATAACTAATATGTTATTCATTAAAAAATTTTGTTATTTTCTACCTATTTTGTCTTCCCGTGGTTATTTGTTAACTATGCTTCTTTGGGAATTGATATTATGGATCCTTAAACATCCAATGGCTGGATTCAAAGCTTCTATGACCAGTTTTATCCATTTGAGATACAACTTCCTTTAAAGAAATTAAAAGTTTCTCACCATAAATAATATTTTGTAAAAGTAGTGTTCTTAAAACCAATAAAAAACAGTGCATGCATTAGGCATAGGAGCACAGCATGACAATGGAGAGAGTATTTTAAGTGGGATTTAGGACCTCCTTCTCCTTCTGACTCCTCTATAAAATTAGGTCATTTGCTTCTCTTTCCTGGTTCTCTCATATAGAAAATGAGAATCTTAGCTATTGCTGGTACTAGTTTCTAGCACAGCATCTGTCACCTGATATGTGATCAATACATATTTTTGGATAAACGGCACTTGTTGAAAAGTTATTAGGTGAAAGAGCAGGAATTCCAACCTAGGCACAGCCACTTTCTAAAACTCCCCATTCCACTAAGTTCCTAATCTCCTTACAGGAAGATATGCCTGTATATAAAATATTAAATAACTTATGAGTATACATTCACAAGACTGTCTAACAAACTTTCCTAGGCAGTTATGAATCTGTAGAAGAAAATAAAATTAAAGTTGAAAAGTTATTTCAATGTCAACAAATTTCCTTTGTACATCTTTGTTTCTGCATCACAAAATAATGGGAGATCTTTCACAGAGTGTATATGTATGTGTATGTCTATGTTTTGAAAGATAAATATTAAAAAGAATTTTATAAAATTTAAATATCTATAAATTCTGGGATTATAAATAATGTTTTTTTAAAAATTTTAGCCAAAAATATTTGATGAGCAACTTTTTTTTTTTTTAAATAGGGTCCTTGCTACCTTGTTCATGCTGGTCTCAAAATCCTGGGCTCAAGGATCATTCTGCCTTAGTTTCCAGAATAGCTGGAACTGCAGGTGCCTTCCACTGTAACAAGCAAAGGGAAAAATTTTAAAAGTTATTTTCTCTTTCCTGCCTTCCTCACCTCTATCTGCTCTTAAAAAGAAATGTTGTGCACTAACCTTCAAGATACCTTGACAACAACTAAATAAGGAGCTTGAAGAACTAAGGAAAAAAATAGTTAATGACAAAGCAGAGGACCCTTAATGGGATAAAGTTCTTCAAAAGCAGTTTGGATCTCCCTAACCAGTCATGTCAACCACAGGCTGTTGTGTTTTCAATATAATGAGAGGGGGAAAAGAAGAGACCGAACAGTGAGAAGTAAAGTTGGGGACATCAGTGGAGGTACCCTGTTGGGTTTTCTATTCACTCAGATAGGATTAGATTAAATTCTACAAAATCAGAAGCACCATTTCATTTCACTTTTTGGTTTGTCCCAACAGGAGGTCAAGGTAACCAGGCATAGACAGGTGTGTCAATGTCCTGAAATATGACTGTAATCTTCAATGAAGTCAGACAAATCACTATGGCTTACTTTCATAACTATAACCGTGATATTTTATGGAGACATTTTTTTAAAGTTACTCCAACATCTGTAAGTATTTCAAATTAGTCAATTTTATGCTTCCTGAATTTCAAGGCAAAAATCCCTTTCTAAAGAATAAATGATTTATCTTCAGATTCTACCTACTTTACTTGGAGTACCAGGCATGATTTCTTGTGGTTTGGAATGTTGCTTGGTTCTTTTTTGACCAATCTAAAGAAAATAGCTTTTTGCTGAAAACCAGATCAGCAATAATCAGGCATAATCATGCCTTCCGTTTGAACAGCACGATGATTTGAAGCTTATGGTTTACACAGTACTTTTATTGCACATTATAATGTATAATCCTTCTAGCTTTGATCCCATCACCATTACATGTGGAAGGAAAGAACAGGTGTCAGGATTGCACTGACAAGTAAAACTGAGATTTTTAATGATTATGAAATTTATCAACTTCTTGGAGAAGCAGTAAACAACCAAACTTAGTCACAAAGTTCAGTCAAATAAAATGGGCTTCTTAAGTTCCAGTCTTTAGTTAATTTAGGATATTAATTTTCCCCTTAAATAACAATCAGAGAATGTCTTTAGTGCATGGAGGTGAGCTGCACTTACCTCATAATTGGCCTCTGCTTGCATACTAATTCTTTGTAGTCTCCAGCATTCAGTCGGGGCAATGCTCAGCTCTGTTTCTTTCCCCTAATTCCAAAATCTCCAATGGCTACCATCACAAAAGCGAATCCATAATTCTCATTCTGACCTATGAAGCCCTCCAGGAGCTACCTTCTAGTCTGTTTCTTTCATGTTCTCATCCCAAGGTAGCCACATTTGCGTCTTTCTCACACATACCAAGAACACTCTTACCTTGGGCATTTGGGTTTGTGACTGGAAAATTCTTCCTCCATATGCAAATGCAATTTGTATTACCAAATATGTGCTTCCAATTCTGTAAGGCTGATTGAGATAGGTCTCTGCTTGCTATGAAATACTCAGTGAAACCCTCACTATGTAAAGAATCCTTCCAACTCATACATTCTGTCTTCTTACCCTACCATATGCCTGGCTCCTAGAAAAATGCCTAGCAAAGGTAGTTCTCAACAAATATATGTTGCATAAACAAATCAGTGGATGAGTCCAGTTGAGAATAAAAAACGAGTAAAGTGTTTGGTTTCTTTTTTTTTTTCCCCCATGTGAGTCTATCCTTATGGGAATGTGGAGATGAGAGTAACTGCTTGCTTTTGCAAGCACTGACTTTCCAGGAAATTTCTGAATTTGTGGTTTTCATAGGCGCATGTTAAAATTTTGGCTGTAACTATAATTACAAGATGAAAGCTATATTCCAGAAGGAGTTAGTTCACGTAAAGCAGCCATGATAACATCCCCTGCCTCCCAAAAGAGTTTTTTCAACACCTGTTTCTCAACCCCCTGAATAAATTCAACTGAAAGTCCAGCTCCATACCAGGTAGCATAAGCATGCTGTTTTGCAACCCTGGCCACGTATGTAATACAGGTACAAATTCAACAACTATTAGTCTTCATTTATTTTAATAAGTTATTTATTTGACCAAGTTCAATTTAGCAGTTAAAATTATAGAATCTCACAAAAGCACAGCCTTTTATACAAAGGAGCTCATGTCACATGCTGGAGGTGGATATATAAATTACTTCTTCCTTAAAATGGATGAATTATCATCATATGGATCATTTGGAATGTGTTTACAGACAAATCTTTCAGGATATATATATATATATATATATATATATATATATATATAACCATTCCACCTTTTCAGCATGATTGAAAACCTAAAACATCTTTTTTGTTTCCTTTTTTTTCTTCATACATGGTATTTTCATTGATCATCGAAAATACATTTAGGAAAAATATTTCTAAGTGTGATTAACTCCTAGACATAAAATAACTTTTTAAGTTTCTTGTACCTGTATCAAGGAAGGAAGAATGGAATATAACACATTTAAAATAAATGCTATCAATAAGACACAGGAAATGAGGAAACTTAAGGGTAGAAGTTCCTCTGATCACATTTCTAATGGTAATACCCTGGTTCTTACATGTTATAGGATTTGGTCCATCTTTTCCTTCATATGAATCCAAAAAATTTATGATAACCCCTATGTTTTTAATATTGGTGCTTTACTGTTTAAAGAGTGCTTTCACTAAAAATTATCCCATTGGTTCTTCATGATTACCCACTAAAACATGTGTTAATATTTGTCTTGTTTCATAGTTAATCTGCCTGAGGCTTATCAAGATCCAGATCAAGGACACTTGACTCTGGAGCTCAGCCTTTTCCCATTAAATTATTCTGTCTCATTGATTTCCAAGATATAAAATTGTTTAGGCCATTTAACTAGCTACTCCGTCAAGTTTCCTGAATTCAGGGCAATACTGAATGATAATCCTTCTTATCCTTGTCGACAACTTCTAATTACAAAATATTTTTTTAAAAATCATTGTTCTACCTGTCCAAATTATCATGATAGATCTTGGGAATTTTTTAATGCCTCACTCTTAGAGTAGATACTTAATTAGTTAATTAATAAGCAAATTTGCTGCTATGTTTATTCCTTCTCTCTGTTCTCATATCAAGGACATCAGTTCTTCTCTCTGATGCACCTAAAAGCTCAGTCTCTAAAGAAGACCTTTTAGTCATCTCAGCAATATAGGCTGACATTTTCAGGGTATAAGGAAGGGTTTTGTTGACTGCCTTTCAGACCATTGGCACTTTAAATGTGGCTTGATGGGTTTTGGATTTAATCTAAAGGATTTTTATTTTTATTATTCCTTCTGTCATTTCTGTAATCAGAACAGAAATGAATTTCAGAAAGCCAAGCTATGGAGAATTACTTAATGTTTTTAGTGCTCATTTGTATACCTTTGATTATTAGTCATCCATGGTCATAATGACTGAAAACTCACCTACTGATTACCCACATCCAATTTTCCTCCAATTCTGGGCTCAAAGAAGGGTGAGATTTTCCACTATGTGACTATCTCTGGCTAATGGTTTGTGAGAAGAAATGATGAAGTATTCAATTACTGGAATGAGACCCTTTGGTGCTCTCTTCCCCTGACTCAGCAACTGAGGAAACATCACCTTCCAGATGGTGTATCTGCAAGAGAAAAAGATTCATCAGATAGGGTCCCCATGTGGAGTAGGACACCCTGCCAATCCTGTAAGCATGAATCAGAAAGGAGCTTTATTGGCATAAACTACTGAGATTTGGGAGTTATTTTGTTCCTGCCTATGCCAATTAAAAGTCCTAAGGGACACAAGAATCAAGTTTAGAAAATATGGATAATTTGCAACTTAATAGGTTCATCAACTTGGGTAAGTCACTTATTTGATGAGTTTCATTTCTTCCTTTCTAGAATAGAGGTGGTTAAAATAATCTCTCTGTTTTCAAAAAAGTGATTATAAAAATCAAATTACATAGTGTAAGCTGAGTTACCTTGCAATTTATATCTGTTCATGTGGTGACATATTTTTTTATTTCTTTGTAATTATGACTTCCTGATTGAGTGAATTTCTCTTCCCAATGTCTTAAACTCTATCTCCACAGACTAAATAGATACTAATACTGAAGTTAGATTGTGTGAGCGCACAGAATTTTGTTCTTAGTTCATTTGTTTTGACCCGTTATTATGATCATACTGTGGCTCTATTAATTAAATTCAAGATTTCTTAGATCAGGCTTTCCAGAGTCAAGTTCGGTTCCATGACAACCAGCTGTTTCAAATTCACCAATGTATTTTTCCTCTTACTGGCTTTGAGCCTCAGAGAATCAAGACGTTTCTTATATTTGTTTCTATATAGTGTGAAGAACAAAGTTAACTATGTGTTAAGAGAGCATGACATCCTTTCTATTACTTCTGGGACTCTTAGTCTGGATTCCCCAGTTCAGCAGGTAAAAAACGGCCAGCAAAGCTGGGGCAATCATTGGATATCCATTGTTAATTGAATCAGCACAACTACGAAGGAAACAGACATATAATTAACATTCTACCTTTTAGGGTCTTGGTAAGTAAACATGTCTTATCTTCTTCCAACCCAGAGATGCAGGGGATGTGATGTGATTCCTTAAGCTGACAGGCAAATTCTCTCTCCACTGAAGAAGAAACAGTGCAGTCATTAGAGAGACACTCAATCAGTGGTTAAATGTGGACACTTCAAGGCCAAATGAATTCCTGCACCACCACTTACTGAATTACCTTAAGCATCAAATTTCTCTATGCCTGTTTTCTTTCTATAAGTAGGTACAATAATAGCAAATAACTTAAAACAGTTTTTTTAGAAAAGAAAGGCATTCAAGCATATAAAATGTTCCAAAGGACTAAGATATAGTAAGCATTGTTAGGCTTAGTATTTTCTCCTTTTAATCAAACTCCAAGCTATTAGAACAAAGCTGAGGGAACTGGTGCTCTATAAAATGGAGGAGTTGGTGGGAGGAAAGAGAAATGAGTGGCTGAACTGGTTTCATGAACATGTTGAAGTGATAGCAGCTGAGTAAAGATCTTAACTTTATTACTGACTAGAGATCTTAAGACTTTATTGCTTTGGGGCCCAGATTTCTGTGTGCTTGCATGTGTGTGTGTTTTGTGAAGACCACATTTAGAAGAAAAAATGTGTTTTATGACTAAACTAAAATCTTATCTCAGTATTTTTGACAAAACTCTTAAGTGTTTCTTTGGCCATTGCAGTATAAGACCTCAGTGCCATTTTTATTCCTGCATGCATCCATCTTTCAAACTCAACCAGTGACCAAAACTAATCAAATTTTCTTAGTAGTTTTCGCCACTCCTTCTCTGTGGCCATTTCACAAATCCCTCATCTTCCTACTGTCTTATTGCTTTGGGATTGTTCTTCACATTCTTTCCTACCAGTGAGGCTCACTTATGCCTCCAGTTACCACCAGTTAATCTATATCAATGGATTCATCCATTCATTAGGTTATGACTCTCATAATCTAAACATTTCACCTCTGAACATTCTTACATTGTCTTAAACATGGGCTTTTGGGTAATAACTCATATCTGAACTATGACAACTCCCCTCACACACATACACACCCAATGGACTATTAGTCATAAAGAAGAAAAAATATGCCCTTTGCAATAGCTGGAGGAAGCTAGCACACATTATTCTAAGTCAAATAAGCTAGACATAGAAATACAAATACTGTATGACTTCATTTATGTTTTGGAAGTTAAAAATATTGAATCCATAGACATTGGTTATTAGGGTCTAGATCAGGGGAGGATTGCTCTTCCCATACACAAAAATGGTGACTATGTGAGGTGATGTGTTAATTTTATCATGATAATCATTTCACAGTGTACATATACTTCAAATCATCACAATGTACACCTTAACATATACAATTTTTATCTTTACAACTCAGTGCAACTGGAAAAGTATGTAAAAGGTTTTTAAAAAACAATGATGAACATAAGGTTGCTTGTCAAAGTCCTACTGATATTTCATTGAAAATGCAGTATCCTAACTTTTATCAAAATTTGTGTAAAATCTGGTTAAGTTTTGCTTGATAAACTTTGTCAGAAAACTATGTGAATTGAATTAAAATGTCATAAAACATGCATTTATATCCAGAAACTGTGAAATGTGTATCATAGTATAACTTATAATTCTCATTTCTCGTATATGGGCAAAAAGGCACATGGTATCATTTTCAATCAAAAAGTTATCATGAGATGGAGAAAATAGAATTTTTTGCATGTATTTGCAATCTATTACCTTTCTTAGTTACAGGAAGTATATTTTGATGACCAGAAAATTAAAAATAAGTTATATTACTGACATTGATGAACCTTTATGTCCTTCATTGAAGATAGTAATGAATTTGGCTCCAATTAGGTGAAGAAAGAAAATTGTGTGGATGTGGAATTGTGATCCACAGGATAACTATTGGCTACTAGAGACATATAAATTGGTTGTCAAATTAATTAAAATACAAAATACGCAAATGTCTTCAAAGAGATTTAAATATTTTTTGTAAACACATACTTTCTACATATGGAAAGCCCCACTTCTGGTATGGTGGTTTATTAAATTAATTAATATATTTTAATTAGGTATATATGACAGCAGAAGACATCTTGATTCATTATACACAATTGCAGCACAACTTTACGTTTATATGGTTGTACATTATGTACCATCACACAATATGTAATGATGTCCATCTCATTCTACCATTTTTCCTGCCCCCATGCACCCTCCGTACCCTCCTTCCTCTTTGCCTATTCAAAGTTCCACCATTTTTTTAATGTCTCCTCCTTCCCTGTTATGGAACAGCATCCACTTATCAGAGAAAACATTTTGCCTTTGGTTTGGGGGGATTAGCTTACTTCACTTAGCATGATATTCTCCAACTCCATCCATTTACCTGAAGATGCCATAATTATATTCTCTTTTAATACTGATTAATATTCCATTATGTATATATACCACAGTTTCTTTATTCATTCATCTATTGAAAGGCATTTAGGTTGCTTCCACAGTTTAGCTATTGTGAATTGAACTGCTATGAACATTGATGTGACTGCATTACTATAGCACGCTGATTTTAAGTTCTGTGGGTATAGACTGAGGAGTGGGATAGCAGGGTCAAATGGTGGTTCCATTCCAAATTCTATAAGGAATCTCTATTCTGCTTTCCATAGTGGTTGCACTAATTTGCCGTCCCACCAGCAATTTATGAGTGTGCCTTTTCCCCCCATATCCTCGCTAACATTTATTTTTGTCTGTATTCTTGAAAACTGCCATTCTGACTGGTGTGAGATAAAATAAAATCTTAGAGTAGTTTTGATTTGCATTTCTCTAATTACCAGAGAAGTTGAACATTTTTTTTCATACATTTGTTGATCAAATGTATATCTTCTGAGAAGTGTCTGTTCAGCTTCTTAGCCATTATTGATTGGGTTGGTTGTTTTGAGGTGAAAGTTTTTTGAATTCTTTATATATCCTGGAGATTAGTGCTTTTTCTGTCTTCTGTGTGGCAAAAATTTGCTCCCAAAATGTAGGCTCCTTGTTCACCTCATTGATTGTTTCTTTTGCTGAGAAGAATCTTTTTAGTTTTAGTTCATCCCATTTATTAATTCTTGATTTTATTTCTTGTGCTTTAGAAGTCTTGTTAAGGAAGTTGGGGCCTAATCTGACATGATGAAGATTTGGGCCTATTTTTTCCTCTATTAGGTTCAGGGTCTCTGGACTAATTCCTACATCCTTGATCCACTTTGTGTTGAGTTTTGTGCATGGTGAACGATGTGGGTTTATTTTCATTTTGTTGCACATGGATTTCCAGTTTTCCCAGCACCATTTGTTGAAGAGACTATCTTTTCTCCATTGTATGTTTTAGGCACCCTTGTTTATTATGAGATAACTGTATTTATGTGGGTTTGTCTCTGTGTCTTCTATTCTGTACCCTTGGTCTACACGTCTAATTTGGTGCCAGCACAATGCCATTTTGGTTAACATAGCTCTGTAGTATAGTTTAAGGTCTGTTATGGTAATGCCTCCTGCTTCACTCTTCTTGCTAAGGATTGCTTTGGCTATTCTGGGTCTCTTACTTTTACAAATGAATTTCATGATTGCTTTTTCTATTTCTTAAAGAATAACATTGAGATTTTAATTGGAATTGCATTACATCTGTATAGCACTTTGGGTAGTATGGCCATTTTGACAATATTAATTTTACCTATCCAAGAGCATGGGAGATCTTTCCATCTTCTAAAGTCTTCTTTAATTTCTTTCTTTACTGTTCTTGGGAAAATAGGAACATACCTCAACTTTGTAAAAGCTATCTATGCTAAACCCAAGGCCAACATCATTGTAAATGGAGAAAAAAAATGGAAGCATTCTCTCTAAAAACTGGAACAATACAGGGATGCCCTCTTTTGCTACTTCTATTCAACTAGTTCTTGAAACTCTAACCAGAACTATTAAATGAAAAAAAAAAATTAAAGGGATATGGATAGGAAAAGAAGAGCACAAACTATCACTATTTGCTAATGACATGATTCTATACTTAAAGAATCCAAAAAATTCCACCAGAAAACTTCTATAATTAGTGAATTCCACAAAGTATCAAGATATAAAATCAACACACATAAATCAAATGCATTTCTATATATCAGTGATGAATCCTCTGGAAGAGAAATTAGAAAAACTACTCCCATTCACAATAAACTCAAAAAATAAATAAATAAAATACTTGCTATGGTGTTTCTTAATATTGCACAGAACTGACAAGGACAGGATGGGTATTGAAAAAAAGAGAAAAAAAATAGCAGTATAATCAATCTCACTCCAAAATATCTGCTGTCCAACTTGTGAAATTCATTGAATACCTATCAAAATAAAATAGTTTTTTTTTCTTCTGTAATTCTGATAGAGAAATAAGGAATTGTATAAAAAGTGATAGGATCCTAGAAACAAAACAAGGGGTTTAGATTTTCATTAGGACAATCACATTTACTCAGAGACCTTAGGCCAATTAACTAAACTAGAATTTTTCTTGTTTGCTGAATAAAGGAATCACTGAATTTTCTGCTATGTCTGTGGTAAGGGAATAAAATTAAGGAGATTTTTTAAAAGGGAAAACAGCTATTTGGGTCTACTTCTCCCACTAAAATTATTATAGTATTTAGGAAGGAAATATTTGAAGTAGCCAAGTGGTAGTTTTATTTGTAATACAATAAGCTAGGTTTGAGTTTCAAAGAATTGACAGACAGATAGATATCCCTTCTTTCTTAGAAGATACAATGACTCATCATCACCAGTAGATATTCATACTAGCATGAAAATGGATGTTAGCCATGAATTCAGATCCAATAATTCATTCCTGAATCTCAGATCACTATCCTGTAATTGAGGAAAGCTTTGAAATGGATATCATAATTTTACTTTGGACATTTGTTATTTCTAACTCAATGCATATGCTTTCTGAATTTTATAAGAAACTTACACTGTGTGTGTACGCATGCACGTACACACACACACACACACACACACACACACCAGTATACACACTCTTATGGAAAGAAAACCAGTGGGAGAAATATGCCTGACAGCTTCAATTCTGTATGCATAAAAAGGCATGAGAAAAGAAGGGACTGAAAATGTCAGAGCAAAGAGACAGCAATGTCAAGCTGGATTGATTATGCCAAGGAGGGGAAATGACTCTAAAAAAGTCCTACCATTAAACCTACTGACATTAATTGGATTTTATATTCAACATGGATGTGTTATGTCCGTCAGTAATTAAGTCTAGATTGATATTCTATCAAGCAAAAACTATTGTTTCTCAATGAAACTCAGCATTTCAAGTCTGTTAACCTGTGAATATTACATATGCCAGTTTTAAAGGATTGTGTGAATATAACTGCATGAAACATTATTTTGTCCCCTATTATTTATTAAAAAGTCTCCTGTAACTTAAAAGCTCTGGTCATCATGCATCTGAGATATCCAGGTAAAAAGTTATTTGCTTGCTCCCCCAGCTTCCAAAGAATGACTCATGGAAATCAATCCCAACCTAACAGAAAGCAATAACACTTCCAAATATTTTGTTTTTCTGTTTCCTTTTACCATTTGCAGGATGAATATAAATGAGAGGTAAATGATAGAGCTGTTCTGTAGCAGGGCACCATGGTCCATTTCCATTGACCCTTAATGATTTCTTCCTTACTTTAAGCCTAAAAACTGTCTCTAGTCTGAAAAGAGTGTCCTACTGGACTAGCCCATCTTTGAATACTTGTTCATATTTTTATTTCAGCCAACAACATTCAATTTTAATGTTCTATAGCCTTCTATTTCCCAGTTCTTGAGGCTAATCATTTAATATCTATGCTGTCAACTTATTCCAATGATGGCAAACACAGGGTGTCAATATTCTCCTCTCTTGTGGCCAAAGCACATATAATAATCAATAGTGAATTTTTTTCCACTTTGTTAAGACATCGTTAGACTCTTTATCACTATTGCACTTTTGATAGTCTTCAGGAGTCAGTTCAGTCTAAAATATACTTGCCATACCTAGTTTACACTTTTTCATTTAGAATTTGTGCATTTTAATAAAGACATTCAGGATTGATCTTTATTTTATTATGATTACTTGTTATTAAATTAAATATGAATATATATGCATGTATATAGTAACAGGCTTCCTCACTATAGTCATTAACTTTTATATATCTTTGCTAAAATTTCTCTGAAACAAAGATATTATTCAAAGATTGTTAATTATATTAATTAAAAAGAGATCTAAATGTATTTTAAATTGGCCGCTAACACATGGGTGAGTTGTGTTATTTATCTAGTCTACATAAAATCTTTCTGAGAGTAGAGATTTAAGGCATTATTCTTTTCTTTATGCTCCCAAGATCCATAACTTGATTATAATATTTGATTATCATGCTTGCCACATCTTCTTTTTGTAATTGCTTGTTTCATTTACGAGCTTTGTGGAAGTGGGAAAGCCTAATTACTCTTTGCATCCTTAGCACCATATTCAGAACTCTTCACATAGTAATCCATGACAACTGTTAATAGAATAAATAACTCATCACATAAATAAAATATTTTATTTTATAACAAGCACTCTTATATTACTCTGTTCTCATGGAATTAATTCTATTCTTAATGCTACCAAAACATTTTAATTTTATTTTCCTAGTTAAATTTTGTATAAGGACTATTTCTACATTTATTTTGTCCTTTAATATATACCCTTTTATGCTCACCATCTCTAGCAGTCAGAGAAATGCAAATCAAAACCACCCTAAGATACCATCTCACTCCAGTAAGATTAGCAGCCATTATGAAGGCAAACAACAACAAGTGCTCAAGAGGATGTGGGGAAAAGGGTATTCTTGTACATTGCTGGTGGGACTGCAAATTGGTGCAGCCAATTTGGAAAGCAGTATGGAGATTCCTGGGAAAGCTGGGAATGGAACCACCATTTGACCCAGCTATTGCCCTTCTCAGACTATTCCCTGAAGATCTTAAAAGAGTGTACTACAGGGATACTACCACAAGGATGTTCATAGCAGCACAATTCACAATAGCTAGACTGTGGAACCAACCCAGATGCCCTTCAATAGATGAATGGATAAAAAAAATGTGGCATTTATACACAATGGAGTATTACACAGCACTAAAAAATGACAAAATCATGGAATTTGCAGGGAAATGGATGGCATTAGAGCAGATTATGCTAAGTGAAGCTAGCCAATCCCTAAAAAACAAATGCCAAATGTCTTCTTTGATATAATGAGAACAACTAAGAACAGAGCAGGGAGGAAGAGCAGGAGGAAAAGATCAACTTTAAACAGAGACATGAGGTGGGAGGGAAAGGGAGAGAAAAGGGAAATTGCATGGAAATGGAAGGAGACCCTCATTAATATACAATATTACATATAAGAGAATTTGAGGGGGAAGGGAAAAAAACAAGAGAAAGAATTAAATTACAAAAGATGGGGTACAGAGAGAAGATGGGAGGGGAGGGGAGGGGGGATAGTAGAGGATAGGAAAGGTAGCAGAATACAACAGTTATTAATATGGCATTATGTAAAAATGTGGATGTGTAATTGATGTGATTCTGCAATCTGTATTTGGGGTAAAAATGGGAGTTCATAACCCACTTGAATCGAATGAATTAAATATGATATGTCAAGAGTTTTGTAATGTTTTGAATAACCAAAAAATAAAAAATAAAATCACACTTTGCCTAAACTGAAATAAATATATATATATATATATATATATATATATATATATATATATATATATGTGTGTGTGTATATATATATATATATACCCTTTTATTCCTTGTTTAAGTATGAAATTAACTGACCAAAGTGTTATACTCTTAACACTATTGATGAAATTTTTGATATTCATAATTCTTAAAGTCATAAAAGTAATTATCTGGATTTTGGAGACTTTAAAGATTTTAATACTCATACAAAATTGTTGACTTGCAAACATCTTTGAAGGAGTTCAAATCCATTCCAAAAAAAAAAGTCTTCCTTGTAACTTTGGAGAATCATCTGAAATTTAATTTTTTTTTACATAAATAGTTTTAAAGATAAATTACATTCACAAATCTCTTCATAGTCTATATAAATTCCACAACAAGAAATGTCCAAAAAGTTAGAATCTTGTAAAAGGAATATTACCATTTATTTACAATCACTAATAATGAATGTAAAATTGTTTAGCCCACTCTTAAATATATATATATAAATGGCTTGCGTACCCAAGGTCTTTCCTTTGGTACACAAAGTTTTGTCCAAGTCAGACATGTGGTCTTTGAGGAATAATTGGCCTGAAAAATGGGCGTTCACAAGCCATTTCTGTGTCTGTTTGTTGGGAGGGGAAGCAATAAAACAGAAGGAAACCACAGAGCACAGAAGAAAGCCCTGGGGTGTGAGGAAATACTGGGTCTTCAAATTGAGGCTGGGATTTAAAAGCCAGACTATGCTTTTCAGGCTCTGTTAATAATAAAGTGTAACAGGAGGCATGGATTTTAAGCTTTATGAGGAGAAAGACATGGTCAAAATAAAAATAGTAATAAAGGGTAATATATTTATTACACCTCAGTTGTCTTTAAGACTAATGAGGTGTTATAAAAATATTGTAAGCAGAGGATTGACACCATTATCTTCATTTTCAAAGTGTCATCCTTGACTGCAACCTGGGAAATGAATAGAAGGGCATAAAGATGAAGAGGATGAAGAGGACCCTATGCCCACATGGCAAATGATCATTACATTGAAAG
The DNA here is from genome assembly GCF_021218885.2 of Marmota monax. Lineage (NCBI taxonomy): Eukaryota > Metazoa > Chordata > Mammalia > Rodentia > Sciuridae > Marmota > Marmota monax. Next base: position 1,416,150 of record NW_026694880.1, on the reverse strand, counting down.
ATATAGAAATGATTCCAGAAATATATTGAAAGTATAATTTATAGAGACTGATGCAGGGTTACTTTTGGGGAATAAAATAGAGAAAAATGAGAAGATTCCCAGCTCTCCAGCTAGTACTAGTTGCTACATAGTGATGTCATTCACCCCATGGGGAACCATGGGAGAAGAGCAGCAGTGAGAGCAAAGATCACAACTTCTCTGTTGGTCACTGTGAATCTGTGCTGCCTTTGAGATTCAAAGGTGACTAGATCACGTGGGAAATACACAGACGTCTATAACTTTGAGTGATATTAGATTAGAGATCAAAATGTGTAAGCCACTGGGTTTCAATTGATGTCTTAGTCATGGATGAGGGTAAAAGTACCGGATGGACAAATAGAAGATTAACTTACCAGAGGAAGTCTAACCCAGATGAAATATCTAAATAGGTCTTGGAATTTTAGAAACAGTTAATCAAATGAAATGAAGATATTGTGTGTTTTTGTCAGGTTTTTTTTTTTTTTTTTTTTTTTTTTTTTGCTGTGACCAAAAGACCTGACAACAACAATTTTAGAGAAGCAAAAGTTAATTATGGGGCTCACGGTTTCAGAGGTTTCGGTCCACACATGGCCAACTCCATTCCTCAGGTGTAGAGATGAAGCAGAATACCATGGAAGAAGTACTTGGTGAAGGAAAGCAGCTCTGAGAACATGGCATCAAAAAGCAGAGAGAGAGCAAATTAGGCTCAGCTCACAAAATACATACTTGTATGCAACAGTCGAAAGAAGAAAAATTGATAGAATCATGTAATTAGCTTAAACAAAGTAGTGGGCCAAACACATTTTACTAGGCAACATGCATTTTAAGCTTTAGACTGAGAAAGACATGGTCAAAATGAAAATAAAATAAACCAAAGATTATAATTGTTGAAGAGAACCATAGGAAACCCAAAATTTCTGGAAATGAGAGTTCTACAGTATTAGAAGCAGAAAATAAGCATTGGATTTGGAAGTGTGGTGTGTGGGACATTTGCATCTATTCCTGTTATTTTGGGGTATTTCCGATTATTTTACGATAATATTATTCTCTTAAATCAACAATAGGAAGTTCTAGTGTGCTGTAGTATTGTAAACCAACTACACACTGTCCGTCTTGGTGATTACAATTTATTTATTTTTTTAATGTGAAAACATTTCTAAACCCCAACTATTTGAACACTGTGAAAAACAGAAAGATTGTGCAAAGGAATCAAAATCTGAAGCAGCAACTGTCAAGGGAGTTTTCCTGTGCTACTATTTTGAGGCTTTATTCCAAGGACAGGTGCTTGTCAGAGTGGCAGAGCAGCCTGGGGGCTGAACTCTTAAAAGAAACTCCAGTTTTGAAGAAACAGGAAGTGACCCTCCTGTGGATGGAGAGTTCGGGAAGAATAATTATAATAAGCTCATTTGTTCTATCATTAAAAAATAAGACTTATTGGAGATTCAGAGATCTGGTTGTAATTCCATTCATTACTTGAGTTCTGCTCAACTCAACCTCTTTGAGCATTTACTTTATCCTGTGTGTGGGAAGAAATGTCTACCATAATACTTTCCTGATTTTAAAGAACATAAATTTGTGCTTAAGTATTACTCATATTTACATTACTCTTGGTTTATAATCTTTCATAATTTTATAAAATGAGTTCATCTCCCATGATTTATTGGAATAATGTCAAAGCTCAGATAATTATCATGCTCAGCTTCTCTCAGTACATTTAGTGAAATTATTATTCAGTCAAATGACATCTTACTGCCAATATAGTTGTCTTCTTTGATTCTATGTATCCTTTCTATACAACTCCATAGACTTTGTTAGATGTTTTATTTAAAGCTCAATGTCTATTGAGCAAAGAAAACCCATATAGCAATGATGGAATTGTGCTCTCTGAGGCCTTTAACTTCTTCACACTTTCCTTTTTCCATATTATTATACTTCTGAGAGGTTTGTGAATCAAATTCATTACTTGGAACTCATATTATTTACACCGCTAGTCCCTCTAATAATTATGGCTTTAGAGTAGTAGTTTCTGAGTTGGTGCCCTTAGAGATGGACTCGCATTTTACAGTACTATTCAGACTAATTACGTATTTTATACAATCATTTGGAAGATGATGTCCATGTTTAACTGAATACATCAACTACAGATCCTTTTATATCAATTGTATTCTGGTTATTTCAAGAAATAATTTCAATTAGAACCAAAATCTGTGGTTCTTTTCTCTCTTCATTTCTCTTTTCTCCTTCCTCTTGTCTCTTCCTCCTCCTCTTCACTTTTTCTTATCTTCCTTCACCATGTCTCTCTCTTTTTTTACCTCTCCTCCCAAAGGTATTTAACCTCTTTTAATGTTCATGGCTTTTACATCTGTCTGCTGTGATCTGAACCTAGACCCTTGCACATATTAACCAGGTATTCTACACTCAGCTATATACCCAGCCCCTTAATTTTTAAAAAAAATAATAGAGTGTAAAACTAATTAAATCCGAACACATCAAAATATTTTCAAGATTTTGCAATCAAAATTAATAAACTCACAAATAATTTGAATTAATAAAATAATTGCATCTTATATGTACTAGTGAATTGTGTGACATATTCCATTTGTTTAGCTGGCCATTATATAAAGAACCTCTGCATTCAAACCAAAGATCATAGAGGAGGACAATTTACCAAACACCATACAGAATCCCATTTCTCTTTGGAATCAGTAAATTTCTATTACCACAACACAAACAAACATATCAACAATATTTTCTGAAAGTTAAAAAGTAATTATAAAAGATCTAAGAATAAAATTATATGCTACATTAACAAATAAATTTAGATTGAAAACTCTTCAATATCTGAAACATTTTGAAGCTTTATGAAAACACATGCATAGATAATTTAATACATTGCCCACACATGGAGAAACATAGAGACATAAAAATGTAAATTTTATATTTATATCTGAATTTAGAGTAATATTTTGAGTCAACATATATGTATTTTTATGACTATCTTCTCTTGTCTCAGATATTATTATTTTCAGATTAATAATAGCTAGTGCTATTATTAATATAATAATATATAATAATAATTAATATAATAATAATGCTAGATCCATTAAATCTAGATAGAAAATAGGTTGACATGTCACTTCTTTTCCATTTGATTTAACAAAGATTATTGAATAATTATAATGACCAAAATAGTAGCTACCATTTTAGAGACCATTCCTGGCACTATATCAAGTACTTTGTGTACTACACACACACACACACACACATACACACAACTTTCAGCAACACATATTTTTATCCCACAGGTGACTGAGCTGAAGTTTAAATAAATTGATTAAATTTTCCAATTTTATACAACTCTTACAGCAGTTGTGGGATTTGAATTTGACTGATTTGATTACTGTTTTGAACAAAATCCCAGTATTTCATATTAGCAGTTAAGAATATAGAAATGATAAGCAACCAGATTATGAGTTTAAGCCACTCACAGTCAAAATTGAACAGAAAGGTGGAAGGACTCATAACCAATAAAACCAATAGAATATTCATAGACAAATGCAATATGACAATGTTTCTATGATAAAGTACAGAGAGAGAAGAGAGAAGGAAATAATCCAAGGACAATACTAGCTATACTAGTATAGAACTCCTTAGTTCTACATATACTACGGCAGCACTATCCCTCACAGCTCTTCTCTCTGCCACTTGGTTGCAATCCTAATACCTTGGTTTGCTCATTTCTAATTTCTCTGTCTACACATCTCTGAGAAATGCAGAGTTGCCTCTAGAAAAAGAAGGGCTTTGTGCAGAAATAGACTGACTTGCCCCATTTACCCATTAATCATCAACTTGAATTTAGTGCTCTCTGTTCTTCCTCTGGAATAAGTATATTCCACTCCCTTAGGGTAGGCTCTGTGATTCTGTATTAGACAACCAGCCCAAATATTCTATAAGTCAAAGTGTAAAGGTGGTAACACTCATTGTAAAAATGTGGAATATTCCTCATAGAATCACCACTTTATCATTGTTATTTGAAGATATGGAAATATAAGTTTTTAAGAAATTAAAATTTTTATTTTATGGATAACAAAACTAGTAGCATTTTTCCTTTCCCATGTCAATATTCTCTTTTTGTACTAGAGAGGTGAATGTTGCAAGGATAGTGTGTAGAATATTGCCAGGCTCAGTGGTGCAAGTCTGTAGTCTCACCTGCTTGGGAGGCTGAGAAGGAGGACTATTTGATCCCAGGAGTTCTGGGCTATGTGCACTATGCTGATGAATAAGATGTGTGCACCAAGTTATGGATTAACACAGTGATCTCCCAAGAGTGGGCAACCACAGGTTGCCTAAGGAGTGGTAATATTGCCCAGCTCAGAGAGTAGAATGTTTGAGTACCTTTAAATGTTTGAATAAGTTAAATGGTTGAATAATTCCCATTACTGGAGTTTGGTGGAAGCACTGTCATTTGAGCTGTGATCAGGTCAAAGTAAACAGGAGCACTAGAGGAGGATTACTGTTAAGAGTGTTGGTGAACATGACTAAAACTAAGTCATGAGGAAGAAAGTAAAGTCTTTCTAAATCGTAGAGGGTGTCTTTGAAACACACATAGTTGTTTTGTTTTGTCTCGATTTATTAAAATGTAAAATAAGTTCATCACCTTCTGAAGCAACAAAAATATTGCCTTCAGAATAAAACACTACTATCATAAAGCAGTCTGATTTCATGTACAAATTATTCTCAAACCATTTTAAAAGTGTGATTACATTTAGTTTCACCTTTCATTATCATTAATTTATTGATAATAATAACATATCAACATTGATCTTTATTTTCCCTTTTGGTTTCAGTGTGTTTTAGAATTTACATCTCAGGTAAAATGTTTAAAATTATATTTGCAACTAAAAGTATAGGTTGGGGTTTAAAAGGAGAAATTATAAGCATATATTTGAGATCAATGAAAATGCACGAAATTGTGAGGGATAATTAGAAAAACTCATGAAATATTTCAACTGCCATGATATTTTTCCATAGGCCAACCCTATGCAAAATTTAAAAAAAAGTGGGGGAGAATCACTAACTGGACCACAATAAGTAGTATATGGCTGAAAAATGAATGGTAAGTTTATAAAGTTAATGAAAAACCAGACTGCACACTTAAAATATCGGCTTCAATTCTGTGAAGTTTAAATATACATAAAATGTGATTTCTTGAGAAAGAAACCTGAAGTAAAGAAAGCATTTTGCAAAACTATCCTTCTCTCAACAATATTAATATATATATATATATATATATATATATATATATATACATTTACTTTAAAATTAGGCCTTTTAAGATATACTTATAAGGAAAAAACTCCAAGAAGGAAAAAAATTATAGTATATAAGCTATGGCACCTCTTGGGGAAAAGGGAGTAATATATATTCATGTAATTTATGAGTATGTGTATCTATCCACTTATATCTATTCTTTTATATATTTAAAGAGAAATAAGTTAAGGCAGGGAGAAAGACACCTATAAATTCATAATAATATTGATTATTTTTGAAATAAAGAAATTGGTAGCAATAGTTGGTTTGGGGAGCAAAGAACTGGGCTACAAAAATTTAGGGTAGGAAGAAGATTTTTTTTTACCAAATGTGCTTTTATAATATTTAAAAATTATTTGCAAATATACCAATTTCAAATAATGATAAGAAATCAACCACATAAATTATCAACAAACAAATTATCAACATATATTTTGAAGAAAAAATTATAAGAAAATTTTGTATTCTTACAAAGAAAACATTTGTACCAAAAGCAAACTATAAAGAAGTAAAAACAAACTATAAAGAAGCAATTTGCTTATGGGCCCTCTGTAGTTATTTTGAATCACCTTGCAAGGAAAACCTCTCATCATTGAAAGTACTTTGATAACTCTCTAAACTACAGATAATGTCATATTGCTTGAGATTAATAAACTGGGTATCTTTCCTAAAGCCAAACTAAATGCAGGAAACTTTGTTGCCTTAATGAGGGATACCAGGGGGCATCCAGACCTGGGGGCATCCAGACCTGCCCAAATGACATGTGAAATAACAGTAGATAGGCTGAATTTACTCCAGGGTTTTGTAGATCTAGCTTGATTTTTTGTCATGATGAAGTCTGAGAAAACTGAACTTGCAAAATATTTGCTGGTTAAAAATTTCTAAAGTTGTGTCAAAATATTTAATAAACCAAAATATTACTTAAGATAACTTCTGAAATACAATGACTCAATAAGTATTTGTGAAGTTGACTTTTAAATAAATAGGAATTAAAACAAAGCAAATCAGTGAAAGTATGTACCCTAAATGTTCAGATGGTATCATTTATGGAGAATGCTGTACTTTATTCAGTATGTTCATCTCTTATTTTTTTCATTGAGTCAAAAGAAATGTTTTAAGCATTAACTTTTATTATATTTAATGATATCTCTTTGTAATTAGGTGAAGAGTAACCTTGAAATCTCACTCTGACTTGATGGGTTAGCAGGGGAAGGTGCTGGCAAGTTTTAAAACTCAAAGTTGAATTATTATGTGTTTTCTTATGGGAAAATAGTTTGCACAAAGGGGTCAGAGCAGTATGAAATGACTAACTCTAAGCATTTTAAATATTAAAAGTGGCCCACAATGGACAAATTCAGTAGAATTTTTCCAAAATATTTTCTACTTAGCCCTACAAGGCATTATAATAATTTTTTTTAAAACTACACCTGATAAAATCACTCTAATAAAAATAAAGGTCTAGATATATCTAGAATGTTCTTTGTGATGATATAAATATTTATAAATGTTTATATTTCACACATTATAAACACCAGCATAATTTGTAATCTAACTTGATTGAGGAATATATTTGGCTTGTGATTTCCTTGGATCAATAGAAAAGATTCGATTCAAATGTATGATATGTCAAGATCATTGTAATGTCATGAGCAACTAATAAAAAAAAGAAAAGATTTCTTGACTGCTCAAAAACCATTTTACTATGTCATGTATGTGTGAGTGCACTATCAGTGGGAAGATATTTTTAATGAACTTTTCAACAGTAACCTAAAAATATTGATTTACCCATCCTTTGGTAGATGCCATTATGAATACTTCTCTGTAATGTTTACTGTTATATTCATTTATTATTGAAAAATATAATTTGTATTTATGCATTTATAGGCATCAGAATTATTTTTTAAAATTTATTTATTTATTCTAATTAATTATATATGACAGCAGAATGCATTTTGATTCATTGTACCAAATGGAGCACAACTTTTCATTTCTCTGTATGGGATGTAGAGTCACACATCACATATGTGTGCAGTCATATGTGTACCTAGGACAATTGTGTTCATCTCATTCCATCATCTTTTCAGCCTCCATGCCCCCTCTCTTCCCCTCCTTCTGCTTTGCCCAACCAAAATTCCTCCATTTCTTCCCATGCCCTCCACCTCCATTATAGATCAGCATCCACTTATCAGAGAGAACATTTGACCTTTGGTTTTGGGGGGATTGGCTTATTTCACTTAACTTGATATTTTCTAACTCTATCCATTTACCTGCAAATGCCATAATCTTATTCTCTTTTAATGATGAGTAGTATTCCATTGTGTATATGTAACACAGTATGTGTATATGCCCATCTATTGAAGGACATCTAGGTTCCTTCCACAGTTTAGCTCTTTTGAATTCAGCTTCTATAAAAGTTGGTGTGACTGTGTTACTATAGCATGCTGATTTTAAGCCTTTTGGTAAAGACTGAGGAGTGGAATAGTTAGGGCAAATGGTGAGTTCATTCCAAGTTTTCTAAGGATTCTGCACACTGCTTTCTATAGTGGTTACACAAATTTGCAATGCCACTGTCAATAATGAATGTTTCTTTTCCCCCACATCCTCGCCAACATTTATTATTGCTTGTATTCTTGATAACTGCCATTCTGACTGGCATGAGATGAAATCTTAGAGTAGTTTTGATTTTATTTCTCTAATTACTAGAGAAGTTGAACATTTTTTCATATATTTGTTAATCAACTGTATATCTTCTGAGAAGTGTCTGTTCAGTTCCTTGGCCCATTTACTGATTGGAAATTTATTTTTTGGTGTTTTTTGAGTTCTTTATATATTCTGGAAATTAGTGCTCTATCTGATGTGCATGCAGTGAAGATGTTCTCCCATTCTGTGGGCTCTCACTTCATATTACTGATCGTTTCCTTTGCTGAGAAGAAGCTTTTTAGTTTGAATCCATCTCATTTATTAATCCTTGATTTTATTTCTTGCACTGAGGAGTCTGGTTAAGGAAGTCAGGACCAAATCCAACATGCAGGCATCATAATTCTTAACATATTATGATACCAAGGCAGATACGAGGAATTTCCAAGAGGCAGCTTATAATACCTGATGGTGGCTGAGTTACCTGAAGTGTGCATGAAATCTTGCCTGATCCTATTACAGGGAGTTCAATATTTTGCTAGGGATTATGCTAAGTATTTTGCATGTTACACTACAGTGAAACTTAAGAGCAATGAGATGAAATCTTAGAGTAGTTTTGTAAATGTAAAGCTACTTTGCTCCCAATTATGTAAGAAGAATAACCCTGGGTAAGGCATACTCTTTTTATTTCTGACTAAAAAAGTAGCTTGCCCTAGGTGGTAAGTGTGAAATCAAACTTGAGTCCAGGAAGTTTGACTCCCTATTCTAACCCCTATGAATCCCGAAAAATCTGACTCTATAACCCTTAAAATTGGTAGAAAACTCTTTTTTCTTTCTGATGGGAAATAATTTAAGACAATAATTTGTTAATAATGAAGTAATTATATTATATTATATTATATTATATTATATTATATTATATTATATTATATATTACAAGATATCCCAGGTTTGGTGATGACATTTAAAACTTCAAGGAAATTTTCATTAATATGCATTCTTCACTAGTAGCAATAGTCTCATGTCTCTTGAAGGAGAAGATTAAGAATCCCTGCTGCTGGCAGAAGTATTACTGGTGCTTGTCTTCCTGTTTGACCAGTCCCAGACTTGGGGGAGAGTATTGAAATAAGGAGCAATCTCCCTTACTCTATAAAAATGATATGTCCCAAGAGTTGGAGCTATATTTAAAAGGTAATGTAAATTATTAGAAAGAATCTAATAAGAACATATGATGATGCCATTATGCCTCAATAAGTCTTTAACATGAAGAGAACCATGGGAGAGAAATGAGTGATCTAAAGGCATAATGTTTCTTCCCTCAGATTCATGCCTTTCAGATTTATCATTAATATAGAAAAAGAAACAGCCAGTTCTTTTACCCCATAAACCAGATGGTCTTTTTATTCTGCTTTATATAAAAGAAATGTTTGTTTAATAAATAAAGTTCACCCTCCCCCAGGACATGTCATAATTTCTTTTTTTTAAATATTTCTAAAAAATACCATCCGTCATCCCACCATGGATATTCATTTTCTGATAAATAAAGAGAATATACTAAATATATATAGCAGAGCAACACAAAACATACATATCAAAGCTTTTACTGATTCTGTGAACAAACTATGATTCTATGCAAAAAAAAAACAAATACAAAAATAGATAACTCAGTATCTTAGGTTATGTAATATAGTCCATCTGAAACTTTATACAAAGGCTTATAAAACCACTCAAAACTGCAATATATCTTAGAACTTCAAAGGACAAGAAAAAAGCACGTAAATGGTTTTGATTTCCTTTGTTCTTGCATTCTCAAGTTGTGAAACAGAAACTCACTGAGTCCTGTTAAGAGGGATGTCTGAAAACCACTGAGCTAACAGTAGTACCATAGAATCCTGAAAAAAAGGCCTTTATTTCCTATGCCAGATATCATTGACTGAAGAATTTCACAAAGCATTGGAATAACTTCTTTGGGAAGGCAGTGTTAGAGGTTTTAAAAGTTGGATTATTTGCCAATATTTTAAGTGAAATATTTCTGAATTTTCAATTTCTAGTGGCAAGTCAGGTAATTCTTATCCTCCAATGACTGGACCTGGATAGCAACTGGCTCTGTTTTGCTTCTCATTGACCTCTCTACTCTTTGGCACCAGCTGGTCTTAATTCTTCCTGCTGCCCGAAGCTTTCTTATAAGCATTTGTGTCTCTAACCCTTGCTTTTACCAAGTTCCACCATCTAATTTTGACATTTCTGTTCATAGCACATTTACTTCCATAGTTTAAACTCAAATCATTTTATAATCATCTTTTTTTTTCTTCATGCCACCTTCATTCTTTATTTCCAATTCTAGCCAGAGTCTACACGTCTATAAAACATACCATCCCTTAACCCATCCAGGCTGAGGACCTCAGATCACTCTGTGATAGTATCAGGGTTGGGGCTGTTAGGAGGTGATTAGATCATGAATGTAGCTTCTTTGTGAATGAGATTGGGCCCTTACAAAAAAAATCATATATATCTCTCTCTCTCTCTCTCTCTCTCTCTCTCTCTATATATATATATATATATATATATATATATATAAACATTTTCTTCCTTCATTTGAGATGAGGAAACAGTGAGAAGGCACAATCTGTGGAAACAAGCTCTCATCAGACACCAGATCTACCTGTACCTTGATCTTGGACTTCACAGCCTCCATACTGTGAGAAATGAATGTATTTTGGTCCCATTGCACCTAGTTTATAGAATTTTTCAATAATATCTCAAATGGGTTAAGACAATTATACACTTTATACACTTCTAAGTGATAAGATCAATTTTTAATATGTTATTAAACATATTCTGGAGATTAACTGAATTAAATTATGCACATAATAAATATTACTTTCTGATATTTTTATTAAGATAAGAATCTTTGAAGAAGGGGAAGGAACCAGCAACACTGAGAATGAGATGTTTGAAACATATTTAGGTTTTGAAGGAAGAGAGATTCAGGTAGACCAACATTCTATTTCCATTACCATGTCACAGTCTATGAGGCAGGGATTAAGTTACTTAAGCTCAGAATTTCATCATCCTCAGATACTAAAACTAATCATTCAGAAGAAAATTCCAATTTCTCAAGGTTATGTCAAGAACAGAATATGTTCATCTCTTTATCCTGCCAAATATGCTGAGTATAGATACTGCTTATTGCATACAAGTGTATTGTAATATTAGAATTATAGCTTTGAAAAGCAAAGCAAAGTAAGGCCATTCAAATCATTAGATTCCGTCACCTTCATACCCAACAGAGCGAAGGTCTACATGTGAAGAGGTGAAAACTTTTCTAGAGAATGAGGACCATAAGCAAGATAAGAAAGTAAAATGATTTCATATTTATTTATGTAACAAATATTTTTGTACTTTTGGCTCTGGTCATATACCTTGCTGACCAGTAGGGATATTGTACTGAGAAAAGCTTGACATGATTCCTACCTCATGAAGGTAATAACAGATGCTAGACATTTAGCAGACAATAACAAGTGTCATGAGTTTTAAGAGGCCATGTGCAATGTCATGGCAACATATATCTGGAGAAGCTAAGGTATCCATAAAGGGCTTTCCTGAGAAAGCTGTTTTTATTCTAAGACTGAGAATCAATGAGTGTGGTCCTGGCTGAGGAATGGGATGTGGGTGAGGGAACATGGGGATGGAGGAATGAGATGGATTCAGGAGACATCTCCATTTCTACAAACGTTAGGCTGTACAGCAGACTCTGACAATGCAGAAAGAGTGGGAAGAGCATGGAGATGAGGGGTTGCACATAGAAAATCCAAAGAGGCAGGAGGTACACTACAAAGACCGTACAACACACTCAGGGTTTGGGATATGATTTTTAATGAAAATAAAAATCCATCAAAGGTCTTCAAATGTCCTTTGAATATGCTCATATTATGTTTTATTTTTATAAGTTTTGATTTTGTTTTGAGATGATTGTCATAATGAGTTTTTAAATTGCTATTGCTTGAGAAGTGATCAGTGAGAAGACAAAACTGATGTGCACAGACGTGTATAGAAACTCTTATAGTGGATTTTGGACAATTGAATATATATATTTTTTAATTTCACCCTTCATCTCTTTGGGAGACCAGCTTACCCTTACTACCACTCTTAAGTAGTTGCCTATGATAACTCCATTCTTCTTATCTTAGGGCTAGATGCCCAGACTAGTCACCATGCTTGTCACTGTATAGGGTCTAGAGGAAATTTTACCCAAAGAGGGCAAAATAGTTCTTGAGGCATGGACATGGAGGCTGGAAAAAAAGAGCTTACCTCTTCAGATAAACCTGATGCTAAGGACCATGTAAGTATGAGCTCCTGAGGCTTCTTTGCTGCAGCAGACACATCATGTTTAAGAAGTGAACCCATCAGAAAACAAAAGGGAAGGGGTAATTTGGATTTCTGTCACTTGAAAACTACAAAGTCCTCACTATTAAGGTAAGTGAGCAATAATGACGGTTTAGTTCTGCGTGGGGGTGAAAAAGAATAAAGAAACAAAAAAGGCAGAATGATTCATTATACAATAGAGAAATTTATCCAATTATGTTATATACATGTATGAATGTATCACAATGAATCAGATACATTTTTATTTTTTTGGTACATTATGTATAATCATAATGTACCAATAAAATAAAAAGGAATTAAGCATTTTATCCTTACAATTTAGTTAAAATAGCTATCCTCAGATTTAGGATATTACACTTATGTGAGAGCATTTACATGCAAAATATGCACCACATATTTGTTGAATTTCATCTGATGAAGAGTGAGAAATGAACAGGAGAATATTTGTATTGATTTTTTTTTTTTCTGTCACTGAAATTCTGGCATAAACATGGTATAAGATGTCTAGCCCTAGCTTTCCAAAGCACAGATGGTGTTCTCTATTTTATTTTTATTTTGCTGTCTTTCAGCACATCTCTGAAGCAGTGTGCTGCCCAGGTGGCAGAACCGAGTGGCACTTCTGGATTTGTTCTATATATAGATATTCTTGAGACAGGCTGCTTCATAACTCTGGTCTTTGTTGATTTGGCAATCGCTTTCTGTTGGTTGTGAAATTATGAACTCTGTGAGTACAAAAGTTACCTTCTTAAGTAGTACCAGCATTACTTTCCCAAAGAACTGTGCTTAACATAGAATGACTTTAAAATGTGTCATTGGCCAGGACCTAGATTAAGGCAATTTCATCAACAATAACCGAATGCCTGTTATAACATATTTTCACTAGACTGATTACATGGAAAATGGACAAAATCACACCTAAGTGTATCAGTTGAAGCTACCTATTGTTTGTTTGTTTGTTTCAGGCCTTGTTATTTTTAAGAAGGAAGACATTTTAACAGAGTGTGGATTAGTCATTTGACTATGACTTGATAGAAATTTTCTTAGAAGTTAGTGATTAACCATAACCATAGTCTTGTCACCGCTACTGAGCTCTCAAGCCACATATTCCCACTCATCTACCTACTTGGGAAAATACATTTACCCTGCAGTTTCTGTAATCCTAAGCTTTTCTGGTTCTCTTGCATTGCTAACACTTTTAAGTTCTTTTCACATTCTGATTGTGAGACATAAGATTCTATTTGAAGCTATAGATTCTTTATTCCCTACATCTACTTCTCCCTGACTTTATAGAGAGTCTTTATTTCTATCTAACTACTTCTCAAATGTATATATCTATATCCTTCTACCATATTAAGCCTGACATCCTTAAAGTAAAATAATCCATTTTTTTCTAAATGTGCCTTTAAGATGCTTTCCTTGGAAAAATGTGAGGCACATGCAAAATATCAATCATTTTGTGCACTAAAATGAAAAGAAAAAATTTGAATATTTTATTTTCATAAATATGGCTGAATGAACTTTCTCAAAAAAGCTATAAATTATGTTCAGAAAAATATATTCACATTTTGTATTAAATTATAATTTTAAAAGAAAAAAATGTACCTATTATTCTCCTCCTGCATTGTTTATGTTGACTAATAATTTGCATTTTTTACAATTAATTTTCCATGATAGCAAGTTATTAATGTATCTACCCTTCCCCAAAAGTTGCTCTCCAAGAGTCTATTCAATTTATTGTCATTAGCATTTAACTGGGAGGTATTTGTCCCACCACGTTCCTTTAGTGTGAGCTGCTTTATATTTGGTTGAGTAGAAATAATATTAATTAGAAACCTCTATAGTATACTGAAACAGTTATTTTAAATAATCCATTTCTTTCAGTCTTCACAGTGACATCATGAGGTAGCCCTACAATGTTACAACCTTGGAACTCAGGTTTGATTAAACCTATGTATCAGAACTCAGGTTTGATTAAACCTATGCCTGCTTTATTTCCAGTACATGAAGTTGGCTTTCTAATAGAAATAAGATATATTTCAAACAATATGCCACATTGTCAGTATGTTTTCTTTCAAGGGAGTCCTTGGATTTATGAAAAGATGGAAATGCATTTGTTTTGATCTATTCTGCTCTCTGATTTCTAACTTTTACATTAGAAGCTTTGAGACCAGAATAAAGCACTTCAACATGCACTAAATATATATAACAACAATGAGATGCTTAGAACTCCAGAATAAAGTGAGTGCTACAGACTTGGGAGGGGATTTTAATTTTTCCCCTCTTTTCTTATTGTTGCATTGTAATTGTACATAATAGTGGGATTTGTTGTTACATTCACACAATAGAGCAAATCATTTGGTTTTCATTCCCCATATCTCCTCTTTCCCCCTCTCTCCATCACCTGAGAGGGGATCATAATGACTAAATCTATCCCTACAGCATAGTTTACCGAATGATAATCTAACATTTTGGTAACAACAGTAAATTTTTTTAAACTTTGTTTCTAATCTTTTCAAGCTGTCTGTATCCCACATCTGGCAAGAAATATTGACAACATCACCTAATTTATAATGTTACATTTAATGTTTTCAATGTTAAATATGTTGATGTAAATATTTGTGAAATATTTCTTCTTAAGCTAGAAATGTAAGAATTATATCTTTCTCCACTTTCATGTGGACCTAAGATGCCAACGTTATAAATGGCCCATATTAATGTTGAAAAAATGTAAAAATCATAGAATCTTAATCTCTTTTGAAAGTTCTATTAGGGGTAGGGATGCAGCTCAGTGGTAGAGTATATGATTAGCATGCCCAAGGCCATGGATTCAATCCTCAGCACTGCAAAATGTTCTATTAAAATAATATATTACCAACCTAAAAAAAAGTCACAAAATGTATTGTAAAAAGCTCATTCCCAGAAGCAAGAATCACAAGCCCCATGTGATGTAGCTCTTTTAGCAGTTTGGTCTCATCATTTTATTTATCTTGAGTCATCAGTTTTAAACAATTAACATTGATTCTTCATTGAAAGAGCTGAGGCATTTCTCACACTACACTTGTATGTATGTGTCTCTGTGTGTGTGTGTGTGCGCGTGCGCGCGTGTGTGTGTGCGTGTGTACTCATGCATGTGTTCTTATTTTAGCTATGTTTGCTTAAATTGTATTTTTATAGCTTTATTTTTTGTTCCATTAGCTTCAGTCAGTAATTTCTCAACTCTTCTATGACACATGAGAATATTATCTATCTATATTTCCCTCTTCACTTCTTCTCTCAACAAACTTCCTTCTATATTTCTACTTTATATTACCAAGATTGAAAAATGTACTCCAATGTGCATACAAATTAACATCACACATTCTTAATTCATCAGTTGACTATAATTAAAGTAAATTAATGAGTTCATTTATATTTTTCACTCTAAAATCAGACCTGCAAATAAATAAGAATATATTGGAAGTTAAAGCAAAATTGAAAGGGAGCTCAAAAACTCACCAAACCTCTTTCCAATTTTCTGCCCTTCCCCAATTGCTGCTCACCTGAAGGATGTTATATGTTTTCATCATCCAACAAATTGCATTATAAAACCTTCATGGGAACATACCTATTAGAGACTGTTTAGCTTCCCTTGGAATGAAGATACAGATGGAATTGAAGAATAGATGCTTCTATGTCATCTATAAAATCTAGGTTATTTATTATTTCAGATATGTGCTAAAGACACTAAAGGGATAGACTATGAGCCTATGAGCCTTTCTAAAGTAACAAAGAAACAAGGTTCATGGAAACGGATAATTCTTAGACCAAGACATATCCCCACAACTGGGGCATAGAGGTTATTTTGTTTTATAATAATAATCCTGAGATTCTGGCAGCTAAATGCCCCATGACTCATACAATATTATTCTGAGAGATCCAGAGAATCAAAGTGACTGGGTACTCAGTCTTCCTAGCCAGGAGTAGCATGATTAAGAATCATCAAGAGATGAAAAAGTTATGCTAGACAGTAGATAATGCAATTTGGTCATGTCTCAAATGATTATATAGCAGAGGATTTCTAACTTATGATAATATTACAAATAAGATCCAATTCTATTGACATGCTTCATGTAGATGAAGAAGTTTTTATCTCCTATTCCCCATCTTTACTCAGGTACCTACAAACATACCGTTCACTTGAGAGTAGGGCTTTAACCTTGTTAATTTCGCAAAATCAAGGAAAATAATTAACTTCATTTTTTGTACATGTCTGCCAATCCATGTGAATTAGAAAAGGTTATATTATAAAGACAAAATTAGACATATTTGTAAAGATTGCCTCTTCTAGTTTGGCTTTACTTATCTGCTACATACATCATAGCTTACGGTACAAATGTGTAATTTCACATTTGTGCTGGCATACAACAGCTGTACATGTCAACAATGAAGAGAAATAACCCAAAAGAAGCAAACAAATGGCAACAACAGAGAACCACAGCAACATACCACAATAATAAAAATCTTCCAGCTACTTGAATGAAATAAACAAGACACAACAATTTGTATTTAATTATTCACATTTCAATAGAATATAGATTCATTTTAAAGAAGGCAGTTTTTGGAAAAAAAAACACATCCAATAAGCTTTGAATTCAAAAAGAAAAGAGCAGAATATGAATAAGTCTACCAGTGAATACGTTGCCTGATACAGAATCCCTAGCAGGTAAGAATGAGAGAAGACAGAAGAGATTAATTTTGCCTTACCATTCCACTGAATAGAGCTTCACTGATTGTGCTCTTAAATCTGACCACTTAAATCAGATAAATTGAACCTATAAATTAGGTGGAGAGCCAAAAAGAAGAGGAAATTAGCTCTGAGACTGAAGATCAATGTGAGTTGGAAAGACATGAGTAAAATACAAATTTAAAGACCTGTCACTTGTAAGACATTAGTGTCATTACAAAGTTACCATCTGGGTAATCTGCTAATGTATAAAATAATTTTTGGAAATATGAAGCAAGATGTGATCATCAAGGGAGAGAGAATGTGTGGAGATTCAAGATGGTGGATTAGAGGAAGGCCACATTTTTTTTTTTTTTCAGTTGCTCTGTGGCTCAGGATTGAAGCAGCAGGAGTATTTTCTCTTACTGAGGTGGGTGAAAGAGAGAATTCATTGAAATTCAATATCAGTCACAGTCAGAGACTCTTAAAACATCCTAGCATTCAGGTAGATTGAACAAAGGATGAGAACAGTACATTGGAGCCAAGCCTGTGGTGGCAATGGCAGCCGTGCCAATTCACCCCAGAGGAGAGGGTAACAAAAACAAGAAGCACAACAGATAATTTGGCATGGAAAAAATCCTGAGAACATAGAAATGGTCTGAAGTTGACTGAAGCAGAGGCTGCACAGTGAGACGGGTTTGAAAAATGTTTGGGGTTTCTCAACTGGCAAACAAATAACTGAGACCAGGAGCCATCTTGAAGAGGCCACACTATAGCTGGCTGCTGTGGGAGCTCAGGAGACTGCAGCAAACATTGTCATATTGTCCTGGCAAACACCTACTGTGTGGCCTAGGGTGTAACTGGAGAATATGACTGAAACAGGCACAGAAAAGCTTGTATCCAGGGATGTTCAAGTCAGAGATCTGGAAGGGAGTACTACTATTTTTTTTTTTCCCTTTGAGTCTGAAAGCTTATGTGAGCAGCTGAGGAAGGTCAGGAAACTGAACAGATGGGCTGAGACTGGGAAGGCCACACTTGAGAGTGGTAGAGTGTGTGAGACATGTGGAGGGGTGGCTTCCCTGCCCTATGAGTAGAAATCTTAGGAGTTCCTGAAATCCAGACCCCCAGCAGGGAACAGCATCTGCCCAGCCCTGGGATTGTGTTGATATAATCTCTCTAGAACAAATACCACCCAACAATGTTCCAAAGTCCTGATTAAAGCAAGCCCAGTCTTAGGAACTTTCTGCTTAGAGCTCTGCAGCAGCTTCAGCCTGGGAGTGCTTTAACTTGTTCTGTATGAGCAAGACTCCAATTGACAGTGCTTCCCATTCTGTCCTACCTTGTACTAGTGAGAAGAGAAGCTGAGAGCTATTTCCACCTGTTGCAGGCCCCTCCAGATGACAGCTCAGTAAGCAACACAAAGACAAGGGTTTAACAACACCCAGCCTTTAACAACACCCAGTTAGTTAGAGCCTAACTCTCTCTAAGGGTTACATTGCCCAAGAACAAATGGAAAGAAGGGGCTGTCAGGAATAGACAGTGAGCATCCATCTTTGTCAAAGTTTTGACAACCTCTGTGGAGACAATTCTTTCATTTAGAATTCCCTATCCCCCTTCATTCTTGCTGTTCTGATACACATACACACATATTTATTCTTTTTTTTTCTAAGTTTTAAATGTTTGCTATTTTTCTTTGGCTTTCCCTCTCTGTTTTGTTGTTGTTGTTGTCATTTATTTATTTTGTTTCATATTTTGTACAGGGTCATTTCTTTTGTTTGTCTTTCTCTCCTTTCTTTTCCTTTTAATAGCCAAACATTAGTGACCCCCCCCATTCATTTTTATTCCTCCTTTAGAGTTATCGTGGCTACTTTTTTTCTGTTTTCTCTGTTCACACTTTGTACATTCTAAACTTTCTTTTACTTTCCCACTACATTTTCTTTTTGCTTAATGAACAGTATTTTTACCAGATTTTAGAATTATTTAGTTCATATAATTCCTGGCCCCAACATTCATGTTGTTGTGGTTATTAGGACTGTATGTGGTGGAGATGACACCTACTGTTTAATGCCAAATGTAGTTCATTGCTGTTTATGACTATGGCTCATCAGCTGTTCACTCTGCCATTCCTGTTTTTGCATTAATTAACATTACAGATGTCACAATGGGCACTGCTTGTTTATTTTAATGCCGTATGTTTTTCACTGTTATTGTTGCTATCGGTTGCTTCTCTCTTTTCTGTGAGATGCTGGTGGATAACCGCAGGTTATCCATGAGGAGTTCTGCTCTCTCAGATCTTGAAGTTTGAACATTAGAGAAGCACGCCAAGGCAAGCATATAAAGCAGGGTTTATTTAAAAGGGGTAACAGACCTCTCCTGGGAGGGAGAAGGGGGTATAGCTGATATCAGGATATCTCAAGAAGAGAGGCAATCTGCCCTTTTTATATGTCCTAGGCTTCCTTTGTTCTCCTGCCCTCTTCCCCTTATTTTTCTCCTTCCTGAGTAGGTAAGTAGGCAGTCCCAGGAATGCTTGGTGGGATGGCCAAAAGGTGGGAGACAGGTGAGATGAAGGGGGAAGGGCAGGATGGAGCAGCCAAGACACATTAACAATCTTGTAGCTCACTGTAGGTAGGGGCAATTCCTGGGACAGGTTACCTTAGCAACAGATTGGAGCAGGGGCAGGTTCTTGATAAGGGTGGAGGGAGGGATCTGAAGGAATTAACATTTAATCCCTCAGGGGACAGTGTCCAACTTCCAGACTCACTCATAATGGCTTCCTTGATCCAACCTGATTAGATTTACTCATCTATACTGACTACCTGTGTAATTCTGCCTTCACTGGGAATCTACTAGGACACTAAACTTCACAGGGAAAAGATTCTGCTGCTGATCTGAACCCAGCCAAGAGAGAGGGTACTTTGCTCAATACACAAATTGACGATGCTCAAACTTCAGTGAAACCTTACAAGGGGAGACCAAACCCCAAACTAATGACAAGTCCCCAAGTATTCACTTCTATAGCAGTAACAGAGAGTGTTGACACAAAGACAGTGGATGGTTAGGGTTATGGATAGGGTTTATTAACTAAAAGCCATTCCAAACCTGATCACTTGCATATCCCTTTAGATATACAGAGCTGTTAAGTGTAAAAGGGCAATCACAGAGTGTATACCCCCCACACTCTACTGTATACAACACAATTGCCAGGTCAAGAAGAAGGACCTCACTCTTTTGAGACTTACAGGAAAAGCAGGATCTTCAAGGTCTCACACAATACACATTGTATAAAAATATACTAATAATTTCTCACTAGAGAAACAGCAGGAAAACTATGCTACAAAACCCACTAGGAGATATATTGAAAAATTCACAACAGCCTGATATCCCAGAACACTTTGGCAAGAAAAGGCTGTGTCCTGAAAAGGCTCACACATAACAGTGAAAGAGAAATTTATCCCAACAGATATACAAAAACCACCACAGAAATACAAGAAATGTTAAAAAACAAGGTAACATGACACTTACTGCAGTTCACAATTTGCCAGCATATGACTCCAAAGATATTGAAGTGAATGAAATATCAGGTAAAGAATTCAAAAGAGTAACTATAAAAATGAACAATGAATTCCAAAAGAACACACACACAAAAACAACTGAATGAATTAAGAAAGTTAGTACAAGAAATAAATGAGAAATTCAATAAGAAAATAGAGATATTAAAAATTAACCAAATGAAAATCTTTGAAATGAAAGCACAATAAATAAAATAAAATGTTCAGTTGAACATCATTATAATAGAGTAGAACAGGAAGAAGACAGAATCTCAGAGCTAGAAGACAAAGGGATTGGCCTTGAACATTCAGACAGATTAAAGAAAATAAAATAAATAAACATGACCAGAATTTACAAGAAATCTGGAACATTAAAAGACCAAATTTAGCTGAACATAGTGGCACACACTTGTAACCCAGCAACTTGGGAGGCTGAAATATGAATTTCAAGGCCAACCTCAGAAACATAGTTGCACCCTAAGCAACTTGGTGAGATCTTCTCGCAAAAACAACAAAAAAGATAAAAATAAAAAAGATCTGGGGATGTAGCTCAGTGGTAAACTGCCCCTGTGTTTAATCCCCAGTGCCAAAAGGCAGGGGGAGAGAGAGAGTGACAGAAAGAGAGACAGAGACCAAATTTAAGAATCACTGGAATCAAATAAGGTTATGATATATATGATATATAGATTAATGGAATGGTTAAATTCTTTAGGAAAATAATAACAGAAAAATTTCCAAACCTTTGGAATGAGGTGGACATCTAGATACAGGAAGCATTCAGAACCCCAAATAGACAAGATCAAAAAACAACCTCTTCACGAAACATTATAATTAAAACTGCCTAATATACATAACAAGGATAGAATTTTAAAAGCTTCAAGGGAAAATTTTAGGTCACATTTAGAGGCAAGTCAAGAAGAATTACTTCTGGTTTCTCAGAACAAACTCTATAATCCAGGAGGGCTTGTAATGATGTGTCCCAAATCCTGAAAGGAAATAACTGTCAACTAATAATGCAATGTCTAGCAAAGTTATTCTTCATACTTGAAAGAAAAAGAAAATCCTTCCAAGATAAGCAGTAATTAAAAGAAGTCATGAATACTAAGCTGACACAACAGAAAATACTTAAAGAAATACTACATACAGAAAAAATAAAAAACAAACTTGAGAGCTCACAAATGTACAAATCTCATATGATGATTAGGTAAGCAAATGAGAAACAGGACCAAATCAAACATTAGAAATAAATCAAAATGGCATAAATTAATAAACATCTCCCTTAATAACACTGAATGTAAATTATCACAATTTTCCAGACATAGGCTGGCAGAGTGGATCAAAATACATGATCCAACTGCATGTTATTTGTAAGAAACTCAACTTAAGCCAGCATAGTGGCACACACCTATAATCCCAGTGGCTCAGAATTCTGAACCAGGGTGATCACAAGTTCAAAGTTAGTCTCAGCAATTTAGGCCTTGAGCACCTTATGGTGACTCTGTCTCAAGATTTAAAAAAAAAAAAAATGTCTGGGGCTAAGGATGAGAATGTGGCTCAGTGGTTAAGCACTGTTGGGTTCAATCCCTGGTAGCAAAAACCCCTCAACTTGTAGACAAACATCTCCAGGATAAAAGTGAAAGGGTGGAAGTTGATATCCTGTGGAATTAAATGGATTCCCACATCAAGCAAGAGTAGTTAATCTCATATTCAACAAAGCAGACTTCAATCAAAATTAATCAGAAGAGAAGTATAATGTCACTTCATACTGGCAAAGTGATCAATCCAACAAGAAGATAAAACAATAGTAAATATTTATAATCCCCAAACATCAGAGTATCTAATTATACAAATTAAACACTGTTCAACTTAAAGATTCAGACCCCAGTTCAATGATCCTGGGTGATTTTAATACACTTCTCACACCAATAGATAGATCATTGCAATACAGACTCAGTAAAGACAATTTAGACCAAAAAAATACTACAAATCAAAGGGATTTAATAGATACCTATGGAATGTTTCATCCAACAACCATCAAATTCACTTGTTTTTGTCAGTTGCTTATGGAACTCTCTCCAATATAGACCATATTTTAGTCAACAACTCTTAGCAAATACACATACAAATATATATATATATATATATATATATATATATATATATATATATATATATATATAATTCCTTGCATCATATCAGATCATAATGAAGTGAAATTAGAAATTAACACCAAAAAATTAAAAACTAAATAAATTTTAAAAACAAATGGAGATTGAACAATGCACTTTTGAATGAATAATTAGTGATATGAGAAATTAGGGAATAAATTAAAAACTCTTAGAGTCCCATGAGAATAATAGTTCTACATACATTTATGAGTGTCTATATGAGAAAATCAGAACTATTCCTAATAAACAACTAATGATGCAATTCAAGGCACTAGAAAAAACAAGAACAAATCAATTCCAAAACCAGTAGAAGGAAGTAAATAATTAAAATCAGAACTGGATGCAGTGGTACATGAATGTAATAATAAATTTGGAGAGGATGTGGGGGAAAGAAGCACTTTTACACTGTTGGTGGAATTAGAAATTACTATAACCACTATGGAAATCAGTTGGAATTCCCTCAAAAGACTAGGAATGAAACCACCATGTGACCCACTCCTCAGTGTGGGTTCTAAAAAATTAAAGTCATAATACTACAGTGATTCATAAATACTCAAGTTTATAGCAGCACAATTCACAATAGCACAATTCACAATTATAGAACCAGGTCACATGTCCATCAACAGATGAATGAGTAAAGTAAATGTGATATATGCATACACACAATGGAGGTTTTTTTTTTTTTCCAGACATAAAGAGAAATGAAATGATGTCATTTTCAGGAAAGTGAACGGAACTTCAGAGCATTAAGTAAAGCGAAGTAAACCAAACTCAAAAAGTCAAGGGTTCTATATTTTCTCTCATATGTGAAAGCCAGAAAGGATAAAGGGAAAAAAAGGTGAAGGGTATCTCATAAAAGTGGAAGGGAAATCAGTAGTGTGAGGAAAGAGATCAGAGTGAGAGAGGAGGGCAAGTAAAAGGAAAATACTGGAGAATAATATTGACCCAATTATATTATTACATTATTGTTTTAGTCAGCTGTTTCGCTGCTGTGACAAAACAAACAAACAAACAAACAAACAAACAAAAACCCACCAGGACATTTGTAGAGGAGGAAGAGTTTATTTGCCGGCTCACGGTTGGTTTCAGAGGTTTTAATCAATAAAAGGTTGGCTTCACTTCTCAGGGCTCAAGATGAGGCTGAACATCATTGCAGAAGAGGGTGGCAGAGGGAAGCAGCTCACATCATGGTGATCAGTAAACAGAGAGATTCCACTCTCCAGATACAAATTTATACCTAAAGCCATATCCTAATTCCCACCTCCTCCAGCCACGCCCTACCACTTTAGTTACCACTCAATCCCTATCAGGGGATTAATTCACTGATTGGGTTAAGACTCTCACAACGCAATCAATTTTTCCTCTGAACCATCTTGCATTGTAACACATGAGCTTTTGGGGGACACCTCACATCCAAATCATAATAATTATGTATATGTAGGAAGAGGTAATATCAAATCCCATTATTATGTATAATTATAATGTACCAATAAGAAATATGGCAAAAAAAAAAGATAGACAAAGTTATTTTAAAAGTGTTTCAGAATTGATTCAATAAATAAGCCACTACTCTGAGTCTTGCCTTTGGGAATCATTACATAAGTTTGAAAAAAAATGGAATCCCCAACATGATATTTTTTTTATAATTATAAGCAAAACATCTGATATAAAATAAAATCATAAAAACTATTATTTCACCTTCCCCTTTAAAAAAGTGGAAAGCAATAATTATTGAATAGTTATTGAACATAACAAAGCAGAAGAATGGATTTTAGAAAGTGTTTCTTGAAAGGGAAATATAAAGATATTGAAAACAAACTCAAGATATGGAAACATAAGTAAACAACTGTAGAATTTGAAGATACCATAAGAATTAAGAAAATAAATATAAGGTCAGAGTAAATAATAGGGACCATAGGATATTCTATATTAAGCCACTTATAAGATAACAGAAAATAAACTTACCATCTCATCTTAACCAGAAAACTAGACCAATTTATGAAATAATTTTTCACTTATTGGACAGTAACCAAGGCAAAAATGTGATGTCTAAGAGAAATAAAAACCAAAGACCTAGTTTCTGCCTGAGATCAAATACACTGCAGAGTAAATTGGTCTTACCAGGTTGAGAAGACAGAGATAGGATTTCAGAAAATCTGACGAAACTGGATGTTGCAGCATGGAGTTACAGATTGGAGGCACTTAGATAAACAAAATCCTGAGCTCTGGAAGTCTGCATGGAGTCCCAGGAAATTCTTGCTATACCATCAGATGAACATAGTGGGTTCAGTTCTACAAGGTGTGGGTAGGGGCAACCAGTGAGCTTTAAGATGTATACTCCTTGGCACTCACACAAAACCAGAACTCTTTTGAATCGCCACTAACCAGAGTGAAGAGATGTTGAGTGGTCACTCAGGACAACCTGATTAGACCATGTGAACCATCCTTTGCATCATTGCTACTTTAGAACTCCTCTAAACAAAATTTGAAAGACACAAAAGGATCAGAGCAAACAGCAAGTAATTTAACTATCAACTGTATAAAAGTCCAAATTCTTAAAAATAAGACAGTAAAAGTAAAAACTCAACAACATAAAATTTGTAATATTCAGGATCCAATTAAAATCACTATGCATGTCAAGAAGCATGAAAATGTGGCTGGTACACATGAGAACATTTACTTAATGAGAATAGACTCAGAAATGATGGAAATGATGGAATAAACACAGAAAGATGTTAGGACAACTATTAAAATAACTTTATTCAAATGAGGAGAGGAAACCAAAATGAGCGTATAGGAGGTTAGAATGGGAGATATAAAAGAAAAACAAATAGAAATTTGATACATGAAGAAATACAATATCTAAAGTAAAAATTCACTGGGTAAGATTAACAGATAAGAAGGCATGATAGGAAAAACACTGGTGAGTTTAAAAATAGTTACATAAACTTTACAAAATTAAGGATGAGGAAAAATGATTTTTAAAAATGATGATAGTATTAGACTTATAGAATATTCTCAACTGATCTAGCATATGTGTCACTAGAGTCCAAAAAGAAAAAGTTGAAGAGAAAAAAATAGTTGAAAAACAATAGCCAAACTCTTCCAAAGTTGATACAGTTAATAAACCCATAAATACAAAGAACTTGATGAAGCTTCGGTAAAGAAAAGCATATTATAATAGATCATAACCAAATTTCTGAAAATTAACTCAAAATAACGTTATCATAAAAATACACTACATAAAGTGATAATAATAGACTTCCCTTGAGAAATTATATGAGCCAGAAGAAAACAGATTAGCATGTTTGAAATACTCAAATAAACTAATAACATCGAATTATATTCCCAGTAAAATATATTTTAAATATTAAAGTGAAATAAAAGTTTTCTTGGGCAAATAAAATATGACAAATTTGACCACACTAAAAGGAATTTGAGTAGAATTCAGTTTTGCCTAACATAACAATGGGATATGTACAGAGAATTGTGTCTTTAGGTAATTTTGTCATCAGTGTTCACTTACACAATCTAAAATAACTGCAACATGATTGGGCTATTTAATCTTGTGAAATCACTGTCTGACCTGTGGTCCATCCTTAACTGAAAGGTAGTTATGTGGTATTATGTGGTATAAGACTGCATACGTGGGTACTATGCATTGAAAAAGATAAAATATTGTTGAGAAAATTAAGAAAGTCTAAACAAATAAGGGAATATACCATGTTTATAGGTCTGGCACTCAAAATGTAAGAAGCAGACTTTTTTTAGAAGAGAAAAAACAATATATGTGTGTGTGTGTAGATATATACACATATGTGTATGTATATATACACATGTGAGTTATGTGTATATGTAGATGTATGTATGTAATAGGTGTATAGGAGTGTGTGTGTGTGTGTGTGTGTGTGTGTGTGTGTAAAATGTAAAGGACCTAAAAGAGTCAAATCTTTTTTTTTTTTTTTAAGAAAAACCAACTTGGAGAACTCAAACTTCTTGATTATAAAATTTATTATAATAGTACAGTATTAATGAAAGTATATGATGTTATAAAAAAACACTTGAAAAACAATGGAAAAGAGTAATGAGTCCAGAACCTGCAAATATATGGT
Source organism: Marmota monax (assembly GCF_021218885.2). Lineage (NCBI taxonomy): Eukaryota > Metazoa > Chordata > Mammalia > Rodentia > Sciuridae > Marmota > Marmota monax. The sequence goes on along the minus strand of NW_026694880.1, from coordinate 1,389,269 downwards.
CAACTTATTTTCAACAACCATATGATGATATATGTAGAACAACAATCTTCAAAAAATGATATTGCAATAATTGAAATTCCAAATGTAATATTGAGCCTAAAGCCTCACAACAAAATATATGTGAAACAATCCATCAAATGTACTATAAACTTACATATTATAGTTGAGAATGTAAATCTTTTATAAAACACAAGAATATTTTATGTCTAACTATAATGCACAAAAAAAGGTACATAAAAAAAAGAAAGTGTATCAATACATTAGAATAAGGACATTAGGGGAAGGAAGGAAGGGAGGGAAAGAGGAAGCACTGGGTCTGAAATGGAGCAAAACATGGTGTATGGATTTATGAATATGTCAATATGAATGCTACTATTATTTATAACTTTAAAGCACTAATAAAATCATTTTAAAATATGAGAATATCTTTGAAACTTCAGCAAAGGTAAAAACTTGTAAAATGAAAAGGCACTTAGCATATAGCTCGGCAATTTCATTTCTAGGTTTTATTCAAGAGAAATGAAATCCTATGTTCATGCATTTTGTTTACAAAAATGCCTCTAAAAGCTTTTGTCATAATAGCTCCCAAATGGAAGGGATTTTAAACAGGGAGTATATCTATACAATGTGATATGTTCTGCAATATCAAAGAATGAACTTCTGGTAGATAACATGCAGAAAACACAATAACATTACGCTGACTAAAAGAAGCCAGACAGAAAGCAGTACATATGGAATGACTTCATTCATATGAAACCAAAGGAAAGAAACATCTAATCTAGACTGACACAAAGCAAAAAAGTGTTTGCCTGGGGAAAGAATGGGTGTCAAAAGTGGGGAATTGATTGGCAAGGTGCATAAGTGAAACTTTTGTTCATGTAAATGTTTTATTGCATGACTGGGATGGTTACATGAGGGTGTATGTGTGATAAAAGTTGCCAAATATAAAGTGTGGTAACTTTATTTTATAGAGGTATGTATCATAGGCTTATAACCAATTAATTATGATATAAAACAAAACATTTTTCTGAATTATAGTGTGTTATGGTTTAGATGTGAGGTATCCCCCAAAAGCTCACCTGTAAGACAATGCAAGAAGGTTTAGAAAACAAATAATTGGGTGACCACCGACAGAAAAGGCCCAGTGGCCCGCGGCATGACAGAGCTTCCAATCACTCCTGCAAGGTAGGCGGGCCTGCGACCCACTGGCAGAAGAGGAGCAGCAGCCTGCTGAGAGGCAGAGCTGCCCCCTCCCCCTGCGCCGGCAAGGTAGAGGGAACTGTGACCACCCACAGAGCAGGCCCAGCAGCCTGCTGAGGGCAAGAGCTGCCCCCCACCCCCCGCGGCTGCCAGGTAGGCGGAACTGTGACCACTGACAGAAAAGGCCCAGTGGCCTGCGGTGGGACAGGGCTTCCAATCACTCCTGCAAGGTAGGCGGGCCTGCAACCCACCGGAAGAAGAGGAGCACCGGCCTGCTGAGAGGCAGAGCCACCCCCCACCCCCCGCGCCTGCCAGGTAGGCGGAACTGTGACCACCAACAGAAAAGGCCCAGTGGCCCGCGGAGGGGCAGAGCTTCCAATCACTCCTGCAAGGTAGGCGGGCCTGCGACACACCGGCAGAAGAGGAGCAGCAGCCTGCCGAGAAGCAGAGCCGCCCCCTCCCCCCGTGCTTGCAAGGTAGACGGAACTGTGACCACCATCAGAACAGGCCAGACCTGCAACCAACAGACAGAACAGGCCCAGTGGCCTGAGGAAGGGTAGAGCTGCCCCAGCCCCCGTGCCTGCAAGGTAGGCGGACCTGCGACCCACTGGCAGAACAGCCCCAGAGGCCTGCAGAGGGGCAGTGCCGCTGCCTGCACCTGCAAAGTAGGCAGAACTGCGACCACTGACAGAACAAGCCTAGCGGCCCGCAGAGGGACAGAGCCGCCGCCCGCGCCTGCAAGGTAGGTGGACCTGCTACCGACCGGCAGAGCAGGCCCAGTGGCCTGCCGGCGTGGTAGGCACATTGCCCCAATTGGAGGAGGGGTAGAGCCGCAGCCCGCGCCTGCGAGGGAGACTTTGCAACTATACAAGACCAATATAAATATATAGGGGGAAAATTCAATAGCACAACAGTTTCACCAAGTAGAAAGGAACGCGAACAGTATGAAGAGACAAGGAAAGAAAGGACCACAAGCAATGCAGGTCAACTCAACGTTAGAAGAGGTAATAGCTGCAGCAGATGGAATGTCAGATAAAGAATTCAGGATATACATGCTTCAGATGATCTGGAGTCTCAAGGAAGACATCAGACAGCAAAATCAGACAATGAAAGATCACTTCAACAATGAATTACATAAACAAATCCAAGAAGCAAAAGATCAACTATACAGGGAGATAGAGGTTATAAAAAACAAACAAACAGAAATCCTAGAAATGCAGGAAGCAATAAACCAACTTAAAAACTCAATTGAGAATACTACCAGCAGAGTAGAACACTTAGAAGATAGAACATCAGACAATGAAGATAAAGTGTTTCAACTTGAAAAGAACATAGACAGCTCAGCAAGACTGTTAAGAAATCATGAGCAGAACATCCCAGAAATATGGGATAACATCAAGAGACCAAATTTAAGAGTCATTGGGATACAGGAAGGGACAGAGTTTCAAACCAAAGGAATGAGCAATCTATTCAATGAAATAATACGAGAAAACTTCCCAGACTTGAAGAATGAGACAGAATCCCAAATCCTAGAAGCCTACAGGACGCCGAATGTGCAAAATCATAAGAGACCCACACCTAGACACATTATAATGAAGATGCCCAACATACAGAATAAGGAGAGAATTTTAAAAGCTACAAGAGAAAGGAAGCAGATCACATTTAGGGGTAAGCCAATCAGGATAACAGCTGATCTTTCAACACAGACTCTGAAAGCTAGAAGATCCTGGAATAACATATTTCAAACACTGAAAGAAAATGGGTTCCAACCAAGAATTGTGTTTCCAGCGAAATTAAGCTTCAGGATGGAAGATGAAATTAAAACCTTCCACGATAAACAAAAGTTAAAAGAATTTGCAGCTAGAAAACCATCTCTTCTAAACATCCTTGGCAAAACATTACAGGAAGAGGAAATAGAAAATAACAATGAAAACCAACAGTGGGAGGTACGACAGTAAAGGGGGGAAAAATAATCAAAGAGGAAAACAAACCATGTTTAGTAACATAAATAAACAAATATGGCTGGAAGAACAACCCATATCTCAATAATAACCCTAAATGTTAATGGCTTAAACTCACCAATCAAGAGACACAGGCTAGTAGAATGGATCACAAAACAAGACCCAACAATATGCTGCCTACAGGAGACACATTTGATAGGAAAAGACATACATAGCCTGAAGGTGAAAGGTTGGGAAAAATCATATCACTCATATGGACTTCGGAAACAAGCAGGAGTGTCCATACTCATATCAAATAAAATAGATTTCAAGCCCAAGTTAATCAAAAGGGATAAAGAGGGACACTACATACTGCTTAAGGGAACCATACACCAACAAGACATAACAATCATAAATATATATGCCCCAAACAATGGTGCAGCTATGTTCATCAAACAAACTCTTCTCAAGTTCAAGAGTCTAATAGACCACCATACAATAATCATGGGAGACTTCAACACACCTCTCTTGCCACTGGACTGATCTTCCAAACAAAAGTTGAATAAGGAAACTATAGAACTCAATAACACAATTAATAACCTAGACTTAATTGACATATATAGAATATACCACCCAACATCAAGCAGTTACACTTTTTTCTCAGCAGCACATGGATCCTTCTCAAAAATAGATCATATATTATGTCACAGGGAAACTCTTAGACAATACAAAGGAGTAGAGATAATACCATGCATCCTATCTGATCATAATGGAATGGAACTGAAAATCAACGATAAAAGAAGGAAGGAAAAAGAATACATCACTTGGAGAATGAACAATAGGTTACTGAATGATCAATGGGTTATAGAAGACATCAAGGAGGAAATTAAAAAATTCTTAGAGATTAATGAAAACACTAACACAACATTCCCCCTAAAATCTGGAACAAGACAGGGATGCCCTCTATCACCACTTCTATTCAATATAGTTCTCGAAACACTGGCCAGAGCAATTAGACAGACGAAAGAAATTAAAGGCATCAAAATAGGAAAAGAAGAACTTAAATTATCACTATTTGCAGATGACGTGATTCTATACCTAGCAGACCCAAAAGGCTCTACAAAGAAACTATTAGAGCTAATAAATGAATTCAGCAAAGTGGCAGGATATAAAATCAACACGCATAAATCAAAGGCATTCCTGTATATCAGCGACAAATCCTCTGAAATGGAAATGAGGACAACCACTCCATTCAAAATATCTTCAAAAAAAATAAAATACTTGGGAATCAACCTAACAAAAGAGGTGAAAGACTTATACAATGAAAACTACAGAACCCTAAAGAGAGAAATAGAAGAAGATCTTAGAAGATGGAAAAATATACCCTGTTCATGGATAGGCAGAACTAACATCATCAAAATGGCGATATTACCAAAAGTTCTCTATAGGTTTAATGCAATGCCAATCAAAATCCCAACGGCATTTCTTGTAGAAATAGAGAAAGCAATCATGAAATTCATATGGAAAAATAAACGACCCAGAATAGCAAAAACAACTCTAAGCAGGAAGTGTGAATCAGGCGGTATAGCGATACCAGACTTCAAACTATACTACAGAGCAATAGTAACAAAAACAGTATGGTACTGGTACCAAAACAGGTGGGTGGACCAATGGTACAGAATAGAGGACACAGAAACCAATCCACAAAACTACAACTACCTTATATTTGATAAAGGGGCTAAAAGCATGCAATGGAGGAAGGATAGCGTCTTCAACAAATGGTGCTGGGAAAACTGGAAATCCATATGCAACAAAATGAAACTGAATCCCTTTCTCTCGCCATGCACAAAAGTTAATTCAAAATGGATCAAGGAGCTTGATATCAAATCAGAGACACGCCATCTGATAGAAGAAAAAGTTGGCTACGATCTACATACTGTGGGTCGGGCTCCAAATTCCTCAATAGGACACCCATAGCACAAAAGTTAATAACTAGAATCAACAAATGGGACTTACTCAAACTAAAAAGTTTTTTCTCAGCAAAAGAAACAATAAGAGGGGTAAATAGAGAGCCTACATCCTGGGAACAAATCTTTACTCCTCACACTTCAGATAGAGCCCTAATATCCAGAGTATAAAAAGAACTCAAAAAATTAAACAATAAGATAACAAACAACCCAATCAACAAATGGGCCAAGGACCTGAACAGACACTTCTCAGAGGAGGACATACAATCAATCAACAAGTACATGAAAAAATGCTCACCATCTCTAGCAGTCAGAGAAATGCAAATCAAAACCACCCTAAGACACCATCTCACTCCAGTTAGATTGGCAGCCATTATGAAGTCAAACAACAACAAGTGCTGGCGAGGATGTGGGGAAAAGGGTACACTTGTACATTGCTGGTGGGACTGCAAATTGGTGCAGCCAATTTGGAAAGCAGTATGGAGATTTCTTGGAAAGCTGGGAATGGAGCCACCATTTGACCCAGCTATTCCCCTTCTTGGTCTATTCCCTAAAGACCTAAAAAGAGCATGCTACAGGGACACTGCTACATCGATGTTCATAGCAGCACAATTCACAATAGCAAGACTGTGGAACCAACCTAGATGCCCTTCAATAGATGAATGGATAAAAAAAAATGTGGCATTTATACACAATGGAGTATTACTCTGCATTAAAAAATGACAAAATCATAGAATTTACAGGGAAATGGATGGCATTAGAGCAGATTATGCTAAGTGAAGCTAGCCAATCCCTAAAAAACAAATGCCAAATGTCTTCTGTGATATAAGGAGAGTAACTAAGAACAGAGTAGGGTCGAAGAGCATGAGAAGAAGATTAACATTAAACAGGGATGAGAGGTGGGAGGGAAAGGGAGAGAGAAGGGAAATTGCATGGAAATGGAAGGAGACCCTCAGAGTTATACAAAAGTACATACAAGAGGAAGTGAGGGGAAAGGGAAAAATAATACAAGGGGGACAAATGAATGTCAGTAGAGGGGGCAGAGAGAGAAGAGGGGAGGGGAGGGTAGGGGAGGGGAGGGGGGATAGTAGAGGATAGGAAAGGCAGCAGAACACAACAGACACTAGTATGGCAATATGTAAATCAATGGATGTGTAACTGATGTGATTCTGCAATCTGTATATGGGGTAAAAATGGGAGCTCATAACCCACTTGAATCAAAGTGTGAAATATGATATATCAAGAACTATGTAATGTTTTGAACAGCCAACAATAAAAAAATAAAAAAAAAGAAATTAAAAAAAAAAACCCTTCTTTGAACCAAAGTAAAAAAAAAAAAAGAAAACAAATAATTGGCTTAGAAGAGCCTTAACACAATCAGTGAATCAACCATCTGATGGGATTAATGAGTGGTAATTGAAGGCAGGTGAGGGATTGGGGACTTGTCTCTGGGCTACATATTTGTAAGTGGCAAGTGTAGATCTCTCTCTCTCTCTTTCTCTCTACTTTCCATTCATTACCTGAGCTGCTTCTCTGCCACACTCTCCAGTCCTGGATGTTCTGCTCACCTTGAGCCAGCCTTCTATGGACTGAGACATCTGAAACTCTGATCCCTCAAACAAACTTTGCTTCCTCTACAATTGTTCTGGTGGGTCTTTTAGTCACAGGAGCAAAAAAGCTGACTAAAACAGTGAAATCTAAGTTTTCAGATTGATGTAATATTGTGCCACGATATTCCTGTACATACTAATGATGACATGTCCTGAATTAGGACTGAAATATAGAAACAGAATAACAACAATAATAATGTTTGCAGTATGTAATGAAAATAATCATTTCACCAAAGTATATACCTAAATCCTCAACCCTACTTCCTGTGAATGGTCTTATTTGAAAATAAGGTATTTGCAGATACAATTACACTAAGGATTATGTGATTAAATTATCCTGAATTCAGGGTAGTCCCCAAGACAAGTAACTGGTGCTCTTTGAAAAAGGAGAGGGGAATTTTTTATACAGAGAAATAGGTGAGAAAGCTATATGAAGACAAAAACAGATTGGGAGTTACATGGCCACAAGCCAAGAAATTGTCAAAGGACACTAGGAAAAAAAGAAGAAGAAGAAAAATAAATGAGGAAAAAAGGACGAGAAGAGATAGTGGTGGAGAAAGAAAGAGATAGTAGATGGAACTTCACTTACATTCATTTTCTTATCTCTCATATTCATATTCTTATTGTGTGTCTGTGCTTTTAATTTGTAAGAGTAATACAAAGAGAATAAATTTATTTTAAAAGTCATAAAATAAGACTCTTGGAGTTTATAGTAAAATGTCTATAAAATGAAAGAGGAGATTTTCACTTTAAAATAAATTAAAAAAATCTTCCATCCTACTTTTTAAAAAAGAATACTATGCATCTCAAGCAAAAGTAAATAGAGCTATGTGTACTTGAAGATATTCAGACTCTGCCATAGCTATGTTTAATGTTAGAGAACAGTTAAGTATTACCTCAATATTCTCAAAGAAATAAAGTGATTCCTAATATTTTAATTATATACTCAGAAAAGCTGTCACACAGGTTCATAAATTCTAGCTTTGCATCTTAACTTACTTAGTTTCTCTTTGCTTCAGTTTTCTCATTTCTAACATTTGAAATAAATATCCCATATAAAAGTAAGTCCTGGCATATGTATAGTATCTTCCAATGGCTTGTACATCATAAACATGCAAGAAATGTTATCCAGTTTAAAGCCTAAGTCAGACTGTTGTAAACATTTATGAACTCAAGAGTTCAGAGCCTATTTATCCTCCATGAAAAGCTATTTCATGATGAAATGTAACCACAAAAAAATAGAACTAGAGGAATGGAGTGTTTATGGTAATGAGTCTTTAAGCAAACAATTATGTAAATTGTGGTTACAGAAAATAATATAATTGAGATAAACCATGATAATGAAGAAACAATCTTATTACTGACATGTCAGAAGGAGCAAGGTGCATTCTGTGGGATTTGGCTAATTTTCATGTATTACGGCAGGAGTCAAGGATATCCTTTACAGCTGCTAAATCAAATATTTATAGTAAAGATGTTACCTAAAAGTTTAAAGTTAATAATCAGAAGCAGAAAAACAGCAATATGTGTTCGAAAAATCAAGAAGAAAAAAAAAAAGAAACACTAGATACATATTTAAAAGGATAAGAAAATATAGCCATAAAGGCTTTTTGTTTGTTTTGTAGGTAATGGGAACTTTAAAAATAAAAACTCTAATGTAAAAATAACCAAAATCTAAGAACAAAGACACCTGTGACATCAATATAAGTGAATTGTTTGCCAGGAACCATGGCATTCCTGTAATGAAAGTGGATCAGGAGGCTAAGGCAGGAGGATCACAAATTCAAAGCCAGACTCAGCAACTTAATGAGACCCTAAGCAACTTAGAGAGACCCTGTCTCAACATAAAAAATAAAAAGGGCTGGGAATGTGGCTCTGTGGCTCAGTGCTTAATGGTGCCCCTGGGTTCAATCACCAGTACAAAAAAAAAAAAAAAAGTTTAAACTCATTAAAAGAAAAATGTTCTATATTAATTTTAACAATACAAAACCAAAAATATAAGCTACATGAGAAAAAAATTCTAAAATAAATATAAGATATAAAGTATTGGCCGAAATAAAATATTACAAAATGCAATTATTTTAAAACAGTGGTGTCATTATTATCATAAAATATTTAAACTTGTGACAGAAAGCAATAAACAGAACAAGATGTTAGTGATAACATTTACACAACACATTAAATAGCTAACTTGCATGAATATTTATGCACATTTAAACAGCATCAAAATTCATGAAGTACACAAAACAAAGTAAATGAAACCTAGAATTGGATATAAGAAGATTTAATATGATTAGCAAACTTGTTCCCATAGATGCTTACACTGAAGCTCTATCAGTGAAAATTTGACAGAATAAAAGTCCTCAAACAAGTCTTCAAAGTAGAAAGCATTCAAATTATGTAATTTGATCATCACATGATACAATGAAAATTTAGGAAGTAAAGTAGAAGGAAAAAATGGGCATCTTAAATACATACTGTGAAGTCCTATTCTCTAGGTTGTAATCTATGTGATTAGTGGTAATTAATGAAACTCTTGGAATCTCAGCTTTTTCACATGAAAATGAAAATAATAATAGCATACACACATAGTGGTTTTGAGGTTTGTTCATCAGGGTTTTAAACTCTGTGTTAGTGGTCTAGGGTTGCCATAACAAAATACCACAGACTGGGTGAGGCAAAAAACAAGTTTACTTTCTAACAGATCTGGAGGCTGGAAATCCAATATCAATGAGTGCCAGCATGCTCAGTGGTAGAGCGCTTGCCCCAATGTGCAAAACCTGGGTTCCATCTTAGTTTCTCCCCTCTCCTTCCCTTCCCTCCTTTCTCATGGTTGGGTTCTGGTGAGGCCTCCCTTCCTGTCTTGCTGATGGCCACCAACTAACTGTGTCCTTATATGACCTTTCTTCCAAGTGTGAGAATCCCTAGTATCTGTTCCTCATTTTATATGGATGCTAGCCCTGCAGCATTAAATCATGTTGATTAAAACTCCGGATAAAAAATATTTTAAAGAACCAATTGGGTTTTGACTCCAAAATATCAGTATAACCCAGAACCATATAGACTTTCTTATGCTACATTCTTATGCTACCATAAGTACTTTCTTATGCTACAAAATAATAACAAAGGAAGGAAAAGTAATAAAGAAAGGGACAGAGAAAATATTTTCTGCCCTATGAAATTGCAAATTATTCTAATTCCTTAATAGCTATTCATTCCTTAATAATATATTAATGCATTCAGACCTTTTGGATAATGTGTACCAAGGCAATTTGTTACTGGCAGGGAGACTATCTTTCCTATATACTGCTTCATAAATATTGAATATACACAAAGGTATTGTTGAAAGTGTCATAGGAACAGAATTATTGATTTTATCTAGGGGTAATTAAAATGTATCAATTTTTAGTCTTTAAAATAAGGGAACAGGGGGAGGGAGAAGGCATGGGAAAGGGGAAGTAATGGGGACTGAATTAGAACAAATCATATTCCATGCTCTTATCATTTTTTCAAAATGAATTATAATGTCATGTATAACTAAAAAGAACCAATATAAATAATATTAGTTCATGACTAAAGTTGGCTTTAATTACTGAATATTAATAAGCAGTAATATAGTCAATGTTTGAAAGATATCTCTGGTGTTAACTGGAGGATGAAATGAAGGGAAAGATGATTGGTCATCTGAAGTGTAAGGGTCACATGAAGAAAGGATGCCGTTAGCATTTGAGTTATCACAATTTACCCACAGTGACCCTCACATGTGCTATCCTTTCAGTAAAAAAAAAGACTAAAATGTATTTAAGCATGGCATTATTAGATGTAACTTTTTGGGAAATGATTCCATTGTATAAAATGAATTGGAAACATCAGAAATAAAAGTATTGACCATGTATCAAAATATAAGACAGATCACTTTCATTTTGCACTGTTTTTTTTTCTGTTCATATCATTTTATTATAATTTAAGATAATATCTAATAATGATTTATATGTCTTACTTTAATTCTTTGCCTTAACCTATATTTCTCTGTCTCTCAGTGAAATATTACTAAAGAATAGCACTGCTGTCTTACCAAGAAACAAAACAATGTGTAATGCCCAGAATCTTGAATTGGGTTTTGTCTGATTTCTTATCTGCTTACAGCATTTATGGAGATAAACTTGAAATAACACTCATATTTTCTGACTGGGAATTGTGTGTGTGTGTGTGTGTGTGTGTGTATATATATATATATCACCTCAAGATTAAACTATTTTTGTTTGACAAGAAATCATAAGAAGTGTTTTTCTGAATAAGCACTGTTCTATCTTCAATGACCAATGGTCAGTATCTCTTTAATATCTTTGCACTTGGAGTCCTTGCAAACTCAGACATTTGTGATATATTAAAAGCCAACATTCTTCACTTGTGTGACCCACAGTGAAAACATGTTCTCAATTGCAGAGCACATATTGCTACAAGCATATAATAGGCTTAAACAAGTAGAGAAAAGGGTGGAAATAACAAAAAGTAAAAACCAATGCCATCTTGGTAAGAATCATCACTCAGTGGGTAATAGAGAAATATGCAAAGTAAAGTGAATTAGGTGAATTAGTATATGAAATGGGAGCATTATAATTAAATTGCATTAGTTTTAGAAACTATGTAATCTACTAAATTCACAAGCTGTTTATATTCCAAGAAAAGGTTTTAATTGAAGAGGTGTTTTGTTTTAAATTTTAAAACTATTTTGTCACTATGCCATTAAAATTCCCTAGCTATTTTTTCCCCATATGCCATTTAAATGCAGTATGGCATTAGTTTCCAGGCATAAACATTTAAATAGGTGTCTGGCCACTACCTAATATTTTTGCTCAGAACATTTTGTACTATTTATGCTTATCTTCTTGTTTGCCTGTTGGGTTCAGAATAATGATATCAGATTATGTAAATTCCATACTGGGAAACAAATGCATTGAGACTTAAGATCCTACCAAAAAGAAGCTACACTAAAATTATCATCACAAATATATTTAGGGTCTGTCATTTTACTTTCTTCATTATCCTTCTGATTCTTGTGTTTCTGCCCTTTTTTCTAACTCGACAATTATTTGCAGGACTCAGAAATTCCCTTATATTCATTACCTGTGGGTCTTTCCCCAATCTAACGAATTGTATGAAACTGCAATGAGAACAAATAATCCAGGTCTCAAGGTTCAAGAGCTCTAATTTGCTTGAGTCTTATCAGAGGTATTTACCTGCCTTCTATCTTTTTTGGAAGAAAGCAGTAAATAAGTACACACATAAAACCCTACAGTCATCAATTTCCTAATCAACCATTAACACATTTACCCATATTTACTGAATGTCTGGCACTTTCGAGGTAATCAGATAATTTGGGAGGTGTTGGAGACAACTTTCTTGTTCTCACAGAACCTTTAGGTTAGTAGGTATAGCTTTTTTTTTCTTGTTTTTTTTTTTTAGATATACATGACAGTAAGGTTTATTTTGACATATTACACATACATGGAGTAAAACATATTTGAATTAGGATCTTATTAGTGTGGTTGTACATAATGTGGAGATTCACTGGTCGAGTATTCATATAGGAAAGTTACGTCCAATTCACCAATTCATTCTACTCTTTCCTATCCCCATCGCCCTACTCTCCCTCCCCCACCCATTCCTTTTTGTCTAATCCAATGAACTTCTATTCTTCCCTTCCCTCTAGTGGGCGTGGTTTTAATATAACTTTCTTCATGTATTTACCTTAATTACCTAAACCTTACAAATTGCTCTAAAAAAACTGGCAACTTGCCCAAATGTATATGCTGAGCATCTGAATGCTGATAACAAGGGACTGTCAAGCATGCACTGCACCATAAAAGAACCACTAGAGAGAGAGAAAAACCCATCGTTTTTGTAGGACAACAATGCCGCTATGATCTATGAGCTAGAAATGGCTTGTCAAGTTCTGTGATCCACAACAATGCCCCACTAATCGTGTGAAAAGAATAACTCTCTGGTCTTCTCAACTGAAACTATTGGAACCTTCCATGGAGTCCTTTGCTCAGAGTTCAATTGCTTTACCATTATAGTTAGGAAAAAAAAAAAAAGCCCTTTCTACATGACAGGGTTAAATACATAGGAAAGTTAGCTTTGGGTTATAATAGAAGCAGAGCAATTTAATGGCAGACCTCATGTAGCCATTAGAAAACCAAACCTCAGCTTTCTTAAACTGCTTTCAATGAGGATTGTGTGGGTCAGGAAATTTACAAAACAATTTTCAGAGAAGAATCCTAGTGTATTTTAATGAAAAATTGTCAGGAGTTTTAAATTTTTCTTTTACTATTTTCTGTCTTTCTTTTTCGTTTTTGTAGGTAGTTTTAAATTCATAGCAAAGTTGAGAGGAAGGAGCAAGAGAATTCCTATGTAGCCCCTGCCTGGAGCATGCATGGACTGCATTATAGAGCATCATCTGCATACCCCATGCAAGTGTGACATTTTTTACAATTGCTGAAACTAAGTTGACACATTATTATTATCAAAAGACCATAGTTTACATTAGGGTTCACTCTTGGTGGTGTAGTTTCTATGGCCTTAGACAAATATTTAGACAGATATCCAGCATTAGTACAGTGTCATTCAAAGTACTTTTACCCCCCTAAAGATATCCTCTATGCTCCACCTATTTATCCATCCCTGTTAACAACTCTTGGCAACACTGCTTTTTTTACTCTTTCCATAGTTTTACCTTTTCTAGAATACCAGATAGGTGAAATTACTTAATATGTGGCTTGTTATGTTTATTACTTTCACTTAGTAATATGCACTTTAGTTTTCTCCATGTCTTTTTGTGGCTTGACCTTTCTTCTTAGCATTAGAGGACATTCCACTGACTGGAAGTGTTACAGTTTGTTTATCCATTTTCCATTTAAAAACCAGTTCCGGGAATTATGAATAAAGCTACTATAAATTATCTTGGGCAGTTTGTGGAAGGGGCATTAATTTTCAATTCTTTTGTATAAATACAAAAAAAATGTATTTACAGAGTGTTGAGTCAGGAAGTACGGTTATGCTTAGTTTTTCGAAAAATTGTGAGAATTCTTGCAAAGCATCTCCACCATTCTGCAATCCCCCCAGTTGTAAATGTGAGTTCTTGCTAATTTCATCTTTGCTAGACTTTGGTGAGATCAGCGTTCTAGATTTTTGGCCATTCTAATAGTGTGTAGTGGTACCAAATTTTTCTTTTAATTTGCTTTTTTTCCTGATGGCATAAATTGTAGGGTATCTTTTCCATATGCTTACTTGAAATCAGTATATCTTCTGTGATAAAATGTCTATTCAGGTCTTTTATCATTTTAAATGTTAAATATTTCATTGTCCAGTAAGTTCTTTGTATATATTAGATGGCAATCCTTTATCAGGGGTGTTGTTTGCAAATATTTTCTTTCAATGTGTGACTTGTTTTTTATTTCTCTTGGCAATGTCTCTTGAAGAGCAACAAAATCTTAAATATTAATGAAACCGAGCTTACCAATTCTTTTTATTGTAGATGATTCTTTTTGTGTTGTATTTAAACAGTCATTTCCAAGCAAAACATCATTAGCTTCTCTCCTATTCGATCTGCTAGGATTTTTGTGTTTTACATTGAATTTATGATCCATTTGGAATTAATTTTTGTAAGGAATATGAAATCTACATCTAGACTACATTTTTAAGCATAAGGGTGTCCAGTTATTCAAACACCATTTATTGAAAGGGCCATCTTTCACCATTGTATTTTCTTTGTTTCGTCAAAGATGAGTTGACTCTATTTATGCAGCTCTGTTTCTGGCTTTCTATTCTATTCTACTGATCTATTTATCTCTTCTTTATTACCAGTACCACACTTTATTACTTTAGCTTAATGGTAGTCTTCATGAAGGGCAATGTCCATCCTCCAACTTTGTGATTATTTGGCATTGTGTTGGCTGTTCTTTTGCCTCTTTGTACAAACCTTAAAATCAGTTTGGTGATATCCACAAAATCACTTTCTGAGAATTGGTTGAAATTGGATGAAATCTACAAATCAAGTTAAGAAGAACTAAAAGCTTGACGAAATTGAATCTCTCTCCTTTTACTTAGTTCTATTTTGATTTTTAAATCAAAGTTTTAAAAAACTCTTTATACAGGTCTATGCATATTTTATTAGATTTGTGTCTAAGAATTTCATTTTTGGAGACTATTATTTAAATGGTACTGTGTTTTTAATTTTAAATTGCACTTGTTCTTTGTTTTGTGTAGGAAAACTGTTGACTTTTATAGATTAACCTTGTATCCTGCAAACTTGATGTGTGTCAATTTAGGTTCATCAATTGTAAAAAAAAATAAATAAATATATAAAATATCACTCTTGGATGGAGTATGCAGATGATGCTCTATAATGGAGTCCATACATGCTCCAGGCAGGGACTACATAGGATTTCTCTATTCCTTCCTCTCAATTTTGCTGTGAATCTAAAATTGCTTTACAAAAAAAAAAAAAAAAAAAAGATGACTGAAATCATAGATACTTTTGAACTTTATATATACTGCTTTTCTGTCCTTATGATAAAGTTCAAAATATAAATTAGGTACCATAAGAAATTAGAAATAATAACTAATAATGAAATTATTTAAACAATATACTGTAATAAAAGACGTGAATGTGTTGTCCTCAACCTCAAGATATCTCATTTATCTTAACAACCTCAGCAAATATTTTTTTTCTTTTGAGAACTTTTACCTTTTCAATAAGAGAAAGCACTTTTTGTCTTCTCTCTCTCTCTCTCTCTCTCTCTCTCTCTCTCTCTCTTGCAAATCTGAATTGTCAACAGGACTAATTGTGCACTGTATTAAATAAAATAAGGATTACTTTTAAAAGAGGCATTACCACACCACACCCATCAATCTGATAAAAGAGATGGCTACTAAATAACTAATGGGCAGAGAAGTGGCAGATACAACATGAATGCACTGGACAAAGAGATTATTTGTACCCCGGCAAGATTGAGTGAATGGTGCAAGATTTCATCAGTTTACTGAGAACAGCATACAATCTAAAATTTGTGAATTATTTTTGGAATTTTCAATTTAATATTTTTAGACTGTACTTGACCATAGTAATTAAAATTGAAAATGTGGAAAATGGGCACTAGCTTATTAGTTTTTTCTCTTTTTCCTCTTTCAGCCCAGTTACAGGTTTATTAATTTTATTGAGTTTGTAAAGACCATTCAAGCACACTTTTGTTTTCATTGATTTTCATTACTGTCTTTTTTTCCAGTTTCATTGATTTATGCTCTTTTTTGTACAATTTTTTCTTTTTCTGAGTACTTCAAATTCAATTTGTTCTTCTTTCTCTAATTTCCTAAAGTGGAAAGTGAAAGCTTAAATTACTGGTTTTGATCTTCTTTCTTTTCTCATATATGCAGCCAAAGCTAAAAAGTGCATTCTAAGTACTGCTCTCAGTGCACCCTACCAATTTTTTATTTTGTATTTTCATTTAGTTAAAAGTCTTAATTTTTGTCTTTGACCCCTGTATTATTTAGATGTGCTATTTAATTTCCAAATATTTATGGATTTTCTATCCATCTTTCTGTTATTGGTTTCTAGTTTAATTTTATTGTGGTTTGAAAGAAGACATTTGATTTCTACTCTTAAATTTGCCCAGGTATGCTTTATGAACCAGAATGTAGGTTATCTTGGTTAATGTCCCATGTGAGCTTGAGAAAAATGTGTATTTTGCTGTTGTTGGATGAAATAGTCTATAGATGTCAATTATATCCTGTTCATTGATGGTGTTGTTGAATTCAACTAAGTTTTTACTGAATTTCTGCCTGCTTGGTCTGTCCATTTCTAATCAGAGGGGAGGTGAAATCTCCAGTAGTGGATTCATCTATTTCTCTGTGTAGTTCTATAATTTTTTGCCTCATGTGTTTTGACACTAATGTATTTTAACACTTTGGGATATAAACATTAAGAATTATATCTTCTCAGAGAATTGACCCACAGATCAGTACATAATATCCTCCTATATTCCTGGTAGGTTTCTTTTTTCTTCCTCCAAAGTCTGCTGGGTGAAATGAACATAAATATTCTTGACTTCTTTCAAATAGTGTTGGCATGACATATCTTTCTCTATTTACTTTTAATCTATATGTGTCTTTCTATATTAAAGTGGATTTCTCATAGTCAACATATAGTAAAGTCTTGGGTTTTTTAAATATTGATAATTTATTTTAGTTGGAACATTTTGACTAATGATATTCAAAGTAATTATTGATACAGTTGGAATTTTATCCATCATATTTGTTAGTTTCCTATTTGTTGCCATGGTTCTTTTCCTTACTTTTGTATTCCAAGTTTTTTTTTTTTTTTTGTCTACTGTGATCTTGAATACCTTATATGATTTAATTTTATTTTCATTTTTAGCATATCAATTCTATGTCCTTTTAATCTTTTTTGGCAGTTGCTCTAGAGTTTGCAATATAGAGTTAGGAGTAATCCATGTCTTTTCACACAAAACTATACCAACTTCACAACTAGTGTGAGTACCTTAGAATAAAAATATAATCCTCCAGTAATCCTAGTGGCTTGGGAGGCTCAGACAGGAGTATCTCGAGTTCAAAGCCAGCTTCAGCAATGGTGAGGCACTAAGCAACTAACTCAGTGAGACCCTCTCTCTAAATAAAATACAAAATAGACTAGGAATGTGGCTCAGTGGTTGCTTGCCCCTGGGTTCAATCCCCAGGACCAAACAAACAAACAAAAAATACAATCCTAATTCCTGTCTCCCATTTCTTATATCATTAAGGTTTTTCATTTCACTTATATATAAGCATACATAAGCAAAAAGATATGGTATATATGTAAGCTTGTTTAATCAAAGACATTGTTGCTACTATTAGTTTGAGATAGCTGTTAAGTATTAGTTAAATCATGAATAACAAAATTAAAATGTTCATTCTACCCTCACTTATTCTCTAATGATCTTCGTTTCTTTATGGTATGCCTCTCAAACTTTTATCATTATGCCACTCTCTAAAGAACTTCTTTTTAACATTTATTGAAATGCAGGTCTACTGGCAACAAATTCTCAATTTTTGTATGTCTGATAAAGACTTTACTTATCCTTCATTTCTATAGGATAATTTCTCAGAATACAGAATTCTCAGTTGGTGGATTTTTTCTCTTTAACATTTTAAATATTTTGTTCCACTGTCTCCTTGCTTGCATGCTTTATGACAAGTCATATGTAAATTTTATCTGCGAAAGGAGGGGTTTTCTCCCCTCCAACTTCTTTCAGGATTTTTTATTTTTTTTTAATTTTCTGCAATTGGAATATGATATAGCTGGCTGTAGTGTTTGAGGAGGGTGGTTATTTTCATAGTGTTTTCTGAGCTTCCAGGATCTTTGGTGTGGAGTCTGACATTATTTGGGGAAGGTGTAGTTATTGTTTCAAGGTGATTTTTTTCTGTTCTTTCTTTTTTCTCTTTCTTCTCTTCCCGTCACATATATGTTGTACCTTTTGCAGTTGTCCTACATTTATTGCATAGTCTATTATGATTTTTTTCAGCATGTTTTCCTGTGCTTTTCAGTTTGGGTAGTTTTTATTGAGATATCTTCAATCTCAGAGATTTTTTTCTACCGTGGTTTCCAGACCTCTGCTTAGCTCATCAAAGACTTTCTTTATTTCTTTTACAGTGTAATGAATCCCTGGCATTTTTTTGAGTTCCTTCTTAGAAATTATATTTCTCTGCTTGCATTGCCTATCTGTTTTTGAATTCTGTCTACTTTATCCATTAGATCCCTTAACATATTCATCATAATTATTTCAAGGGACCAATCTGCTTATTCCAACATCCCTGCCACACCTGAATCTCCTTCTGATGCTTGTTATGCTTCCGGCTGTTTTTATTTCCATTTAGTATGATTTTTTTTAATATGGCCATGCATAATGCTGTGACACATGATAATAAGGAGAATTCTGTAGTCCTGTGATTAGGGGTCAGTCTTCATAAGTCTATGTCTTTGGCTTCAGGATTGTGAACTCACAATCCTGTTCCCCCTTACCTTTGGCGTGACTGAATAGCTAGACCACTCAGGAATTTAGTATTTCTTTTATCCCATATGGAAGGCTAGAGTCAGTTGTAATTGGATGGTTTCTTTCCCCTGGATCAGTTACTAAGTTTAGATACAATTAGCCTCCCACATCCACAGTACCACATCTATGGTTTCAACCCACTGAAGATTAAAAGTATGCAAAAAAAAAAAATCAGTCTATACCGGACATGTATAGACTTTTTACTTATTATGCCCTAAGAAATACAATATAAGAACTATTTACATGATATTTATATTAACTATGTTACTATTATGATTTGGAAGTGATGTGTCCCCTTTGGATGTGAAGTGTCCCCCAAAATATCATGTGTGAGACAATAAAAGAAGGTTTAGAGGAGAAATTACTTATTATGAGAGCTTTAACCTAATCAGTGAATTAATCCCATGATGGGATTAACTGGGTGGTAGCTAAAGGCAGATAGGTTGTGGCTGGGCTGAAGGTAGTGAGTCACTGGGGGTGTGGCTTTGGGGTATGGATTTTGTATCTGGCCAGTGAAGCTTTTCTCTACTTTCTAGTCATCATGTGAGGCACTTCCCTCCACCTCACTGTCATGATGTTCTGCCTCTCCTTTAGTCCAGAG
The DNA here is from genome assembly GCF_021218885.2 of Marmota monax. Taxonomy (NCBI): domain Eukaryota; kingdom Metazoa; phylum Chordata; class Mammalia; order Rodentia; family Sciuridae; genus Marmota; species Marmota monax. The sequence continues at coordinate 1,369,844 of NW_026694880.1, read as the reverse complement.
GAATGGTGCCTTTGAAATTGTGAGCCCTCAAGTAAACTTCCTTCCCCAAAGTTGTTCTTATCATGTCTTTTAGTCACAGCAGAAAAAAGCTGACTAAAAAAATTAGGTATTATAAGTAATCTAGACATGATTGAAATTACATGAAAGGATATATATAGAGACTATATTGAAATACTAAACCATTTTATATAGTATAAATGAGTATGCACGGATTCTGGTATCCATTGTGGGGCCCTAAATAATCTCCTTGGGATACAAAAAGACAACTGTAGTTTTTCCTCAGGGCAAATTTTGTTAAGTAACAGAATGCACTGGAGTGTTTGTAGATAGTTCTTTTTCTCTCTCCCTGTTGGAAATATAAAGGGAATTTTTCTTCCTTATTCACTGCAAGAAATTGGTAGAGTTTCAGGAGATAAAACTCACAAAATTATGAGGATCTTGCCTATGACTGAGTCCCCTGAAGTTGTTATCTCCTGGTTTCCTTCACATTGACCCTCCAGTCAATTACAGTTTCTAGCACAGCACTGGTTCTTATGTAAGTTTCAGCATATGAGTCTTTGCTTCAGTAAGTTAAGACTTCTTGTATTCCTATCTGTTTCTCCAATATTGGGGACCAATGTTGATCCTGTGTCCTCACCACTCATACATATCCAAGAAGAGATGTCAATTTTTTAGTTTATTCACATTTTTACTTGTTAGATTGAAGCAGTAATTTCTGAAGTTCCTAACTTGTACCAGAAACTAGAAAAGCAATTTTCTCTTTTTATAAATCTTTAAAGAGTAGAAAATGAAGTTAGTAGCCTAGTAGATTTACTAAACTACTTGCATTAAAAGCAAAAGAAGAAAAGATAGTATCTAAACACTTTTTTAGAAATAAAAAGAAATACATTTTTAAACACAGAAACAGTATTTCATAAATACGTTTTGAGGATTCAAGGTGTGGTAGAGGAGAAATTTCAGATGATAGAGCTCAGTTCCTGATAAATGCAAACTGTGCCCAAATCAAGCACCATAATGAAATCTATTCTGCCACAATTATTATGAGAAGAAATGAACTCCTTTGAATCACAACACTCAAATGTAATTCTAACTCTCCCCTCATCTTCCTAAGACCTAGACCTTAAAAAGAAAAAAAAAATGGCCTTTCTACTCCAAGATTCCCTTCCTCTTGAAAAAAATGTGTGATACCCACCCTGGTAACTCCTTTTCAACTTCTAGTGCCAATGTTATACAATAAACTAATATTAGTATCTTGATGATTAGGGACAAGAAACATGAAGTATTACGTAGTCACAGATAAGGATTTGGAAGCAAAATGAATAAAGATAGTTAGGAGGATATGTATGTGTGAGCTTGGGTTTGCCTTTTATTTGCTACAACTTGCTTAAGAAATGAAATCTGATATGCCCTAATGTTAGAGGACAGGTTTTTTGCAGGGTTGACTTCAAATTTTTTTATTTAAAATTCTGTTTAATTATTGAATTACACATACCATGCATTTCCTTGTATGTCCTATATAATACAAAACAAAAGAACTGAGGAATTAATATAAGCTCAAAGAGCTAAATTAACTTCTATATTATTTGAATAAAAGCAACATGACACAAGAATCATATATATGATGTCCAAATCTTGACTGTTCTTCTAATTATTTAAAAATATGCATTAATATCATAACTTACAAATTAGAAAATTATTTTTTTACAAAACTTAAATTATGTAGATTAGTAATATTGCAAATGTTTCTAAAAGAATAACACATATTTTTCAAAGAGAAACACAACCAAATACAACAATTCCTGTACTAAATATAATAAAGGTAAATTTTCTTGAAATAGTAGCTGAGATATTTATTCTAGAGTAGAAACTCACACATTTCTTTATTATAAAGTTACTATATTCAAGGTAACATTGTACTTAGTAAAAGTATTATGCGATACTTGTTAAAAAGTAAATTAAAAATTAATAGAAGTAAAATGAAAAATAACATTTTTCTTATTGAATGAGATTTTTTTGAACATGACTTGAAGTTGAAATGTCTAGTTTAAACAGGTTTGGGCACTCCTAGTATGTTCACTGAGTTATAAGAACTACATACTTCATGGCTAAAACTCTGTTCCTAAGTTATGGATATAAATATGAAAATGTGTCTTCCATCAGTTGTCACCCTCAGGAAACTGGCCTTTACTCAAATCCTTTTGATGCCTTCAGAATTCTTTTTCTCTTCCTCTCTGTTGCCAGAAGTGTCACACGTTGAGACAAAGAATGAGCAAAACTAAGCAGTATGAGACATTTTGGACTTGTAATTCTCAAATTGTTCAGGTACATTTTTTCATAATAGAGATTCCTCAAAAAATTAATAAAAGAACTACCATATGACCTAGGGATACCTCTTTTGGGTATATAACCAAAGGAATAAAATTACCACTTCATAAGTTTAATATGCTGTTCTAGAATGATTGCAATATTATTGACACTAGACACCTTATGGAAACAACCAAAGTATCAGTCCAGTCAATAAATGAAAGAACAAAAAAAAATATGACATACAAGTTTATGAATGTGTTTGTGTTTAATAAGCCAGGAATAGAAAGAAAAATACTTTATTATCTCATATCTATAATTAAAAATATTAATCAATTATATAGAAACAATAGAGTAAAAAGATGGATGGTGATTGCCAGCAGGGAGGTGGACGGCAAGATATGGGTCAAAGGACACAAAGTTGTGGTTGTACAGAAAGAATAAATCTACATATCCATGTGCAAGTTGAGAACTATAGTTAATAATTTTGTATTATACACTGGTAATTTGCCAAGAGAGTAGATTTTAGATATTCTTACCATTAAAAAAGAGATGTTGGGCATGTTAATTCTACAACATGCATAAATGAAGACAAGTATATAAAATGTTCATGCTATGAACCTCAACTTTATGCAATAAAAATGAATAAATTTCTTGGAAGAGAAATTTCATAAATATAAAGAATTGCAGAGTTGTAAGACACCAAAATGCCACAGACCAAAAAAGGGATTTCAGGATATTTCACTCAGAAACCCAAGTGCTGATCATAAAAGTAGAGAAAAATATGATGAGTGACAACAATGGAGAAAGGATGGTGAAGCATGTGATATCCTAAAAATGTCCCAAGCAATGGTTGAAGGAGAATAGTAACCAGGCATGGAAAAGAGCCAGATGGAAGGGAAATGTTGTATCAGTCAGAGAATATTTGGCAGCATTTAAATGTTGATCCAGAATTCCTGTTCCTGTATGTAAGGGTGGCCAATCTGGAATTTGGGGATAGATACTGACATCTGCAATCTTAGAATAGTTCAATTTCTTCCTCTCACCTTCCTCCAGCCTCTGCATCTCAGCAACGTATTCTTCAATGATTTCTAATTCCAAAGACTTCTTGAGTTGGCAGTTGACTCTGTTACCTTGAATTTTGTCATCCACCTTCTTCCTCTTTCAGATGATTATTACTATTTCTTCTCTCTGTGGTTTCTTAGGGTTTCTTTCAAAGCCCTTGAATAATTTAATCACCTGCTTAAAACCCAAAAGAAGGTCACAAAGAGTGCTTTAAAATCTGAACACTTTTCTCCCTATATTACACATTTCTTTTATCAGTACTGCACAGTTTGCCTGAATTTTAAAGGCAATTACACTTGTAAAATTCTAAAGACCCCACATTTGTGTTTTAACATCCACACCAATGAATTTCTGGTAGAGGTATTTATGCCAGATTCATTTTCACCCTTGGAGAATATGATACTGCTTTTGTTATCTTCTCTCTGGCATGACGTGCAATAAACCACCTGATATTTATAGCAATGCCCTTTTTCTTTCTACATACAAACCGCCTTCAACTGAGAATTTTGATCCTTTTTCTATAGAACATTGGGTTCTCAGTAGCATTTCTAAATTAGGGAATTGGACTGTTAAACCTTTCTCTATTACCCATGTTCAATGTCACCTTTCTGGCTTTTTTTTTCAGCATGAAAGATTTCTGCCACCTGTCCTCCTGATTTCTGCCAAGTCTAGAATATGAGGTGTTACCTTTTGTCCAACCCTATTCCTTATCTATTGAAATTGTTCATGGGTTGACCTGCAACATTCAACCAAAAAGCTATGACAGTAACCTCCGCAAATGTGGTTTGAATAGAAGGAATGAATGTTGCAAGTACAAATGTAACTGAAAAAGTCAGGGAGTAATGGTAAATATTTGTCAAACTAAATGACTATGAATGGCTTTGACCTTCGATATAATTACTGCCTAAATTATCTTCAGGAAAAGTGTCAACTATATATCCTACAAACGTGTACAGACACACACACACACACACACACACACACACCAACGCTGTGAGATACTGATTTTTTTTTTTTAGGTCAATTCCTCAGGGTTCCTTTCTATCTTATTTTTCTCAGGGCCATCTATAAATCTTTGACACAACTTGTGTTGGTTATTGCAAATCTGTAGCTCCATATAATTGTAGAATTTATGGTTAAAGTGTTTTTCTTATGACAATATAGATTACATTACTGTGTCTCGATGGCAGGTTACTAAGTTGAGCCTCCATGTATATAAATAACTCTAGTTTCACTCACCCTCTTTGGATTATCCCAAAGTTGTACAGACAGCTACATTTGTTTCAGTCTTCCTCACAAGCACAGCACAGTGAATCTGAGGTCCAATGAACTATCTTAAGTGCCAGTGAACAGATTGACCCCAACTCCAGGACCTCTTAATCTGATACTTTGTTTAGTCATTTGATGCTAAGCATGGCAGACAAGACCCACCAGCAAAGCACATTTGGAATGGTAACATAATGCCCTATATCCTTATGGTAGATTAAACAGAACCACTGCTCTGTGATTTCAAAAGAGAAAAATCTCAGAATATCATATATTTTAAGAAATTATCATAAATGACAAATATACATTGTCTCAAATACTTAGCCTTTCTACATTACCAATGAATGAAGACTATTTTTGAGGTTGGTGAAAGGAAATGTAGGAGAATTTGAAGACAAATGCCATGTAAGGAAATTTCTAAATAAAAATGTGCCAGGAAAATAATGAGTTTTCTCAAGTCATTTTAAATCATCATAATGGGACAAAACAGAAACATTTATATATATATATATATATACACACACACACACACACACACACATATATATATATATATATATATATATATATATATATATATATACACACATATATGAAGGATATGAATGCCTTATTTCCACTGGGATAATTGCTATCATTGCCATAATTTACTTATACATTTTCTACATAAATTTGTATTAAAAGCACACACACACACACACACACACACAGAGGTTTTGCCTGTTTTAATATGTCTATATCAATGATATATTCTGTATTATTTTACAAATTTTGTTTTATTATATTTGTGAGATTATACTTATGAAATTCCTCCACATGGGTAGGTGTGGCTTCTGTTCATGAATTTTCATGACTACATAATAGTGTAGTGCATAAAAATGTCACAATTCAATTATTGCCATCTTTTTGGTTGGAGGTTATGGTAGATAATGGATTTATGAAAAGTTAGAATTCATGTGTCTTTCCATAACTGTTTTCTTTCACGGAGTTTGACTTTTAAAAAAGTACTCCTTTCTACTCTTTTAAAGCAGGCCATAAAGATATTTTCCTGGGTATTCTTCCAAAATTTTGAAGGTTTTCTTTTTTGCATTAGTGACTTGATTTGCCTGGAATTGATTTTCATATATTGTATAACAAGGAAAGAATTCAGGTTTATTACAAAAGAAATGATGGCTGTGTTGTGCCATTAGTAATCATGCTGTGGATTCTGGCACATGTAATTTATCAGATTAATTTGGATATTTTTTTTTTTTTTGGAGTGGTAGTTTCCTAAGATTGCTGTAACAAAATACCACAAGTAGGATGGCATGCAATAACAAAAACTTATTCTCATAGTTACAGAGACTGAAAGTCTGAAATAGAGGCTTGGGAAGGATAATGCTCCCACTGAAATATGTGGGAGAATATTTCCTTTTCTCTTTTAGCTTCTGGTGTTTGCCAGCAATCTTTAGTTTTTCTTAGCTTGTAGGTACATCACTCCAATATCTGCTTCTATTATTACATCTTCTCCTTGCATGTCTCTGTCTCTGCATCTGCCATCTCTGAACCTGTACATGTGCCATACTGAATTAAGGGCCCACCCTTCTCCAGTAGGACCTCCTCTTAGCTAATTATCTCTGTAATAAACCCATGTCCAAATAGCTTTACATTATAAAATACTAAAAATTAAGACTTTTTTTTGAGGAGTACAATTTGACTCTTCCTTATTTCACTGAAAGAAGATTCACAAATGGAGACTGTTGAATGTGGGTTCATATTCATACTTAAGTTTGGTCATTATTATTTATTTATGAGAGTAGCCTTTAATCTTTTATTTTCCTATCTCTTCCATCATTTTGCCCATTACAAGGAGACTTTTCTAACCTACATAAGATGCCTCTACACTAATTTTGTTCTGCCTTCTTTTTTCACTTCCCACTACTTTTTCTTTTTTTTTTTCCCCACAGTTAATATTATTATTCAGGTTTAAACACATTGATTTAGGTTTACCACTATTTTACCATTTACTTCTTAAATCTTTTTTTATAGAATTATTTTCCTTCATTCTGAATTGTATGCTTTGGAAGTTCCTATAGTGAGATTTTGTTGGTAGGAAAATCTTTGGAAATTTCTGTTTTAATTTTGTTTTGTCTTTGGGAAACATTTTGCCCCCACTCAAAATATTTATCTGGGGACATGTATAGAATCTGGAAGTTACTTTCCCTCTGAATTTAAAAGAATTTATTCCACTGTATTTTGGTTTTCATTGCTTATGCAGAGGAATCAGCTGTAATCCTAATTACTGCTCTTTTGTTGGTAATAGTTCTATTCAATCAGTTTTCACATTCTTTAGTGGTCTGCAGTTTCACTAGAAGACCTAACAGCAAAGTTCAATTATTTATCCTTAAAATTCTTTGAAATTCTTGAATCTAAGGATTCCTATGTTAAAAAGCCACTAGCAATTCTTAATCATTAAGGAAACACATATTGCCTTTTCCTATGTGAATCATATCTATCTATCTATCTATATATATCTTAAGCAGGATAAATGTTAATAGATAAATCTGGGTAAAGGTTAAAAGAGAGTTCCATAAATTATCTTTTAACTATTTGTAAGTTTAAAATTATTATCAATTGTTTTCATGTAACTAAAAACAACATAACATTTGGGTTTTGTTTCTATTTTTTTTTTTAGACTCACTTGATCCTTGCTCCTATCTGCACTTGTTTTTAAGTCTATTTTTATATTTTCACTCAAGCTTATTTTTATTATCCTACATATATTCTATCATTCTAATATGTAAAATCCTTAGGATAATTAATATTTTTTAAAGAGAGAGAGAGAGAGAATTTTTTAATATTTATTTTTTTAGTTTTCAGTGGACACAACATCTTTATTTTTATTTTTTATGTGGTGCTGAGGATCAAACCCCGCGCCCCACACATGCCAGGCGAGTGCGCTACCGCTTGAGCCACATTCCTAGCCCAAGGATAATTATTTTGACAGTTATGTTTCTGATCACTCCCGCTCATTTAGATTGTTAATGTGTTCTGCAATTTGTAGTGGTATGTATTAATTATTAAGAGTGGTGAGTTTCATTTTGGAATATTTGTACATGTATGCAATATCATTTGATCAGTTTAATTCCCCATTACTTCCCCTTCTCTTTCTTCCTCCCTCCCACTTGTTCTCTTCCTCTACTCCAATGGTTGCCCTTCTAGTTCAGAACACTTTTTTTTTCTCTTTCTCTCTTTCCCTCTAGTTTCCACATGTAAGAGTTTATTTAACTGCCTGTAATAAATCTATAGAGATATTCAAGCCCTGAGTTAAATGAAGTTGCTTTCTTCAAAGAGAATTTTATTTATTCCAGTATAGGCTGAATTTTCACCCCCTCTAAATGCACCTTGAAGCTCTAACCCCCAGCATGACTGTATTTGGAGACAGAGCTTTTAAGGGGGTAATTAAGGTTCAATAAGGTCATAAGGCTTGAACTTCAATCTGATATGACTGGGGCTCTCACAAGAAGAAGCGACATGGAGGGTTAAGTACACAAGAAGACAGCCACCTGCATGCCAAGGAAAGAAATAGTACAAACCAAACCTGTCAGCACCTTAATCTTGAACTTCAGCCTCCATAATATGAGAAATTAAATTTCTGTTATTTAAGCCACCAAGCCTGGTATTTTGTCGTGGTTTTCCTAATGCTTCTCCTAGGAATCCCAAGGCTCTACCAATCCTGGATAGCCTAGCATCATGTTTCAGTTTAGACCCTTCCAGAGGGTACAGACTTACAAAGTGAGTTCTAACCCAGATAGGAGAAGATGGTCATAATATAAGGAAGTTGTACAGAATTAAGTTTAAGTTCAGTGCCATACTAGTAAAAGCTATTCTGATCTTCTCATTTGTATCTTTTGCCTCATCAAGTGTTACTCAACAGAAATTGTCTTCTTTCTAAATCTCTGTGACCTATAATAGAATACCCCATGTCATTAAAACTATGATAGGCAAAAAGAGAACAGGAAAAAAAAATGTATCTACTTTCTTCCAAATACATTTTTTTCTAATAATTTATTTTTAGAGAGTTAAGTTAATTGTGCATGCCCCCCTTCTCTCTCTCTCTCTCTCTCTCTCTCTCTCTCTCTCTCTCTCTCTCTCTCCCCCTTCCCTCCTTTTCTTTCTTGGGATTCATCCCAGGGGTACTTTATCACTTTTTTTCAATTTATAGAAAGAGCCTAAGCATCTCACTAAGTTACTAAAACTTGCCTCAAACTTGTGATCCTCCTGCCTCAGCCTGCCAACTACAGTTACTGGGGCTGTAGGTGTGTGCCACCAGTTTGGGCACATTTTTTTTTCTTTAAAATTGTTTTTGACACTTTTTTTTAAAAAAATATAACATTCAAAAAGATATTGCATTGTATTGAATACACAATTTCCTTCATTTGATGCCTTCTGTAATTTATTCTTCTTCATGTATTCTCAGATACCTCTGGAGAATCCATAGAACTTTAAAACCCATAGCTGAAAAACCACTTGGTAAAAATGCTTCCTTTCCCATCTGCGTAGTTTCTATATTTCTTTAAGGCTAGTCTCCAATTCTCTTTGCATCTCAGTGCCCATGGAACCCACAATCTTTTGGTAAAGACAGACATTGAACTTAATAACCACAGAAAGGTAAATTAAGTAGTATGACAGGTCAGACACAGGGCATTGTGACGCTATAGGAAGACTCTGCTAAACCCAGGTCCGAAAAAACATACACTCTAGAAGAAGGGATGGAGCTTGAGAAAGGGATCTAAGTTCTAGTTGAGCTCTCATGTCTGTTAGGCAGAGTGAGATGGCAATAAGGATGCTCTAGCTAGAGCAGACAGCATTTTCACATCTCTCAGGCAGGATCTGGAATGTGTAGGTATGCACTGAGTTACTAAAACTGACCTCAAACTTGTGATCCTATGGATATGCATAGAGTTGGAGTAGGAAAGAGAAGAGAAAGAGACTTGGGAATAAAGCTGGGACCAGAGCATATAAGTCATGGGCAAGGCAGGGGTCAGTATATACTGTGAACCATCATGAGGAGCTGGGCCTTTAAACTACAGACAGTGGGACCCATTCTGTAGGTCAAAATGCTTTTATTTGGAGGATCAGAACTTCAAATTAAGGTCAAAGCACTTCATCAGGTAACTCTAATCTGGACATGGTCCTAGCTGCCTCTTTTCCTGGGTGGCTTTGGGCAAATGTTGAATTTCTCCACATAACGGGCTCTGTATCTGAAAAAACAAATAGTACTCTTTCATAGAATATATTTCAGGTTATTTATCTAGCCCAAGGTAAGTACAGGATAAATTCTAACTATTGTTATTTAAATATTTGTAAAGCCATTTTGATAGGAGAGTAGAAAATGTGGTAGAGTTAATGATTAAGGTACTAATTGGAGCATTTTATGAGAGAGATGCTAACTTTGTAAATTAAGTTGTACAATGCAGCTAAAGAAAAAAATAGCAGACTTCAGAGGTAACTGTACATGTGACTCACTTGTTATTTTAATATGTACTTTCCTTTGGTATGTTCTGTATTGCAATATTGTTGTTTAGTGTAACAATTCATTCATATTGATGATAATGATCATTGTCATTTGTTCATTTGTTTCTATCCAAAGCAATATAGGGACACTGTGACTACCCAAAAGTCTTACGGATGGAAGAAAAGAAATAAAAGGACAGAAGAGAGTAAACCAGGAGTGAGGGCGGGACAAAGAAGAGGGGGAGAAAGATTACTCTAGTGTATATCAGAATTTTCTAACATTTTAGTCTTCAAGAAGATGGGACTGTGAAATGAAGCCAAGAGACCAAATATCTTATAGTTGAATTTATCTCAAGAGTAATACTTTGAAATCCAATGTGACCCACATCTCCTAAGACTATTCTATATAAGGTCCTGAGATAGCTGAGGGACTCCTACAAGAAATTGGCACTTATCAGTTCAAAACTGTCATCTTCCCACCTACTCAACTAATAATGGCCTATTTACCTCTTCCCTTTTCAGTACCTTATGTGTATAGAAATAAATCTAGCATCCATTTAGAAGATTTATTTTCTTAACTGTGGATATGTACCCAGCTGAAAAAATATTGTAATTTATAATAATTATTTGTTTCAATAATGAAACAATGACCTAGTGGCTAATTAAGGATTATTATATAATATTATTTAAAGAGAAAAGTCAGGGAACAAATTTTTTATTCCTCTTTCCCTGAAAGTGAGTATTTTGGTTAACATTTAGTTTAATTAACTTAAAACTGACTAAATAATTTAATCTCTCCAGGCCTTTAATTTTCATCTCTTAAATTATTTTTTTAATAACAAATAATGTACATATCAAACACAAGTTGAAGACAGGTGTATATATGCTGTATATTTTGCTAATTATTACAATAATGGATGAAATACCTATGTACAACCAGAGCCTTACATACTAAATGAAACTAACCTACTAGATTTGCAAAGCTCACTTGAACTTGAATGGTTTAGAATTCCTATGACACAGGTCTACAAATCTATCAGGTCTCATTTTTGTTCATATACCCAAATGATCATGGAAACTGGTAAAGACAAAATTTAGTCCCCATCAAAATATGTTTAAGCTACTTCTGGGGTTTTCCCAGGGACTCTTCTTTAATGAGTTCAGAAATAAGACCCTTGGCATTTAAGTCTCATTTCTACCTCTTGCTATTATGATGACTTTGGTCAAAGCTCTTTTCTATCTATGACCATCAATGCTACTCCACAAGTGCCCAACGGATCTGCAGATCCCTCTACCTGAATAAGCTTAGCCTTTTACCTAGTCTGGCTGCATGGCTGGTGGCAATCACCATCATACCCAAGGACATTAGGTCTCACTGCTCCCAAAGTCAGGTAACACCACCCAGAAAAAGATGCTGAGTTTGTTTTCCATTTCTTCACTTTACTGTCACAGTTTAATTCAGCCTAATTATTTTTTACTGCTAACCTCTTCCCAGTAGGAGTGAAAATGAAAGCATTTGTTCTCTTTGTAGTAGCTCAGTCTCCCTCCCACATCCACATGGATGGATCTGATTCTTTCATACCAACCAGCAAGTCATAGGATAGCTTAATACAAAGCATGTTCCTAATTGTTTATATGATCACCTTTTCATGTATCTTTGGCTTTTCACCCACGTTTATGAAGAAAACAACCACTTTTCCTTTCTCTCTCTCTCTCTTCCCCCCATCTGCCCTCCCCTATCCTCCCCCCTTCTCCAAATACTATAATTATTTGATTCAACAACCAATAAAAGCAATCTACTTAAAATCCAAAGAGCAGTTTTGACAAGATCCCTTCTTTTAAAGAAGTAAACTGGCTGGTCATGGTTCACACATTTGTGAAGTTTTCAGCAATTTGTGAGTCTATTGCAAGAAGGTCAAAAGTTTGAGACCAGCCTGGGTAACTTCAGCAAATCCCAGTCTCAAAATAAAATTTAAAAAAGGCTGGGGATGTCGCTCAGAAGTTAAAGAGGTTGTTCAGAATGAAAAAGGCACTGGGTTCAATACCAGGTTCAATCCCAGTACTGGAAAGAGGTGGGGGACAGGAGAGAAATTCGATAATTAAAGCAGTAAACTGAAGCAATAACTATCAAATTTAACATCTAAGAAATATCAAAAGGATACATATGAAGATAGAGATTTGATTATTCTAGAGCCAGTATGTAGTCATTGTTTTGAGTTGTCCTTCGTAAGTCGCTGTTACTTTCCCAACATCAATGACTTCTCCTGGAAAACTACATGGCTTCTAAAGATACCTTTAAAATGGTAGAAACAAAATTTTAGAATTTCTTTTGTACAATACACATTGTATTTATTACTTTCTTAAAGAACGGTTCATACTAACAAGTACTTTGTATGTACCATTTAAAAACAGATTATTTGGACTGGGGATGTGGCTCAAGCGGTAGCGTGCTCGCCTGGCATACGCGTGGCACTGGGTTAGATCCTCAGCACCACATAAAAAAATAAAATAAAGATGTTGTGTCCACCGAAAACTAAAAAAAAATACATTAAAAAATTTTCTATCTTTAAAAAAAACAGATTATAAATAAAAAGAAAAGATATATTGTGTAATGAAAATCTATAATGTTAATATGAATCAATTATCCTCAATTTATTTTTATATCTGTGTAGGACCAACATTCCATGGACCACCATACTGATGGCACTCATGAACTCAGTTGAGGAAGGTGGCTGAGATTTCCAGGAGCTTATGTCCCATGCTGGTACCACCTTTTGCCCTGGGTATGATGTATTTGTTTCTACGTTCACATTGCTATCAAGTTGATCAAATAGAGTAATATATAAAATAACTTATAAATCATAATACACTTTAGAAATAAAATGTATTATTATTATAAGAATATTTTAGGAGCTAGAAGCCTCATAAGAAATGCATTATCATTTTTCAGCATTTCATATAACTATAAATGAGCTTAATGCTTTGGATATAATTTCAACTATTAATTTCTGTTCTTGTTGGACAGGTGATTCTCAATTATTACTGTTGGCATTTAAATTTCCATTATAGTAATGACTGTCCATAGCCAGTGCTTAAAATCTGAGGCAGAACTGTGTACCCTTATTAGCTTCCCTCTGTCACCTCACAGGAGGCTCACATCTATCTAGGAACTCGTGAAGAGCATGGAGGAAATCACGGTAACCAGCCTGCTGCAGGATCAAGAAAGCCAAGCTTAGATCAGGGAAAATCAAGACTTTCAATTACATTTTTTTAAGATCATCAAAGATAGAAAAAAAGATTGCAAAATAATTTGAATTCATGTTTAGTAACTTTCAGTAATTACAATTCTTAAGACATTGGATTCATGAATGTGAGAATGGTAAGATCTTTATGCACATAATCAGATTTATTGAGATCTTCATATGTGAAAAGCCTTGTTCTAAGTTCTTTACCAATTTTAATGACTTAACCTGTAAGATTGGCATAAGGAACCATATAATTTCACCCCTGGTTTAAAGACTAAAAATAGAGGCATTAAAGATTAAGTGGTTTAGCTAAGGTCACACATCAGTGGAGGACAAAGCAGGCCTTCCCACTCCCTAGGTTGGCTCCATGTTCTTCACTCTGAATCACTAAACTATATATTTTTATTTTTTAAGAAAACTGAATTTTTAAGGAAACAAATCTTCTAGTTAATCATAAGTCCTCTATATATTCTCAAAACCTCTCCTGGAAGGTGCAAAGGGGAAAGAAGCAGTCACTGCAATACGTGCATACAGTCTATTATACCTCTGCATGTCTACTCTTTTTTTTTTTTTTTTTTTTTTAGTTGTGCCTGGTCCTTTATTTGACTCATTCATTGTATGTGGTGCTGAGAATCTAACCCAGGTCCTAACACATGTGAGGCAAGCACTCTACCACTGAGTCACAACTCCAGCCCATCTACTCTTATTTCATTATCCCAAAATGTCATTTTTACAAGCGTCTTGAAACAAAGCAATCACATTTGTATGAATAGCTGAATAATTCATAATAGAAGTGATCAATAAAACCTGATAATTTTCATGAACTAAAAGAAGCATTAGATGTAGAACCAAGGACAGTTTTAAAGAATATAAAAATAATAAAAATATATGTCAAAGGTAAGCAATATGAAAGCTAGCAGTCACCTCTGAGAGGAAAAGCATGTCACAGAACACCACAGACTGTGGTGTAATTTAATATTTTAAGTAAAAATTAAGAAGGATGAATCATTTTATCTAGTGCCAGATTTCCTAGATACATAATAGAATATAACTGAAAGGTGACTCCCTAAAGTCCACACAGCCTTCATTTGAGAGAAACCATTAATGCACTTGAACTCAGATACCAGCAATAGACTCAGCTATGAGTCACTTCAGCTTGGAATGCAAAAAAAAAAAAAAAAAAAAAAAATAGCACCAAGGAGATGGAATAATCTGGAAATAGTTCTGAGGACCTGTAAAATTTGCTGCTATCTTCCTTCCTTTTTGAATCTGTGAGAAATTACAGATCATTTCTCAGGAGTGCATTCTGCAGTTTTGCACCAGTTAAGTTTCCAGACTGGAAGTGAAAATAGTGTGTGTAGAGAAAAATTGAACTACAGTTACCCAAGGAAACAGAGCCATCACAGCCTTTAGTCAGTGATCTCCAACCTTCTTAAACATCAGAAAACTTTCAGGTTAGTTTTGAAATCTCAAAGCCCAGGATGCAACCAAGAAAAATGAAAGGAAATTATCTGAAGGTGATACCCCTGAATTAATTATTATTTGAAGCTGCAAAGGTTATAAACTATTTCTGTAAAAGCATTTCTCACACATTAACTTGCGGTAGAATCACTCAAGGTTTGTTGAAATGCAATTGCTGGGTGCTGAACCCCAAGTTTCTGATTAAAGTCTGTGCTGGCACCCAAGAGTTTATATTTCTTACAAGTGTCAAGAGGGTGTTACAGTTGGTGATCAGAGGGTGTATAAGATAAGAATTTGACCTCTGAAGAGGAAGGAGGTCAAGGGGGGAGGGTCAGGAAAGGGGGGAATGGATGGGTGGAAATAATCAAAGTTTGAAATATATGCAGGCAAGAATATACCACGATGAAACTCATTATTTAGTAAAATTAATATACACTAATAATAAAAAGTGTTTGGCCTCTGATTTTGGTGACCAGAGCCACTGTTAGAGGTAAACATGTTGAAATTGAGGAGGTCTTGCTGTGGGGTGGGCCTAGAACTTCACCAAGGTACTTTGGGAGCCTTGCAAATCTTGGGACTACATATACAGTATGTTCAGACAGTGGCTAAACCCTAACCTCTTTCAGTATCCTACCTTATCTTGTGATGAACTACCTTTTCATAAGACCAGGTTTTCAGCTCACTGTCAGCTTGGTGTTAGCTGCACTCCATTGGTAGTCCTATTGGAAATTCAGTCAATTTAGTTCAGCCATACTCTGCTTTTCCATGACCTTCTCGAGTTAGGAGGTTAGAGCTTCAAAGAAGTTTTGTCACCAAATATTCTGATTATCTTATACTTCAGACTTTAACTACCTCTCCTCTCACCATGGCCAAAGAATTGTAAAAAAATGACAAATAATCCATTCTTAGTAAATCCTCTGCTCTCTGGTATTTTTTAAAAATATATTTTTTAAAAAATTTATTTTCTAGACAAATTTAGAATAGTAAAATATTTACTATTTTACTATTTGATGTCTACCTTTATAAAACCCTTGTTTTTTCTCTAACCATGAAAAATACAATTTTTCCATGCACGAGGCCTTATATTCAAGCCCCAGCACTACCGAAAAATATATACGAAAAATGTTACTTCCCCCATAAACTATTCCTGGCATTTTGAAATGTGTATCAGGTTGTCTAGAGCAAACACCAATTTCTCTGCCATTTTTAAATCTCTTACATCTTCCAATGTTCTATATTATAACTCAGATTCCATGGAATAAACTGATGATAAATTTAAAACTAATTACAATCAATACATTATTTTAATTTTTTATTTGTTTTAATTAGTTATACATGACAGTAGAATGCACTTTGATATGCCATACATAGATGGGATATCATTTATCATTTTTATGAGTGTACATGTTGTAGAATCACATTGGTAATGCAGTCACATATATACATAAAATAATAATGTCTGTTTCATTCTACTATCCTTCATTTTAAAAGAAAGACATAAACTAGATTTTTCCATGGCATTGAAGCATGTAAAAGGAGTCACATAAACTCTAGATAAATGGTATTTTTGTGATGTCTTGATTTCCACACAGGTGTTCTTCCCTTGAATTGGGTAAGAGTTTAACTTGAAGGTAAAACTAGAGAGAATGTCAGTCTTATCCATTCTGCTTTTTCCAAAGCCTTTCCTCAGAAGGTGTCAATTTTAACTTTTTCTTCAAGATGGGGAGAAATGAGAGAATTGATGATTTATTATTTTCAGACATTGGTAGAAAAAAAGTGCCTTAAGAAAGAAGCTAAAATGCAATTTGACAACCTCAATCTGTTAAACTAAAGTGAAATCCAAATTATGTAGACCATGAAGATAGTTTCTCATCATAATACAGCAGGATGTATCTAAGCTTTTAATCATATTTAAACTGAACAGGCACTGCTGAAGTCCAAGAAGAGAATGCTGTTACTTGTAAGTAAGCTATGACTTCCTCCTGCCTCAGCATCCAGACAAGAATTGAACCAGACATTACACTAGAAATTTAAGGAAATATATATTTTTTATGATTGAAAATAAAATTTTTAAAAAGAGGTGAATTCTAAGGGATTGTGTGTGTGTGTGTGTGTGTGTGTGCTGCACACAGTGTTTTTTAAATAAGGTCTTTATTCAGCATCGCTTTTATGTTTGTGCTAATAGACTTCAATACACAACTAAGAAATAGGAACACATCCTATATGTTTCAAGGAGTTTTGAATGTGAGCATGTAGCAACAAGGATCAAGCCACCAACATCATAAATAGTATTTTTACTTATTTGGGTAGATTCCAGGAGAACAAGAAACTGGAGAGGCACATAAAATATGGGGTTCTTCTGTGGAAGATTTGTCATTTCCTAGTGTAATTTTACTTCCACTTGCCTCATATCTAATTTATCAGTAAGTCCTTTTGAATCTATCTGAAAAAATGACTCAATCTGCTATTAGGTTTATCATTATTTTCTCCACATGATTTTTTTTTCTTTACAATATTTAGAAATAGTCTTCTAAGGTCCCCGTGGCTACAGTCTTTTAATTCTTCTTCCACACAGAAAGTAGAGTGACCTTTCTAAAATATTACTTTCCTTTCCTTAAAACACTCATATGGCCTCTTACTGCATTTAGCATGAACTTCTCCAAGACCAAAAAAGATCTTTCTCCCTATCTATAATTTTATTTCAAATCAGATAAACTCTCACTCAGTAAGCTCCCCACTCGTCCTCTTTTCAGTTTTTATCTCTTTTCTGACTCAAGACTTTTGCTAGGAGTACTTTGTCTTCCATTTTCTGCTCAGATATCTTCTTATCCTTCAAATCTCAACTAGTTATCATCTTTGACTTCTTGGTCACTCTGTCTAAAGTGTTCTCCTTTGAATCTTATAAGGAACCCTTTGACTTAATGGTTCTGTTTCCTTGGGCAACTGTAGTTCAGTTTTTCTCTACACACACTGTTTTCACTTACTGGTGCAAAACTGTGCAGAATGAACTCCTGGGAAATTATCTGTAATTTCTCACTTTTTATTTTTTATTTTATGGCAAGGGGCAGGTACCAGGGATTGAACTCAGGTGCACTGGACCACTAAGACACATCCCCAACCTTATTTTGTATTTTATTCAGAGAGAGGATCTCACTGAGTTGCTTAGCACCTTGCTGCTGTTGAGGCTGTCTTTGAACCCTCCATTCTCCTGCCTCAGCATACGGAGTCCTTGGATTACAGACATGCACCACAGAGCCCTGCAAATTGATTTTTCTTTAGTCTTTTTTTTTTCATAAAATGTATTCCTGGTAGCAATTACCTTTTTTATTATTTGATCTTAGAAGTCACACTCCTCATACCATTACTATGACACAGCTTATCCACATTTTATATATTATGTTTGTTGGCTTGTTAGTTGTCTCTTTCATTAGAATATAAACTCTGTGACCCAGGGACTATACCTGGTTGTTCACTAGTTTATCTACAGCAGCTTGGAAATGATAGGGCCCAAAAGAGGCACTCATTAAACATGTTTAGTGAATAAATAAACTTGAATATAAATTAATATTATTTACCACATAGATGCTCCATTCCACCATAAATTGTCTTTTTTCATCCATCTCTTAAGAATTAATTTCTTTCTTTTCTTTTTTTGGTACCAGGGATTGAACCTTGGGGCATTTAACCACTAAGACACATCCCTAGCCCTTTTTGCTTATTTAGAGGCAGGGTCTCCATATATGATTTGCTAAGGATGCCTTTGAACTCACAATCCTCCTGAATCATAACCTCTAAGAAAAAAAAAAAAAACTACAAATAATCAAAGAATACCTATGTGTTCAGTGTCTGGTATTCAATGTTCTAAATAACCAAATGTTATTAACTAACATACCATTAAATCAATTTGATCAAGGAAAAATTCTGAGTGCTATTACATTTGCATTCCTAAGAAAAACTATCTCTAAAATAATCCCTTTATATCTTGTTATAAAAGAGTATATTAATAGGTTTCATTATGAAATTTGATTTATAAAAATAATTCTCTGGTTGAATTATTCAATACAATTTCTTGTATCCTTAGGAATCTGTTATGGTATCAAATGAAAAACAGTAAATAACTCTCTGAAGAATGTAGTATGTAAAACTTCAGAAGTGTGCCCTTAGATTGCATTATTTGGGGGCTTTTGTAGTCATGAATCTCTCTAGAAAAGCTTAGGATGACTACTGCTTTGAGAAATTTCAAAGAAGGACAGCAGGAAGCTTCTCAAGGAGTTTCAAGGAATGACTTCCATGAAAGTTTTGTGCTTTATCTTTGCAGACTTGGAAATAGGGTTGAATCATCTATCTATTTAACAAAGATCTCATAAGCAGATTATATATGATTGCTGTGCTAGGCACAGAACAAAATAAAAGTTAAATTGGTCTCAATTCCTCATCTCCTTTTCTCACTTAAACCTATTTCAACTATATTTTTATGTTTTATCCCCCTTTCATCAAAAGTACTTTATAAGATGTCACAAATGATGTCTATATTGCTAAACACAATGGCTAATTCTCAATCTTCAAACTTCTGAACCTTTAGGAACATCTGAAACTATTATACCTCCTTGTTTATGAAACCATTTATTTACATGTTGTCCAGGATTTCACACACTCTCCACATTTCTTGACTATTCACTCTTTCTCAGTGTCTTTGTTTGAGGCTCTTGAGTCCTTCCCATTTCCAGCCTCTGAAAGTGGAATTTTCCATGGATTGTTCTTAGATCTCTTCTATTATTTATTTGTAGTCATTCTCTTTGTGATCTCCCTCAATGGAATATCCTTCAATACCATCTATGACAAGGAATCCCTAGTCTGCTAGAGCTGCTATATAGATTAAACAATAGTAATTTATTTTCTCACATTCTGAAAACCAGAAATCTGACATCAACCTGTCAACAGGATTCATTTCTTCAAAGACCTCTCTCTTTGCCTTGTAGATGACCATCTTCTCCTGGTATCTTCATATGGTTTCTTTCTCTTTGTGAACTTGTATCCTCTTCTGAGGGCATATCTCATTGTGTTAAGTCCCACTCTAATGACCTCATTTTAACTTACCTCTGCAAAATCCTTTCTTCAAATACAATCACAATCAAAGGTACAGAGGTTCAGATGTTCAACATATAAATTTGAGAGGACACAATTCATCCCATAGTAAAATCTAAAACTAAATTACTGTTTTGCCCATAAACTTGAATTGTATCTGTTTTTTTTTTTTCCTAATTGGAAAGTGGCTGTTCCTTTCTTGTTGTTGTTTTGATTATAAACTTTGGAATTATCCCTAACACTTCTCTCTCTTTTATCCTCACCTCTAATAGGTTAGAAAGTACCATTGGTTAACTTGTAAAACATATACAGAATTTGATCTTTTCTTACCATCTCTATTTATGTTTTTACATTGATCAAGGTATCATTATTTCTTCTCTTGATTATTTCAATAGCTTCCTAATCTTCCTGTTCTCCTACCCTTGTCCTCCTTTACTCTCTGCCTAAATGAATAGCTATAATGATGCTGTTTGAACAGTTAGTGCATAGCTTCTCTCTGGTCAAAATATTCCAGTGCTTCACTTTTCACTTAAACTAACATTCCATCTTTCAAATAGCCAATAAGGCTTCAGGCTTCATGCAACCTTCATACAAATACCATCTGAAGCCTGCTGCTGTTCATCTGAAGGTGACTCTATTACATGTGGTGAATGTAGGATAGCACCTATTTGTTAGAGTCTCAGAAGTGTCTCCAAAGTTGGAAGTCAGGGAATTGACGGCTGGAGTTAGTCACATAGAGTTGTTTTAGGGCAAAGGTTAGTAAGCAAGGTCTGATCAGAAATTGGTGAATTTATAAATGAGGTGAGTTGCTCAGTGGGCTTTGGAATGCAGGAGTCCTCTTAACTCAGGTTGTCTTTGATTTTATCTTGGAATATTCAAGTCTGAACTGATTGTTGTTCAAATAATTGGAATTGAGTTTGTGTTGTGTGTCAGTTTCTCCCTTTTATTTTATGAGTCACTATGCATTTACAAATTGTATGTTCTCATTCATTCTTGAGTCTTTGTGTCCACTTTCTCTTCTTCTTGGAACAAATTCTACCCAGATCTTTTCATCCACACTCCTCAAATTCTTCAGGATTTGCACAAATGTCACCTTTTAAGTGAGAACTATCCTGACTACCCTATTTAAAGTCTAATTCCTTACTACCACCATTCCCAATGTCTTTTTGTTTGCTCTGATTTTTCATAGCATTCACCACCTTCTAAAGTCTCCTACTTTTATGTTTTTACCATGCTTGTTATCTATTGACTGCATTATGATGCAAGCTCACTAAAAGATCTGGAATGCTTTCTTCTTTGTTCATTTGTCTTAACAATTAAATGCTACCTGACACATATAGGTGTTCTATAATTTGTGCTGAATGATTTATTGAGCAAACGAAAGAATACATGCTATGTGCAGTGTTCCTTAAAAGACTGATAATAGAACTCCTTTAAAGTGATCAAGTACAAGGGACAGATTCAGGTTCATTAAACTCATGTAAGACTGGTTGTTTAATTAACATACCAATGTATCAAACACATTGAGAAGTAAATACACATTATTATTTAGTGGATACTTATACTAAACTACTAATTTCACATCTGTATCTAAATCTTAAACCTTAAAAAAGGCAAACCTAACATTTAGTAACAGAAAGCAGGTCAGTGGTTGCCTGGGGACAGCACTGGTGGTGGGTACTGACTGAAGGGACACAAAGGAACTTCTGAGGTGATAGAAATGTTCTATATCTTGATTGTGGCATTAGCAACAAAGGTGACTACTGCGTTCATCGGTACTTACCACATTCTAGTGCATTTTTTTGTGCATTTTAAAACGTATAATTACATTTAGTTGATTTAAAAACTAAATGAACAGAAAACCTAAATCTTTAACATGAATTTAGCTCATTGCTACCACTCTGTGTTGCTAACATAAAACATGAGCAATGTGAAACTTATGTTTGCTTCATTGTCTTAAAAATGAAGCAATCCTTTGAAAGTTGTTTTTCTTCTTCCTCTACTTTCTGCAGAAAACACCAGGCATTCTTCCCTCAGAAAGGCGGGGTACAATTATTTCATGTAAAGCTATCTTAAGTTTCCTTTTTATATTGACCCTCTAATTTGTTAAATAAGATGTTTCCTAAGACTATACAGCAATGCATCAACTAACCATTTCTATCCTATATACAGTGATTTGTATTTTTAATATTCTAATCTCTATAAGTGGCATTATCCTGAATGAGCACCCAGTTTCTCAGAAAATTAATTGCTTTTGTGTACATATTAATTGTAATAACTCACATATGGATAATGCTGAAAACACAAAGCCCTGAAAATATTCTGTCGTTGCAGCCCCATATCAAACCATGTAGATAAATTCAAATCCAATTGTGTCACACCTCAGTCTGGCCTCTGGTCCTATTTTCTTCCTAACATTGACAGCTCTACTCCTGACAAAGATGCTGCAATAGATAGTCTGTGGTCTGACCTACTGTGGCCACTTCATTTTAGCTTGGCAGCAATGGCTTCTAGGCTGCTTGTTCTTACTTCCACCCATCCTACATACCCCAGATGGCAGAACTCTTAGGCTACATTCACAGCCTCGTGGTGACAAGAATGCCTCATGGCACCTCATCGTTAGTGATTTAGCCATGTTGCTCTATCTTTAGTGTGACTTCCGAGAGTTGCAAAGGGGCTGGATGGGATAGATCCAAGAACAACAAAGCATCCACTTCTACCCAGAGCAGATTAGAGCTGGCTGTCATGATGAGACTTCTGCCCGACATGTGTCTGTTCTTTTTAAATTCTTTTTTAAATTGACAAATATTGTTACATATTTATCATTTGTAACATGATGTTTTAAAGCACATATATACACTGTGGAGTGGCTAATTAACATGCATTACCTCACACACTTAAAATTTTTGTAAGAACACTTATAAATCTACTGTATTAATGGTTGTGGTTTTCAAGAATATGCAGTGTTGTTATTCACCATAGTCACCATGTTGTACCATAGATCCCATGAACTTATTCCTCCTTTCCAACTGAAATTCTGTATCCTTTGACTGACATCTTCCCAAATTCCACAATCCCCAGTATCAGGTCCTTGTAGCCACTATTCTACTCTCTGCCTCAAAAGTTCAGCTGTTTTCGATTATGCATGTAAGTATCATCATGTGATAATTACTTTTCTATGTATGGCCTCTTTCATTCACTTAAAGTCTTCCAAGTTCATTCAAGTTGGCATAGACTACAAGATTTCCTTCTTTTTAAAGGTGGAATATTATTCCATCTGTATATATACTATATCTTTTGTTTTCATGTTTCCTTTGATAAGCACTGTTATCCCATATTTTGACTATGATGACTAATTCTTCATTAAATATGAGAATGTAGATTTTTTAACATGGTGATTGCACTTCTATTGGATATATGCCTAGTAGTTGGATTCCTGGATAATGTTTTATTTTTAATTTTTTGAGGAACCCCTGGACTATTTTACAAAATTACTATATTAATTTATATTTCCACGAAGACTATACAAGGGTTTTCCTTTACCTGATATTCTCACTAACATTCTTATCTTTTATTTTGTTATCTCGTTTCTTTACAATATTCACATGAAGTTACATCTCTTTTATATATAGGTGTAGTACTATGAATTGAATCCAAGACCTTGCACAAGCTAGACAAGCTGTCTATCACTGAGCTACATCCCCAGTCTTTAACATTTTAGTTATTTATTTTATTAAGTTGCTGAGATTGGCCTGCAACTTGCAATAACTCCTGCCTCAGCCTCATGTGTAGCTGGGATCACAGGCATCCATCACCAAATCCATCTTATTACTGTATTAAATTGCATTTCCCTGAAGTTTAGTGGCATTGACCATCTTTTCATCAATCTGTTGGTCATTTGTAGATCCTCTTTTGAGAAATATCTACTCAGATCCTTTGTCTATTATGTAATTGCAGTAACTGTTTCCTTGTTGTAAGTTACTCGTATATTTTGTATGTAAATCTTTTATAAGTTGCCTGGTTTTCTAAGTTTTTGCTCCCATTCCATAGATTTTTTCCCTTCATTCTGTTTCCTTTGTAGTGTATAATTGTGTTCTTCTCCATTCAAGTTTTTGATCCTTAGTTGGTGCACACTGAGAGGCATCAAGGGCTTGGGGATTAAACAGACCAAATTCAAACCCTGACTCTCTTCCTTACCATCCTGATCTTGTGCAGTAACCAAATTTATACTTCAGCCTCCTCAGCTGTCACCTTACAAGGTGGTTTTAATTAAAATTAGTAATGAATGAGGGGTATTAAAAGGGACAGCCCTCAGGTAAAACTGCAGTAGAACAATTTGTTAGCTAGGCAATCTGGCACATTATGTATCTTTCTAATTTTCTTTTTTTTTTCACAAATAAAATTGGGATATTAGTACCTACTATGTGTGTTTAGTGTTCAGTTAAAATATAATATGTGAAAAGTTGGTTAGAACATTGCTTGCTAAATAGCAGGCACTCAATAAATATAGTGTTGTTACTACTGGACTTTTTAATAATGAAATTATACAGGGTCTGTCTTTGAGCTTAGATATACTGCAAAACCATGGCTGGATCAAGAGATAGGATCTTTTTCCCTTGGCCATCAGTTCTGGATAAAGTTTTGGTATATACAATACATTTCATTCAGTCACCTGTCATTTCTCATTTCTCAGCATCATTAGTGACTGTCATCCCCTTTTGATCCCCACTTGTTTTATTTTCTTTTCCCACCCTGCCCACTGTTCCACATGTGGGAAAAAATTGTAAATATTTTCATTTAAATTAATACACTAAAAATGTGGAAATTATACATATCAATGAGGTAATTCCTCAAAAAATTCTGTGTCTAGCAGTTAAGCAGAAAAGCAAATACCAATAGTAACATAGTCCTTATATTTTCCAGAAGCTGAATACCCTAATAAGATTTTTTTTATTAATTAATTTATTTTTCTTAGGTATCTAAGACAGCAGAATGCATTTTGATTAATCATACACAATTGTAGCACAACTTTACATTTCTATGGTTGTACATGATGTAGTGTTGCATCATACGTGCAATCATACATGTATCTACGGTAATGATGTCCATCTCATTCCACCATCTGTTCTGCCCACACACACTTTCCCTACCCTCCCCTCCTTTGCCCAATTAAAGTTCCTCCATTTTTCCCATCCCTCCCCCTCCCCATTCTGAATCAGCATCCACTTATCAGAGAGAAAATTTGGCCTTGGTTTTTTTGGGATTGGCTTACTTCTCTTAGCACGATATTTTGCAACTCCATCCATTTACCTGCAAATGCCATAATTTTACTCTCTTTTATTGCTGACCAATATTCCATTATGTATATATACCACAGTTTCTTTATTCATTCATCTATTGAAGGGCATCTAGTTTGGTTCCACAGTTTAGCTGTTGTGAATTCAACTGCTATAAACATTGGTGTGGCTATGTCACTGAAGTATGCTGATTTTAAGTTCTTTGGGTATAGGCCAAGGAGTGATATAGCTGGGTCAAATGGTGGTTACATTTCAAATTTTCTACTGCTTTCCAGATTGGTTGCTCCAATTCACAGTCCCACCAGCAATGTATGAGTGTGCCTTTTCCCCCACATCCTTGCCAACATTTATTGTTGTCTGTATTCTTGATAACTGCCATTCTGACTGGTGTGAGATGGCCATACTACCCAAAGCACTATACAGATTCAGTGTTATTCCAATTAATATCCCAGTGTCATTCCTTAGAATTAGAAAAAGCAATCATGAAATTCATTTGGAAAAATAAGAGACACATAATAATCAAAGCAACCCTTAGCAAGAAGAGTGAAGCAGGAGGCAAAACAATACCAGAACTTACACTATACTACAAGGCTATAGTAACAAAAATGGTATGGTATTGGCACCAAAATAGACATGTAGACCAAGTGTACAGAATATAAGACACAAAGACAAACCCACATAAATACAGGTATCTCATACTAGACAAAGTTGCCAAAAACATACAATGGGGAAAAGATACCCTCTTCAACATATGGTGCTGGGAAATCCATGTGCAGCAAAATGAAAATAAATACCTATCTCTCACCATGCACAAAACTCAACTCAAAGTGGATCAAGGACCTAGGAATTAGTTCATAGGCCTGTGCCTAATAGAATAAAAATTAGGCTCAAATCTTCATCATATTGGATTAGGCCTGGACTTCCTTAACAAGACTTCAATAGAGCAAGAAATAAAATCAAGAATTAATAAATGGGATGGACTCAAACTAAAAAGCTTCTTCTCAGCAAAAGAAACCATTAATGAGGTGAATAGAGAGCCTATATTTGGGGAGCAAATTTTTGCCACACAGAAGTCAGATAGAGCACTAATCTCCAGGATATATAAAGAACTCAGAAAATTTAACACCAAAAAAAAAAAAAAAAAGAAAAAAGAAAACCCAATCACTAAATGGGCTAAGAAGCTGAACAGACACTTCTCAGAAGAAGATACACATTTGATCAACAAAAATATGAAAAAAATGTTCAACACCTCTAGTAATTAGAGCAATGCAAATCAAAACTGCCCTAATAAGTTTTGATGCACAATATTTCAAGAGACTTTCTTTTGTCTGTCTGATTGCTCTGGCTAGAATTTCAAGGACTTTGTTGAATAGAATTGGTGAAAGAGGGCATCCCTGTCTTATTTCAGGTTTTAAATGGAAAGTTTCTAATTTTCCTCCATTTAGAATGATGTTGGCCTTGGGCTTAGCACAGATAGCTTTTACAATGTTGGAGTATGATCCTACTATTCCTAGTATTTCTAATGTTTTGAAGATGAGGAGCTGTATTTTATTGAATGCTTTTTCAGCATATATTGAGATAATCATATGATTCCTGTCTATTGATGTGATGTATTACTTTTATTGATTTTAATATGTTGGAACAACCTTGCAACCCTGGGATGAACCTCACCTGATCATGGTGCACTATCCTTTTAATATGTTTTTGTCTGCCATTGGACAGAATTTTATTGAGAATTTTTGTGTCTATGCTCATCAGAAATATTGGTCTGAAGTTTTCTTTCCTTGATGTATCTTTGTCTGGTATTAGTATCAAGGCGATGCTAGCCTCATAGAATGAGTTTGGAAATCAGCAAAGTAGCAGGATATAAAATCAATATCCATAAATCAATTGCATTTCTATACATAAGTGATGAATCTACTGATAGAGAAATTAGGAAAACTACCCACTCAAAATAGCCTCAAAAATTATAAAATACTTGAGAATCAATCTAACTGAAGCCAGATTTAAAGTTAGGTAGTCAGTGTAGTTAGATAAATCCGGGTCTAATACTGAGTGAAATCTAAAATGGAGGCCATGCTGGCAATGATTCCGGGAAATGCAGGACAACTCATGGAATGTTAATGAAGTCCCAAAAAGGCCCTAGGCCAAAGTCCACCTCAAAGAAATGTTAATGAACAGCCCCCAGCAAAAAGGTGCTGACTCAGAAGTCCTTCCTGACCAGATTACTTCTTTGGCCCACCTGTGTCCCACCCCTGGGGCCTTCCCACCTACATTCCATCACTGAAAGAACTATAAAAAGGGGAGACAACATCCCTTCCATGGATTCCACCTCTTGGGTCCCCTTCTTCCTCCGGGAGAAGTCTTTTCTGCTGTCCTTTAATAAACTTCTAATTTCTACTCTGACCTTGCCTCGGCGTGCTTCTTTGGTGTTATTCTTCAACATTGGGGAAGCAAGAACTCGTCACTGGTCAACAGCGGTAACATAACCAAAGTGGTGAGAGACTTCTACAATGAAAACTACAGAACACTAAAGAGGGAAGTTGAAGATGATCTTAGAACAAGGAAAGATTTCCCATGCTTTGGGATAGGCAGAGTTAATATTGTCATAATGGCCATACTATCAAAACTGTTATACAGATTTAATGTGATTCCTATTAGAATACCAATGCCATTCTTCATAGAATTCATAAAAGTAATCATGAAATTCATTTGGAAAAATAAGAGACCCAGAATAGCCAAAGCAATCCTTAGCAAAAAAAAAAAAAAAAAGTGAAGCAAGAGGCATCACAATACCTTAAACTATACTACAGAGCAATCGTAGCAAAAACATCATGGTATTCGCAACAAAATAGACATGTAGAGCAGTGGTACAGAAGAGAAGACAGAGACAAACCCACATAAATAAAATTATCTCATTCTAGACAAAGGTACCAAAAACATACATTGGAGAAAGGATAACCTCTTCAACAAATGGTGCTGGGAAACTGGAAATTCATATGTAGCAAATTGAAAATAAACCTCTATCTCTCAGCATGCACAAAACTCAACTCAAAATGAATCATGGACCTGGGCTGTGGTTGTGGCTCAGTGGTAGAGTGCTTGCTTTACATATGTGAGGCACTGGGTTTGATCCTCAGCACCACATAAAAATTAATAAACAATATAAAGATATTGTATCCATCTAAAACTAAAACAAAATTAAAATTTTTTAAAAATGGATCAAGAACCGAGGATTTAGACCAGAGACCCTGTACCTAATAGCAGAAAAAGTAGGCCTAAATCTTCATCATGTTGGATTAGGCCCTGGCTTCCTTAACAAGAGTGCTAAAGCACAAGAAATAAAATCAAGAATCAACAAATGGGATGGATTCAAACTAAAAAGCTTCTTCTCAGCAAAGGAGACAATCATTGATGTGATGAGATAGTCTACAGTATGGAAGCAAATTTTTACCACACGCATATCAGATAGAGCACTTATCTCCAGGATATACAAAGGACTCAAAAAACTTAATACCACAAAATAAACAACACAATAAATGGGCTAAGGAAATGAATAGATATTTCTTAGGAGAAGATATATGAGTGATCAATAAATATATGAAAAAGTGTTCAACATCTTTAGTAATTAGGGAAATGCAAATCAAAACCATTCTAAGATTTAATCTCACCCAGTTAGAATGGCAGTTATCAAGAATACAAGCAATGACAAGTGTTGGAGAGGATGTGGAGGAAAAGGGACTGCAAATTGGTGCAATCACTATGGAAAGTAGTATGGAGATTTCCTCAGAAAACTTGGAATGAAACCACCATTTGACCTAGCTATCCCACTCCTCTGTCTATACCCAAAGGACTTAAAATCAGCATGATTTAGTGACATAGCCGCACCAATGTTCATAGCAGCTGAATTCACAATAGCTAAATTGTGGAACTAACCTAGATGCCCTTCAATAGATGAATGGATTTTAAAAATGTGGTATATATATACACAATGGAATATTACTCAGCATTGAAAGAGTAGAATTATGCCATTTGTAGGTAAATGATGGAGTTGGAGAGTATCATATGAGCTAAGCGAAGTAAGCCAATCCCAAAAAAGTAAAGGCCGAATGTTTTCTCTGATTATTGAATGCTGATCTATGATGGGTGAGGGGAGGCAGTGGGAAGAATGGAGGAAATTTGAATAGGGTAAAGGGAGGATGGGGAGGGGCTATGAGGATAGGAAAGACTGTGGAATGAGTTGGTCATCATTACCCTCGGTACAGGGATGAATGATTGCAAAATGGCGAGTCTCTACACCATGCATAACCAGAGAACTGAAATGTTGCACTCCATTTGTGTACGAAGAATTGAAATGCATTCTGTTATTATGTACAACTAAGTAGAACAAATAAAAAATTTTTAAAAAAGAACCTGTTCAAGAAGAATCAAGCTTGCATCTGCTGAAAAACAAAACAAAACAAGACAAAAAACTCTCTGAGAGGACCTATACTCTCTCTTGAAAGTGTCTCCTTTTCCCCTTTGCTATCCTTTCTAATAAACTCATGCATGTTACTCTGAAAAAAAAAAACATAAGGAGATGAAAAATGGAAATAAAATTGTAGTACAAGAGGTGGAATGTGATTAAGAATATTAGCCTGGAGCACATCCCCGCAATCTCCATTTGTGTCTCATGAAGTTCAGCCTTCCTTGAATAACTCCAACACATCTGTGAGTGCCTGCAGGCACTGTGCATTCTTTTTTCCATGAAAGCAGGGATCACGTCTTTCTTGTTTGTGCCTGTTTTTTCTAGCCAATGATGCACAAGCCTGGAATGATGGTTATTGATGAATAAATAAATGAAAACCAAATTAAACAGGACACAGCATGGCAGTCATGAGTGGAAGGACAAGTCATTGATAATTCTTTACCTTGAATAAAGGAAGGACTCTAAAATCAACATCTTGAGCAAAATCTTTCTAAATTTAATTCTTTTAAAGTCTTAAACTTTGTGATGTGAAGAAACAGCTTATGAAACAATTTCTTAAGACAAGTTACCTATTATTTAAGAACTTCTATGTAATTTTGTATAACAATGAGGGTCTCCCTCCATTACCATGCAATTTCCCTTTTCTCTCCCTTTCCCTCCCACCTCATGTCTCTGTTTAATGTTAGTCTTTTCTTCCTGCTCTTCCTCCCTGCTCTGTTCTTAGTTGCTCTCATTATATCAACGAAGACATTTGGTATTTGTTTTTTAGGGATTGGCTAGCTTCACTAAGCACAATCTGCTCTAGTGCCATCCATTTCCCTGCAAATTCCATGATTTTGTCATTTTTAGTGCTGCATAATACTCCATGGTGTACAAATGCCACATTTTTTTTTATCCATTCATCTATTGAAGGGCATCTGGGTTGGTTCCACAGTCTAGCAATTGTGAATTGTGCTGCTATGAACATCGATGTGGCAGTATCCCTGTAGTACGCTCTTTTAAGGTCTTCAGGGAATAGTCCAAGAAGGGCAATAGCTGGGTCAAATGGTGGTTCCATTCCCAGCTTTCCCAGGAATCTCCATACTGCTTTCCAAATTGGCCACAACAGTTTGCAGTCCCACCAGCAATGTACAAGAGTACCCTTTTCCCCACATCCTCACCAGCACTTGTTGTTGTTTGATTTCATAATGGCTGCCAATCTTACTGGAGTGAGATGGTATCTTAGGGTGGTTTTGATTTGCATTTCTCTGACTGCTAGAGATGGTGAGCATTTTTTCATGTACTTGTTGATTGATTGTATGTCCTCCTCTGAGAAGTGTCTGTTCAGGTCCTTGGCCCATTTGTTGATTGAGTTATTTGTTATCTTACTGTCTAATTTTTTGAGTTCTTTGTATACTCTGGATATTAGGGCTCTATCTGAAGTGTGAGGAGTAAAAATTTGTTCCCATGATGTAGGCTCCCTATTTACCTCTCTTATTGTTTCTCTTGCTGAGAAAAAACAAAACTGCATATAAGAGGTTGTGAGGGGAATGGGAAAATAAACAAGGAGAGAAATGAATTACAGTAGATGGGGTAGAGAGAGAAGATGGGAGGGGAGGGGAGGGGGGATAGTAGAGGATAGGAAAGGTAGCAGAATACAACAGTTACTAATAGGGCATTATGTAAAAATGTGGATGTGTAACCAATGTGATTCTGCAATCTGTATTTGGGGTAAAATTGGGAGTTCATAACCAACTTGAATCTAATGTATGAAATATGATATGTCAAGAGCTTTGTAATGTTTTGAACAACCAATAAAAAAAAATAAGAACTTCTGTCAATGTGGCAAAAAAATCTTATAAAAGCAAGGTGCAAAGACAACTCATGAAATCATATCTATGTGACATTCTTAATAAAAAGTCTTTTAATAATAAATTCTTCAAAGTTATGATATCCTACTTGCTAACAGGAAATAAAATCTTCCCCTCCCAACATATATTTGTAATGGCAGAGTTCTACTAATGAATAACTTTATCAAATTCAACATTATTTTATAATATATATATATATATATATATATATATATATATATATATATATATAACCTTATGTAACTGAGTTGTAATCTTTCTCTACGAAACACCATAGGCATACAATGGGTAAAACCTTAAGGCCAAATAAAGTGTTTCAAATTTCTAAGTTAGAAGGTGAATGGATGAGGAATACTGGACAAATATGAATACACTTTATTTGTTGCTTACTAAAAAATTATAATATTACATGATTGAAAATACTATCTTGAAAAAACACCAAAATGTGACTTCTTTGTAATTTGACAGTTGTGTAGTATCAAAATGAATCTCATTTCCCACCACAGTCATCCTTTAAACGGTGCTTTTGGAAGTTGACGCTCATAATATATTTCATCATATGGTTTGTGTGTAGTTCTTCATATCATCAAAAGACCTTTTTCTCCTATTTAGCTGGTAAACTCCTATTAGTTCTTCAAAACCCAGTTTAACTCCCCAGTTCTAGAGAAACTCTTCTCTGACATCCATTCCAGGAGTAAGCTGTCCTTTAAATATTGTACTATCTTTTTTTCCTTTTCTTTTTCTTTTTGTCTACAGTTCTACTACTCCTCAAGTAAGGGCAAGACTGTATATTATTTATTTTTCTATCTCAGCAATAAAATTCTGAAATATATATATTTTTGAATCTGATCATATCATACCATGACTTATATTTAAAGGGAAGTCCTTTTTTTTTCTCCATGTTTTTTCTTTCTTACTCCTTTTTGTCTCCTCTAACTTGCAGTTTAACAGTCTAGAATCCATCTGTCATGTCAAAGGTTTTCACCCTTGTTTAATTGATAAGCTATGATTATATTATGCACACTATTCTGAATCTTTTTATCACTCAATAGTATTTTTTACAAATTGCATAATGTCATTTGGAACAGCTTTTTAAATGATAGCATTATATTACATATTTTGGGTATATCATAATTTATTATCTTCCTCTGATAGTTCTTGTTTCACTCTAAGTTTAGCTAACATAAACCATGACAATAATAGTCATAAAATTGCAATAGATTTCCTATATGACTGTCATTATTCTAACTGCTATGCATGTATGACATCATAAAATCCTAAATTGTGGATTCCCAAGGTTGGAACTTCTTAATCAAAGTATACGTATTGTTAATTTTAGCTCATAGTTGAGAGGTTTTTCAAAAGCCTGCAACAGCCAAGCATAGGGATGGATGCCTGTAATTCCAGTGATTTGGAGTGGGCAAGAGGATCACAAGTTCAAGATCAGCCTTAGCAAATTAGCAAGACCTGGTTTAAAACAAAAAATTAAAATAGCTGGGACATAGCTCAATGGTTAAAGCACCCCTAAAAGTTCAATCCCCAGTGTTCCCCCTTCAAAAAAACAAATAAAACTAACTGCAATAATTCCTATTTGTATCAAAGGTGCTCCAATATACATTTCTCCCACATTCCCTGAAGAAATAAATATTAGTCTTTTCAATTTGCCTCAAAAAATAAAGTGATGCTTCATATTTAGGTTAATGTACTTCTTTATCCTACTAAGTATGATTCTCTCTCTCTCTCTCTCTCTCTCTCTCTCTCTCTTTGCAGCCCACTGTTCTTCCATGAAAACTTTTGAAATTAGCATATCTTGACTAGTTTACTTTTTTATAATATATTATAATTACTAAACCTCTTTCTGTCTTCTATATGTCAGGAATTATATTTCAAATATATCTTTCATACCACCTTTATATATTGCAACTTTCATACAGTTAATAAGTGTAGTTTTTATGGTATTTTTTTAATGATTTATGTGCTTCAAACTAGTCTCTGGAATTTTATTACTAAAAATTAAATATTTATTTAAATCTTAACTCACATGAAATCAATTTTGTACAGAGTATACAAATTACTTAATTTTATGTCATATAGAAAAAGAGCTTTTCCAAGACTATTTATTGATTATTTTATCCATTTTCTATTGAAGTAAAAAGGGAAAAAAAGCATATATGTTTATATATATATATATATATATATATATATATATATACTTGTAAATATATATATGTACATATACATATAAATATATATACATGTATATATTCACAAATGTATACACACTATATACACACACATTTGATTTCCTTATGCGTTCCATATCTGTATTCTATATATTATTATAATGCAATGTATATCTCTTTGTATGACAATATTATGTTTATTTTGTTTGTGGGTTTATAGATTATTATGTTATTTTATTGGTCATGTTTTCATAAGAAATATGTTAACATTATTATTTTTTTCCAAAGAAAGGTAATAGAAATTAATTAATTTATTTTTTGCCCTTGACCTTTATATCTAATAACCTGGTATAGCTTCTATTGATTTATCAGTCTCTTCATACAAAGTTTTTGTCATTTTTATTAAAGTTATCCCCAAGGTTTTTACAGATATCATAACTCTTGCAAATGAAATATTTTCCATTTATTTTTCTCTTCATATATTAACTCAATACCATATATATACATATAGTATCTCTATATATATGTATATATATCAAAAGATTGTACATTTTTATTCTTTGCAAAAATACCACTTTTAGAATTATTTACTCTTGTTGTCTGTTTCATTCATTTCAGCTCCTATCATGTGTTATTTTTTCATTTATTTATTTTTAGTTTTAAAATATTCCTGAAATGGGGGGCTGGGATTTTGTCTTAGTGGTAGAGTGCTCGCCTACCATGCATGAGGCACTGGGTTCAATCCTCAGCACCACATAAATGTAAAATAGGGATATTGTGTCCATTAAAACTAAAAAATAAATATAATTTTTTAAATTCCTGAAATGAATACTATATCCTTTAATCTTATCTGTCTTCTTATATTGAAATATTTAAGGCTCAATAAGATTTAAGTCCTTTGAGTATATAATAACATAAATACCTATGATATGGAAATTATTGGGTGTCTTATTCTCATTCTACAAAATTTATAATTTTCATCTTATTTTTTAGTTAGTTTATTCAAGATATTGCTTTCTACCAGAACAAAAATAATTTCTTACATTATAAAATGTATCCTTATTATTTTACTGTATTTTATTACTTTACTATTATTTCTAAATTTTTGAATAATTGTTTTATAATATGGCCTAAAATATCTACTTTTTTACCATTAATGTTGTTTTAAATTGACAAATCATAATTTCATAATATTTATAGCATACAGTGTGATGTTTGGTGTTTGTATTCAGTGTATCAACTTTTTTGTTTCATAGCTAAAATCAGAACTTATAATCTAAATGTCATATCAATAAGCATACTCCCAAGTGCATATTTACTATTTAAGGAAGCAAAGGATTGTTCATTCCACATAGTGATTAAATCACAAATTTGCCTGGAAATTGGCAAGTCATTTCAGCCTCCAAATTCTGGTTTTATTTATCTCAGGAATATTTGTTTATTTATTTTCTTTCTTTGGTTCTTTCTTGTTTCATTATTGCTTTATTTTGCCTTCTGATCCTTTTTTAATATATTCACAGATTTTGAACTTTATTATTTACCTTTTGATTCTTCTAGACATAGCTGCTTAATAGGCTTCCTATAATTTCCTCTCATTTTTCTCTTTTTATAAGAAAATATTTCTTCTACTTGGCCTTCTAGGCTGTGAATTTGAAATTCAACAATGACCATCTTTTTACTTTTTCACTTCATTTATTGTAAGTTCTTTTTTGTTTTTGGCTGGGAAATTGTTTGTCTAGGTTATGGGAGGTCTTCTCTCTATTCTTATTCCATTGTTTTTAATAGAATTAGAATGTGACCTCACTTTTTTTTGGTAGGTTCCAACATATTATTTACCCTTAAAAAGTCTATATCTACTTAACACTGAATATATTTGTTTCTACATATATAGATCTGTATGAAAATGCAACCTAGAGGTACACTTGTTTTCAATATGTGGATGTTATCTTTCTCTCACATACACACCCCCACACACATATAAAATAGAACTCAATTTTATCATGAAATGAAGTTAGAAAATCTGCATATAATTAAAAGCACTAATTAAACATTGCCGTGTAAAAATAAATTAATTGAAAGGAAGTTGTTTTTGTTTTACCTCTTTATCCATTGACCCAGATGCATGCATTAATTAGGAAATTGGGAGGTAATTTTGCCACTGCTCCTGTGCTTCCTCACTCTTTCCTTCTTCCTCCTCCTCATCTCCCTTCTGATATTTTTTCAGTCACTGGGATCCTAGAAAACAAATGCTAGAGTTGTAAAATAGGAATTCGGGTAACAGGGTGTACAATAGTACAAAGCATTGTGCCATAACCCTCCTTTTGGGATGTGCAGAATCAGGTGATGTGATTAGAAAAATAAGCCATTTACAAAGCAAAAAATATATTAGATGAATGGATTTAGAACTGCTCCTCAAAATCCTTAGGACCATATTTCTCAAATTTGAATGATGTATGAATCTATTTTTTTCAGGGGAAAAACATATAAATCAACATATTATTATATTGTAAGCTAAACATAAATGTGGGAAAATATATAAACTCCTTATATTTGTGGCACTTTACGACCATAAAGCAAAAAATATCCATTTACCCATTTGAGACATTGTTATACCCACTATTGACATAAATGTAAAATGCAAAACTATAGAAGACACTGGAGAAAACTTATGTGACATTTGGTTTGAGGATTAGTTTTTAGATGAAATATTAGAAGGATAATAGAAGAAAAAAATGATAATTTGAACTTAATTTAAATGGAACTTTTGGTTCTGTGAGGACAATTTTAAGAAAACAAAAAAACAAGTCATGGATTGAGAGAAAATATTTGCAAATTATATATCTAACAAACTACTTGTATCTAAAATATACACAAAAAGAAAAAGAAAACACTTAAAAACATTGGAGAAAAAATTGACTCATTTCTATTATTGAGAATTGAACACTCAGCCTCACACATGCTAGGAAAAGTGCTCTACCTTTGTATGACATCCCCAGTTTTTTCAAAATTCTTATCTTGAGACAGAGTCTCTTGAATAGCTCAGCTTGGCTTTGGATTTGCAATTCTACTACATCAGCCTTCTGAGTTGCTGGGATTTTAGATAGGCCACTGCACCTGAGAAATAAATTCTTAACAGTAGAAAAAAGATCTCGATGTGTAACTCACCAAATAAGATTTTAAAAAATGGCAAATAAGCATATAAAAAGATGAACAAAAACCATTTACAAGTAGGTAAATGCAAATTTTAAAAAAGATACTCCTACATACCCATCAGAATGATTAAGACACAAATAACCTGACGATACCAATCACTGCCCTGAGTGTGGAGTAAAGAGAAGTCTCATTTATTGCTGATGGGAACACAAAATGTTATAGCCAATTTGGTAATTTCTTTCTAAACATAATTTTATAATGTGGTCTAGCAATCATAGTACTATGCTTTTATATAACTGGTGTGAACACTTATATCCACATCAAATATGCTTATGAATGTTTATAGCAGCTTTTTTCATAATGACCAAAACTGCAGGCAGCAAAAATTTGTCTTCAGATGAGAATATAAAAACTGTAGTATATCCATACAGTAATACATGCCAAATAAATATAATGCAGTATGCTGGATGAGATGCTAAAACAGAAGAAGGGTATAAGGTCAAAATGTAGAAAATGTGATTGAATTATGAATCGTAGTCAATAGCACTGTATCAATATTTATAAATTAATTTTAGTAAATATATCATAGTAATATATGATATTGACAATAGGGAAAACTGTGAGGCATAGGGAAGCTATACTGTCTTCCCAAAGTAAGAGAAGGAATGGGGAGTCACATTTGTTAAGATGTGACCATTTTAAGGAATATGTCATTTGTTCCTAGTTCTATGAAAGTTGTCGGAGAGCCTTGAATAAAGCATCAAATAATCAGATGGATATTTTAAAAGATTATTCTAACTGCAATTTGGAGAAGGATTTTTGGGGGAGGGAAGCAATGACACAAGTAGAAGACTTTTAGAATTACATGAGAGATAATGATGCCAAGAGGATGTTTGATAAACCATGTGTCCAGTAGGAGAAAGAGTAAGAACCCAGGGATGATTCCAAAGTTCTTGGCTTGAGCCAGCCAGAAGCATTCAGTTGCCATCTCCAGTATGCGGAAGTTCAAAGGTGAACAAAGTTTGGAGGGAATATGAAGAAATACTAATTTAGGCTATTGAATTTTCAAATGTCAAATAGATAGCTGGATATTGAGACTAAAGTTCAGGGAAGATTTCCAGACTGGAGATATTCATTTTGGAGTGCTTAACAAGTGAATAGGAGGATTCAAGTGTGAGATACACTCTTTCTGCCAAGCGATTCTAACCTCTGGAGGGGAAAAAGTCTAGTTTGCTTTTATCAGTCTGTACCACATATAGAAAAGTGTTTCTCAGATGAATTAAAGGTATGGATCACCATTGTTTAAATAAATAAATATACATATTTATTTAAATATATTTATTTAAATAGTAACCCTAATGTTAATTTCCTTTAGATATTAAAACAATTTCCTGACAAATATTAAAAATAAGTGAAAGTAAATTTGAGAATAAGAAGAATATACAGGAAATGTGGAATCCCAAAACATCAAGTGGACAAGAATCTGTTAGAAGTCCAAGAAATTCAAAATACAGGACAAAGGAAAAAAATTGAACTAGCACTAGAGATTTTGTTGTAGACATCTGTGAAAAAAAAAAAAAAAGAGCTTGTCTATCCTTTACCATGAGAGAATTAGTGATCAATCAATACTCCAACTGTATCACACCCATGGTAATTCAGTTTATATACGTATTTAAGTAATCATTATACAGTCTATTAAATAACACATGAATTGATTTCTTTCCACCTAATTCTTTCTGGTTTCTAATATTCATGGTTTAAAAATCATCCTGGCATTGTAAAGGAGCTATGTCTAAAATAAATGGATGTATCTTTATTATCTTGGGGTTGATGCAGGGGCTATTTAATGTAGGTCTTCAGAATCACCATACTGGTAGAGCACAAAAGATGCTTGCAAAAGTCTTCTCCTTGATCATCATGAATATGTGTGATTCTGAAAAGGGAAAAGGGATTATTTGCCATTTTGATGAGCTCATTCTAGCACTTCATATGACCTTTGTAAGTTTTTTCATTGACTTTATGTTTCATTCTCAAGAAAGCATAAACTATCTGAAGTATATTTTACAATACATGTCAAAAAGTAAAGAAAAAGCCATGGTGGGTGTAAAAGAATAAAGAGGAAGAGCTATTTTCCCATTATTCCTGGGAGCATGACTTTTATCCTCCTATTGTTTTAGTCTATTCAGGCTGCTATAAAAAATGACTACAGGCAGGGCGGCTAAAAAGGCATTTATTTCTCACAGTACTGGAGGTTGAGGTGTCTGGGTCAAGGTGCTGGAGGATTTGGGTTTTGGTGAAGGCCTAAGTATTGTGGTGCTTCCAGCAGCCTGCTAGGATAATCTTTCCTGCTTAGAAGGGGCTGAGCCATCTGATAAAATGAAATTCTGAAATATTTAGTGAAGGTATAAGAGGCAGAGTCAGAAAAATAATTTTAAGGGAGAACCTGATAGTTTTCTTCTGGTCTACATAGGAACTGGAACAGACAACCAGAAAATGTCTCCAGTCATTTGTTTCAGGGAGTACATTAAAGGCAGGGATAAGGTTTCAGCAGCAGGAGTTTTATTTCTTCTTGAGGCAGGGGACTTGCAGTAAACAGATTGATTGGCATCTTGGCAAGCCATACCCACTTCTGAGAGGCTGTGTGTCTATATGGCTACAGCAGATCACCTCAACTCCAGTGCAGTGCTGAATTTGGCAGAGCTGGGTAGGAATTTCACAGGTGCTGGGTGATCTCACCAGCAGGAGTGTCACTGTGAGTTCCTAGATACCAGACTTTCCTACCTAATGGCTTCGATGCAGGTTTGGTTCATGCACAGTTCACAGAAGGCTCTCAACACCTATTTCCTGGCTCGCTGATGGCCACCCTCTCCCTGTGTGCTGTGTCTTCCCGTGGACTTCCTTTTTTGTGCTTCTGGAAGAGAGATTGTTCTTTTCTTTATCTTATAAAGGCATTAATCTGATCATGAGGTGGGAGCCTTCATTAATCTCCCAAAAGCTCCAGTTTCAAATACCATTACATGTTGTGGGTGGGGACTGCTAGGGTTTAAATTTGTATAAATTTGTAGGGAGCACTAACCTTCCCCAATTTTTCATCTTTTTCTAATTTTATTTTAACCATTTTTTTTTTCTTATGAATGGCTGTTCTAACATGCCTAAATGTTGAAATGAAGAAATGGCAAGACAAATGTTTTACCTTCCTCTTTGCTTTAAATTCAACCTTTGGGTTACACTTTTTAATTTTTTTTTAATTATAGTTGTTGATGGACCTTTATTTTATCCATTTTATATAATATGTGATGCTGAGAATCGAACCCAGTGCCCCACACATGCTAGGCAACTGCTCCACCACTGAGCCACAACCCTAGCCCCTAAGTTACAATTTTATAACCACAAATATTGTCTCTCACCTATTCTCTTTCTTTCTCATCATTATGAAAAGAGGTATTAAAAAGTGACTTACAGGGGCTGGGGTTGTGACTCAGTGGTGGAGCGCTTGCCTAGCATGTATGAAGCACTGGGTTTGATCCTCAGCACCACATAAAAATAAAATAAAGGAACGGTGTCCATCTACAACTAAAAAAAAATATATCTTTAAAAAAGTGAGCTGCAGAAACTTATCACTGTTTGTTTTTATAGGACCACTCCTGCATATTGTAGACAGACTGAAGATCTCTGCAAATAAAGTTGTAAAGAAAATGTTCAATATATTGAAGCCAGGTTTCTCTTTAAAACTTTATGGTAAAAAAGATTACTGTCATTTTCTAAATGAGACCATTATAGAAATGATGATCAGTTTTACCCCTAACATTTTAGTCAGTAACACCCTAACTTCAAACTTATAGCATCTAATATTATTTGCTTGTAGAAACCCTTTCGGTCTGAGCCCGACTCTCATGGAGTGTAGGAGCTTTACGAGACACTGGGATCATTTTTCTCCTCTCTAAGTTATGTATTTAACACTTGTTCTCAAAATTCCCCAGAAAAAATCAGACTCTGGTTACCCACAGTAGCAGGGTACTTGATAACCTGACAGTTAATGTCCTCTGCCTCATTTCTGTCTTACTTCTCCACACCCCTGTATTTCTTAGAGTTCCCCCTGAATAAACTGTTTTCACTCAAATCTTAGTTCAGGGTTTGTGTCTTAGAAAAATTTAAACTAAAAGAGCTCCTGACATTGCCTCATCCCTAGAATTTGTGGAAATGGTGGAAACACTGACTTTGTAAGTATGTAAATGTTTTCATATGAAATTGAGAAGAGTGACTCAAAACAAGAAAAATGTTTCTATTAAATTGAGCAGAAGCACTGATATCTTTGTAATCTAAATACTGTTATTTTCAATGGCTTAAAAACAAAAGGTACAAAAAAAATGTTCTTATTAAATGGTTCATGAGAGGGTGGGGTTTTGGCTCAAGTAGTAGAGTGCTTGCCTAGCACGTGTGAGGCACTGGGTTGGATCCTCAGCAACACATGAAAATAAAATAAAAATATTATATCCACCTAAAGCTAAAACATAAATATTAAAAAATAAAAAATAAATGGTTCATGAGAATTCTCCGATTCTATTATTATTTTTTTTTGAGGGAGATTACTAGGGATTGAACCTAGGGTGTGCTCTATCACTTCACTACACTCCCAGCATTTCTTATTTTTAATTTAAGGACACAATCTTGCTAAATTGCTGGGGTTGGCCTTAAACCCGTGATACTCCTGCCTCAGAGTGGGTGGAATTACTGGCATGTGCCACCACACCTGGTGTGACTTTTTTTTTCCCTTGGTGTGAATGTTTATTTTAGTTCACTTGAATTCACTTCAGTTCAGATATTCACTCAATCCATGCAGAACAGACAATATCGAAACAAATA
Source organism: Marmota monax (assembly GCF_021218885.2). Lineage (NCBI taxonomy): Eukaryota > Metazoa > Chordata > Mammalia > Rodentia > Sciuridae > Marmota > Marmota monax. The sequence continues at coordinate 1,328,108 of NW_026694880.1, read as the reverse complement.
AATGGCTACAATTCACTTCCTCAAAGAGATTATTAAGTAGTTGGAGAATAGATATCTAAATGAAACAAGATTAATTATTATGCATATCATGCCCAGCCTGATTATTAATTCCAAATATTTGGAGTTAGATGAAAACATAAATGTTAAAACTGGGCAAACTGAGAAATTATATTTTTGGAAGTTTTTAGGGTTGTATTTTCTCTGAATGTCAGATCTGATAGATTCAGTTGCCATTCTGATATCTCTTAAATTTATTTAATCTAGCCTTGATTACTCTTCTGAATTTTAGGGTTTCATGTGCTACTTTTTGCTTTCTGTCTCTGCTTTGACTTATATCAGGCATATCATTACCCTCCTGTCTTGTCTTGGTTTTTGGTTTAGTTTTTCTGTTTTGTAAAAGGAGCTTTACACTGAGCTACTTTCCTAGTCCTCCTATTTCTTATTGTTAGAAAGGATTTTGCTAAGTTGCTGAGGCTGGCCTCAATTTTATGATCTTTCTGCCTCAGCCTTCTGAGTAGCTAGGATTATGGGAATGCCTGACTATCCATGGCATCCCTGAGTCTTTTCTGAAATTCAGTAAATATATCCCTCTATTTGTTCAAAAACTAAAGTCTTACTAAATGCAGCAACTAGTCCTGTTGTCTGTATGTCCAACCTATATTGTGAATGGCCTCTTCTTTCCTTCTTTACTGCTACCTGACAATGTAAGCCTGTATCATTCTATTATTGCTTTCTTATAGGTCATTCTCCAGTGATCTTTCTAAAAGAAAGCTTAGATCATGCATTTTCCCTTTTGAAATTTCTCCAAGGACTTCTAGTATAATTAATATATAAAAACCCCCCAGGATTACTTCTGTCTCCAAACCCCTCTTCTACTTTTTGTTTTCCCCACTTACCATGTTTCAGCTATAAGGAGTTCTTAATGTATCTCCAACACATAAAGTTCCTTCTTTTACAATTGACATCTCCAATATTTTTCCCCATGTCTCTGGAGGTTGGCTTGTTTTTGCTATGTATGTCTCATTGCAAACATCTCCTTATTTAAGCTGTCTCAGAATCCAGTCTAAAAGAGTCATTGGGTTCTCTTCATGGCCATAGGTGGAGGAACCCCTAGTGTATTAGCTATCAAATCACTCTGTAAGTTCCACAAGTATAGGAACCTCACTGTCACTCCCCACTGTATTGTCCAGCAGCTACATCACTACCAGGTGCCATTTGAAGTCAAGTAAATGTGCCATAATGTATATTGAATGAATAAATTCAAAGGAATAAGCCACCCGGCCATGAGGGTGTGTGTGTGTGTGTGTGTGAGTGGGTGTGTGGGTGTGTGGGTGTGTGTATGGGTGTGTGTGTGTTCGTGAGATCTTCAGTAATACTGAGAGAAATAAACAAAAGCAGAAGCAAAGATAATTTGAAACAAATTAGTCAGGTAGGGCTTCCCAAATGTTATTAACATTTGAACTTGAAGAAATGTGGACTTTGTCCTAAGAAGGGGAAAAAAATTTTATGCATCAGACCCATAATACAAACATATTTAGAGATGAGCAGAAATGAACGGAAGAATATAAGAAGACAAACGTTACTGGAGCAGAGAGGGGTATTATTGAAAGAAGTGGTAAGCATAGGCTAAGTATAGACTTTACTCAGCGAATAAGATGAAACCCTTATTTGTGTTGGTGAATGAATGGAATAAAAAAAAATCTGAATAACCTAGAGCCTCAACTGAGAATAAAAGCCTTATGACAGTGTCTGGCATCTCATGTGTTTTTCCAAATTGGTCCCCGGATCAAGATGTTAAAAGAAAGAGCTTTGGAGTCAAACAGATGTGAGACTGTCTGAAGGCAGCAATTTACTGGCTGTCTGACCTTGAACACTTACTTAATCTCTCCTCCTCAACTCCAAATTGCAGTGCTTTTTTGTAGGATTGATTTTAAGAATATACATAAATCACTCAGTGGCATGCTTGACACAGGAAGGATTAATAAATGTGTGATCACTATTATTAATATGTTAAAACATAGTGTCTGATGTGAGCTCCAACCCTGATGTTTAGATTGCTCATTTCACTTCAGCAGCACCAGCCAGCTTGTTCTCTGTCTTTCCATCTACCCTCTGGATGCTGAGAAATGGTGGTATCAGTGATAATAATGGTAGAATCTTAAATTTAGTTTTAGAAATGCTTTGTGATGGGAAAAAAATACATAGAATTATCTTGTAAGTGACACAGTAGTGATATTTTGCATGCCACAATTTGGCATGTGATGAAATCCTAAATGAAATAAAAATTTAAACTCTAAACCATTTTAATATAACATTTTAGTCATATTTTTTGCACTCAACAAATAATGAAATGAATATATTCTTGAGAAGTTTACTTTTTCCACCCACAAAACCTCACCGAGCATTGACATTGTGGCAATTGATGGTCTATATTCTGAGGAAAATGGTGCATAAAAGTATAAACGATCTTTGTTCTCTGAAAGATTATGGCATAATAGAAGGAAAAACACTAGAGAACAATTTTTTAAAAAAATATTACATAGTGGCAATTCTACATAAGAGGGTACTGGAAACTTAAATTTCTATAAAAATACTTACAAGTTCCACTAAATTGCATTATGTTTTTAGAAGTCCCTGACAGTGTCCCCATAGTAAATAAAGTAAGAACAGGATATATTATAGATGAATTTGAATTTTTTAATAATAACTTAATAAGACTATATTTAGTTGTTTTTCATGTTGAAATTAAAACAGAAATTTAATATAGTAATTTCATCTTCATTTATCATGTACATATACATGCATGTACATATACATGTATGTGCCTTAGTTCATTTTTTTTTTTTTTTTTTTTTTTAATTTTTTTTTTATTGGTTGTTCAAAACATTATAAAGCTCTTCACATATCATATTTCATACATTAGATTCAAGTTGGTTATGAACTCCCAATTTTACCCCAAATACAGATTGCAGAATCACATCGGTTACACATCCACATTTTTACATAATGCCCTATTAGTAACTGTTGTATTCTGCTACCTTTCCTATCCTCTACCATCCCCCCTCCCTCCCCTCCCATCTTCTCTCTCTACCCCATCCACTGTAATTCATATCTCTCCTTGTTTATTTTCCCATTCCCCTCACAACCTCTTATATGTAATTTTGTATAACAATGAGGGTCTCCCTCCATTACCATGCAATTTCCCTTTTCTCTCCCTTTCCATCCCACCTCATGTATCTGTTTAATGTTAATCTTTTCTTCCTGCTCTTCCTCCCTGCTCTGTTCTTAGTTGCTCTCATTATATCAAAGAAGACATTTGGTATTTGTTTTTTAGGGATTTATGAAGTCAAACAACAACAAGTGCTGGAGAGGATGTGGGGAAAAGGGTACTCTTGTACATTGCTGGTGGGACTGCAAACTGGTGCGGCCAATCTGGAAAACAGTATGGAGACTCCTGGGAAAGCTGGGAATGGAACCACCATTTGACCCAGCTATTGCCCTTCTTGGACTTTTCCCTGAAGACCTTAAAAGAGCGTACTACAGGGATACTGCTACATCGATGTTCATAGCAGCACAATTCACAATTGCTAGACTGTGGAACCAACCCAGATGCCCTTCAATAGATGAATGGATAAAAAAAATGTGGCATTTATACACCTTAGTTCATTTTATGCTGCTTTAACAGAATACCTGGAAATAAGTAATTTGTAATAAAAAATCTATTGGCTCATGGTACTAGAGGCTGGCAAGTTCAAAATCAGGGAGCTGACATCTGGCAGGGCCATCTTGCTGCATTCTCCCTTGACAAAAGATGAGAGACAAGGCATCCAGATTCATCTTTCTAGAAGGAACTCACTCCTGAGATAACAACCCCACTCAGGGTATAACAGCAGTAATTCATTTACAAGGGCAAAGCCCTAAAGGCTGAATAACCTCAGAAAGGTGCTACTTTTCAATACTTCTGCAATGGCAATTAAATTTCAACATGACTCTGGGAGGATGAACATTCAAACCACAGCAGTATGTACAAATGCATTTTGTCCAAGTGTATTTTGTGGTGTTTCATTCACTCCAAGACCTCTCACTTTACTTCTTCCAATTTATCCTTTATCTCAATAAGAAAGAATTTTCTAAAATCCCTATTCCTTATACAACATAGGCACCCTATCTCTGTTCCACTGACCCTTTTGAGAAACTGCTTATGGAGTGGATTTTCCTCTTCAGACTTGATTGAGTTTACCTCCACTTTTAAGCTAATGACTCAGTGAATTTTTATACGGCAAGAACTTTTCCTGAGTGGTACTTCTATATATGCAACTTTGTACTGGATATCAGTACTTATATGTCATCCTTGGAAAACCTTAAACTCAAAAGATCTGAAACTAATATTTGCCATAGCCCGGCTGGGTTAAATAACCTAGAGGTGACAAGCACCTTGAAGGTTGAATCGGGAACTACTTTATTGAGAGTGAATTTAGCAGGAACTGAGAACTCAAAGTAGCGGGCACCCGAGATAGCAGGAACCACTTCTCTGCTGGACTGCATAGGTACATATACCCAACTAATTACACACAGCTTAACTTAATTGACATCATCTAGACACAGCAGTCAGTCATTAAGGAATCCTCATCATCTTAATGGCTCCATGGAGTTAGCTCAGAAACCACTCCTCCTAACATACTGCTAGGCACCATCTTAACTTGGTTGTAGCCCTCATCAATATTATTATTTTTCCTCAATTTCAATTGTCTCCATGTAATCTGTGCCTTTCTTAAACCGAATCTCATTCTTCTCAATTCATTGAGACTTCCCTGTTCTGAGCAGAGGAAACCTATTCTGAGATCCCCCATCTGCATTTGGTTTGGAAACTTCTAAGGTATTCAGCTGAGATAACCATTGTGCTCATATTATTCAATTTCTTGCTCTTAGGGATAGAAATTCCATGTTTTCTGTTGTCCAATGTTTTATATACTTTGTCAAGTTTTTATTTATCATTAGAGTATGAATATAGTTTCTGTTGCTCCTTCAAGGCCTGAAACAGAAATTCAGCAATATATATTTTTAAAAGAAAAAAAACATAAGTTTATATTGTTATTTCCAATTCATATTTAAGAATACAGTGTGTCTCTTTCAAAATTTATACTTCTTCATTAACATAATTCTTTATTTTTTCAAAAAATGCTTGTGTTAATGAGCTTTTTATTGTTGTGACAAGTCAGCTGGCTCTTCTGCTTTGGGTGTAAGGCAGAAACAACATGGCAGAAAGATATGGTGGAAGAAAACGTCTCAGCTCATGGAAACCAGAAAGCAGAGAGAGAGGGGGAGAGGGAGGTAAGGGAAACCCCTTCCAGGTCCTGCTTCCAGTGACCTACTTTCTCCAACAATGTCCTGCCTGCCTACTGTTTCCACCATTTTCCAGTAGTTCATTCAAATATTAATGGAGTAATCCACTCATTAATTCAGAGTACTCATGATCCAATAACTCCCCAAAAGCACCACCTCTGAACATTTTTGCTGTATTGAGGATCAAGCCTTCAACACATAAGACTTTAGGAGATTAACCAAAACAATGTTCATATCATAATTTCAAAATGACTATATTATTAATACTAGAAAACAATGAAAGCCTTATACAATATTTATTCACATTTAGTTTTCATTTTAGCATATATCTCCTTGAGGACATTATGATTTAGGTCACTTAGAATTTTTGTTTTTGTCCTGACAGACACACTCCAATGTCACTCCATGCCATTTTGAACTATAACTGACCAGCATTCTTGAAAACTGTCAAGATCATCAAAAACAAGGAAATTCTAAAAAAAACTGTCACAGTTAGGAAGGGTATAAGGGTCTAAGAAGACATGGTGACTAAGTGTAATAGAAAGGGATCCTAATAACACACAAGAGACAATAGGTAAAAACTCAGAATTCTTAAAAAAACTATAGATATTTAATAAGAATATCACTGTAGGTTAGAATGCCAATATTGGTTGTTGTAACAAATGCATCATATATGCAATACCAGATTGTGTGTGTGTGTGTGTGTGTGTGTGTGTGTAAAAGAGGCATATATGGAAACTGTGCTGTTATCAAATGATTCTAAATGATTCTAAAATCTTCTACTCAACTTTAAAAAGCTATTTTAAAACTTAGTAGCTGTCAGTAGTAATGAATCTGCTTTCCTTTAACTTATATCAAAATTGTTATTGCTTAATAAAATTATTTTGTTGTAATCTTAAACAAAATCCCAATATCCCATTGTTATGGTTTAGATACAGGCTATGAGCTCAAGTGTGAGACAATGCAAGGACATTCAGAGGTGACATGATTTGATTAAAAGACCCGTTATCTACTAGTTGATTAATTGGCTAATATGGATTAACTGAGTGGTTGTAGGTAGGTAGCATGTGGCAGGAAGACATAAGTCACTGGGGATATGCCTTTGGGTTATATATTTTGTCCCTGGGGAGTGAATCTCTCTCTCTGCTTCCTGCTAGGCATGTCCTGAGCTGATTTCCTCTGCCATACCCTTGTGCAACAAGGTTCTGCCCCACCTCACACCCAGAGATATGGAGTCAGTTGATCATGGACTGAACCTCTGAAACCATGAGCCAAAATAAACTTTTCCTCTTTTATGTTGTTCTGGTCAGATTTTTGGGTCACAGGGACAAAAAACTGACTAAAACACTCATCTTGAGGAAATGTGTATAAAATTGCAACTTAGTTTAGAAAAAAAAGTCTAATGGAATGCATATTTTTATACTGTAAAATTAAGTACTAAAGACTCAGGAAAGTCTAAAGTCTCTGCTCAGCCTCAAATTCAACAAATCAAATAATATTAACTTAATTTCTCATGTTATTAATTTGCCTTGTGTAAGCCTTTGCTCCCAAATCCTTTGCAGACTATGTGCTTAGAAAAAGTATAATCAAGAAGCCCACACGAAAGTGTGTAGTCTCTCAAGTAAAATATAAGTTGAAGGAAAAGTTCTCTGACTTGTGAATAAATAGCAGCTGTTGATGGCCATTCAAAAGGTCAACAGTGCCTTTTAAATGTTGAAGAACAAGCATTATATTCATGATGTTAAAAGTATCTGAGTAAATTAAAGGTGTGAATGTATTTAGCAATTAGCAGTATTGTGAACACATATTACTGATTTAAGTTTCTCCCATATCATGTATTTTATAATAAAGTTTTACATTTTACTATTGAGGTTATTCATATTTTATTTTGCCTGAGTCAGACTTTGGAATGCATATTCTCTTTCTCATTATGTCCTAATCTTTGACTGATACCAACCAGGCTGGAGTTTTACAAAGCTCGTATTATTTCAGAAACCTCAGGTCATGCAATGTTCATTTTTTTCCTTTAATATATATATATATATATACTTGCCTTTCAGTGTTTCATGAAAACATAAGCCAGCTGGAAGTCCTTAATGTTTCTCAATCTGAAAAGCCAGCATCCTGGGCAGAGTTTTCTGGAATGGGGTGTGTTCTTGCACAGATATTCCAGAATTTCTTGGAAGCCTATCTGTAGACTGTAATCTAGTATAATAAATCGGCACCTGGTCTAATCTATTAAAAAAAGCAAGAACCAAGTTACTTATGAGGTGTAAGAACAAGAGGCACAGAAAATGTGACAAAAAAGTGGGTATGAGAAGAATGCATTAAAAGACACTCCCATCCTCCTCAACTCCACTTACTCCTGAGGTGTGCCTTTTTCCGCTCCTAGAGCAGGCACTAAACTCATTATCTTGCTCAGGGTTGCTGTAATGAGTCAGTGAGGTGACAAGACAGCAGATGGAATGAACAAACAATTATACACATCCTTAGCGAACACATCCCCTCTGCCTCTTGAGTAAAAGGAAATTTAGTCAGGGTGAGATAATGATTTAAGGTGGAAAGATGTTGCTAGAAAGTGTCTGTATCATCACCTGCTGGTCCCTGCTGCCACCCAGGTACAACCACAGAAACTCTGCTGTCTTTTCTCCACTGTGAAATAAAACTTAATTAAAAACTTTTATTGTTTTCCATTCTGTGACTTGAGTGCAAAAGTAATTTGCAGCATTCTTCTTTTTTTTTTTTTTTTTTTTTTTTTTTTTTTTTTTTTTAATATTTTATTTACATTTTAGTTTTCGGCAGAGACAACATCTTTGTTTGTATGTGGTGCTGAGGATCGAACCCGGGCCGCACACATGCCAGGCAAGTGCGCTACCACTTGAGCCACATCCCCAGCCCAGCATTCTTCTTTTAGTATTGACAAATCTAGAAAAGAGCATTAAGTGTTTCATAAAGGCTATTTATTTAATGCATCAGTGTGAGTATGTTCATTACAAAGACATGTTGTATTAAAGATAGTTGCTACTATTCCTGACAATGCATAGTCTTCTTTGAGCATTATTTACAAAGATTTGGGGGCTGCCTTATGCTGTATTTGACCTCAAGTTTTGAATGTCCTTTGTTTACTCTTTGTACGTGTCTTCCTGGTCCAATGATGTCATCATTCACATATTTCTTTGTTTCATGTATTTTATTTATTTTGTCAAGTTGACCAAACCAGCTACTATAATTACAATCTTCAGTGTCACACACTGTCTCATACTTGGTACTTGCTTTATTCTTTCTGTTCCAAGTAATTCCTAAGAAAGTAATTTTATTTCAACAATTGTTATCATAAAATCACCAGCTACATTTCAATAATAAACAACTATTGTGTTCTGTTCTGCTTACAGTTGAGGACATTGTCTTTATAATCAAGGAGTATCTAAGTTCAACAAGCTAGCCTGAGAAAGGGCAGTATTCTTCTCCCTGTGAAACCTTTGGCTCTACCTTTTCAAACTTCTTTGCTGCATTTGGTTGACAGAATAATCCTGAGCATTTACACGAGTACATAAAATCTGGTTCATTTGGAGGGAGAGGGACTGAGGAATGGACAGGGAAACTAACAAAACTTATTTTTAATTCACTAACTGCAGTTTCATTTCTAATCATACATGGGCATAATGTGTGTTTGTCATTATAATTAGACTTTTGACTTCTTTACCACATATAGACATTTGGAAGAATAATCAAAACATAAGAAAAAAACTCAAAGTGTTCCTGCTCTGAATATGCACATTATTTTTTACAATGAGAGATGTGAAATTTTCTTGCCCTATGTAACCATCACATCAGAGATTTGAATAAGTATCACCTGTAAGGTGGTACATTTGTGTGGTACCTCTGAAGGGATTTTTAGAAGTTCTCACTGCACTTTCTCAGTGGGAAATTAGGCTTTAAGAAAAAGATTACTATGTAACTAATATTTCTAGTTATAGAGGATGCTATTTAGAGGTTGAAAATTGGAATGCATCCAACTGGTAAATGGCATAAAAAATGCAGAGTATGTCTGCAGTCAAAAAAATAAAATTTATATTGAAAACTTGCAAATTTCTTGATTAAGAAAGAAAATTTCTTTCACATTAGGTTAAAATATATACAAAATGGCACATATATGCAAAAATCTTTGTTTTGGAAAAATATAGATAATTATATAACCCAATCATACAATGCATTGGAGAACATTTTTATTTATGCTAATGAATTATTTTGGCATGTGGGAAAGACAATTATACAGCAGAGAAAAAAAAATCATCTAGGATTCTAATGTTTAAACTGACATTTATGTGGTATATATGTGTAATAAGAATTGTAATGCCAAAAGAAAAAGAAAAAACAAAGTACATGTATAAAGGCATGAATTGGCGTGAACATACTCTATATACAAAGATAAGAAAAATTCAACTCTATATGTGTAATAAGAATTGTAATGCATTCTGCTGTTGTGTATTTAAAAAATAAAATTAATAAAACTAAAATAAATAAATAAATAAACTGACATTTAAGGAATGAAGTTACCATATTTGCATAAAATACTGTTCAGGATTTTAGTTACTAAAATAACCTAGTTATTGAAAAGTTTAATATTACTTAGATATATCTGGTTGAGAAATATTCCTCAATCTTGTTTTAGCTCCATATTTGCTTGTGAAATTATGAAAAGAGACAAAAATCCACAAATTGTGAAAGAAGTGAAAAAAAGAAAAGGCCAATCTACTCAACCACTCCCCCATATTTCCCAATCCTCAAGGCTACTCCTGCTGTCTTTCAACACAGCCCACCATGAGCCCTCAGCCCTCCTAACCTCTCAGAAATTGGTCAGCGCTTCGGGTGTGGCTCAGTGGTACAGCACTTGCCTCACATGCAGACAGAAATCCCTGGCTCTGATTCTCAGCATAAAAAAGAAGGAGAAAATGAGAAGGAGAAAAAAAGAAAAAGAAAACAAAAATGGAAGGAAGGAAGGAAGGAAGGGATAAATAAAAATATTAAATAAAAATATACAAATAAATAGATAGGTAGATAAATAAATAAATAAAAATACTCTCCATTGCATTGTATGTTTGTGGGGGAGACATTTACATAATTATCTATATTTTACAGTTTTCCAAACAAAGATTTTTACATATATGTGCCATCATGTATATATTTTAACCTAATGTGAAGAAAGGAAGGAAGGAAGGAAGGAATATTCCAAAAGCATATAAACATCTAGCAATTAAGGATACCCAATAAGATCTGCCTATTGCTCCATGAATTTAGAAATAGAAGTAGTAAATAGTGATCTAGAGATAGTACTTGCAATATGCCTTTTACTCTCACAGAGTTCTTCTTTAGAGTATTGTTAATGTTTTTTAAAAATTTTTCATTTTTACTCCATCTGCAAATCAGTATTTGTATGTCCATCTCACTCCTGAATGACTTTGATATATTCACTATATTTTCCTGATTTTACTTCTTCCTTTTTGAATATATTCCATGCATCAGACTTATTAGTCTTTCTAAAATTCCAATTTAGTCTTGTGACCTTAAGGCATCCTTACTTGAGATTTTTTGAAAATCAAGTGCTCTATATTGATACATCAGTTTCTCTACCTTCTAGATTCAACTTGTACTGATTGCCCTTTATTGTGTTTCTCTCAGTAGCAATCTTCAGTTCCATTAAGTTGATGTCTCAGAATTTTTATAACATATCAGGCTTAGTTTTAATTCCAAATTGTTGTTTATTCTGCTTATGTTCAACTTGAAATTCCCTACTCTCTCATCTTATCCAAATTTATTATTCTTTGTGGGCATTAAAAATTTCCATGCGCTTTCACAATGTGTACATTTATTGAAACATCAAATACTATCACTTGTGTGTATATGTATATACACATATATCTGTATGTGTATAACTATATACAGATTTTATGGGTCAACTAAAAAAGTAATAAATAAGTAATCAAATTTCCATACTCCACAAAGTTTTTTTCAACTACCTTAGGTCTAAGGTAAATCATCTCCATAATCCCTACCCTATGATCATATAACTGGATATTATTGAGTTGTAAAGATTTACTCACACATTCTCCCTTCTTACTAGTACTGTGCTAGTTTGTTTTTCTAAATATAGCAACCAGACATTGCAAATTAAGTATTTAATGCTTTGTTAATAAATGAAACTAAATGGTAAATAGTAAAATTAACACGAGTTAATTGAATGTCCTGAAAACACAGAAACAATTTGTATTCAGTTGAAATTCATTAATGATATCATGGATTGTGTGTAGAATATTTCATTTTATAACAAGGCACTAAAAGAATGGTTGGGAACGCTGTAAGTGGAATTTATTTGCATCAAAGTTTACAAAATTGAGTCATAACAAGCTGAGTTTTAATGCTAGTTTTCTCATTTCTTGACTTATGACATCTAAAATATCAAATTGCTTAAGAAAAGTTTCAGAATAATACATGTAAACATATACACACACATCATTGAAATGTTTTCAGGTAAAAATGAAATCATCCATTCAAAACATATGCACAATGTTTAGCACAGATGCCATACTCAATAATTTGATATTCGTATTGTTGGTGGCAGTCTTGATGATGTTGTTATCCACACTGTAGTTCAAGGAACATATTGTCTGTAGTATAAGTCAAGCTTTTGAGACAAACCTACCTCAACATTTCATGATTCAAACAGGTAATAGTTACTTTTTCTCTCAAATGTCCAAATTCAGAAATAGGTAAGTAGTACAAGAAAGGTTAAAAAAACTGCTCAGGGCCCCAGGTACCTTCCAAGTTATTATTCTGCAATCTCTAAAAGAGTTTAATTTCTTCATAACCAAATTAACCTCAGCTTTACTTGTATATCCTGGTCTAAAAGAAAAAAACAGGGTGAAAAGCAGTTCTATGCATTTTTAAATCATTTACTTAATTTTTGTACTTTAAAAATTGTTCTAATAAGTTATACATGACAGCAAAATGCTCTTCAATTCATTGAACACAAATGGATAATTTTTCACTTCTCTGGTTATACAAGAAGTAGAGTCACACCATTTGTGCAATTATACATGTATCTAGGGTAATGATGTCCATCTCATTCCACCATCTTTCCTACTCCCATACCCTCTCTTGTCCCCTCCCCATTTTTGTCCAATCCGAAGTTTCTCCATTTTTCCCATGCTCCCCTCATTATGGATCAGCATTCACTTATCAGAACATTTTGCCTTTGTTTTTTTGGAATTGGCTTACATAGCATGATATTCTCCAACTCCATCCATTTACCTGCAAATGCCATAATTTTATTCTCTTTTAATGCTGAATAATATTCCACTGTGTATATATGCCACAGTTTCTTTATTCATTTATGGGAGGGTACCTAGGTTGGTTCCGTAGCTTAGCGATTGTGATTTGAGCTTCTATAAACATTGATGTGGCTGTGTCAGTGTAGTATGCTATTTTTAAGTCCTTTGGGTATAGACCAAGGACTGGAATAGCTGGGTCAAATGGTGGTTCCATTCTCAGTTTTCTAAGAAATCTTCATACTGCTTTCCATAATGGTTACACCAATTTGCAATCCCACCAGCAATGTATGAGTGTGCCTTTTCCCCCACATCCTCTCCAACACTTACTGTTATTTGTATTCTTGATAACTGCCATTTTGACTGGGATGAGATGAAATCTTAGAGTAGTTTTGACTTGCATTTCTCTAGTTACTAGAGATGTTGAAATTTTTTTTCATATCTTTGTTGACCGATTATGTATTTTCTTCTGAGAAGTGTCTGTTTAGTCTTAAGCCTATTTATTGATTGGTTGTTTGGGATTTTTTTCATGCTAAGTTTTTTGATTTCTTTATATATCCTGGATATTAGTGCTGTATCTGATGTGCATGTGGTAAAAATTTGCTCCAATTCTGTAGGCTCTCTGTTTTCCTCATTGGTTGTTTCTTTAAAACAAAAGTTGCACACATTACATCTACTCATATCCCATTGCCTAATCACCTCATTTATCTGCTTAGCATGCTGGAAATTTTAATCTATAATTTAAATATTTTATAACTAGCCCAGTATTGAAAAAAAAAGGAGATCTTAGAAGTTGACCGTTAGGTAAAATCTGCAAACTGTCCTAGATATTGTTTGATTATTTTTATGGACTAGGTCTCTGAGTCCCTTCCTAGGAAATGAATCTGCATATAGTAGTGTTTCTTTTAGAAGAAACCATTATATTACTTTTGATTTTGAAATTTATTTACATAAAATATCTTTATATATTTATTTTTCTTTCACTTTATTTTCCAAAGACAACTTGTAAACTTTTGCTCATAACTTTTCAAAGCCAATAGTGGCAGATGGAGTGCAAATGACTATAAACTCCTCAACAATAAAACTTGGGATAGGCGTAGCTTAATAGGGAAATTAAACCTTTGGAACTATGTCCGGAAAAAAATGCATACAATACAAGTTAACATATACCTGTATTTATGTTACCTATAAAATAGAATTTGTTTCCCTATTTTAAAAGTAACGGAAATAACATTGACTTTAGGACTTATGAAATGAAAAAAAAAATTGCCATATATAGCCAATTAGTGTATACAATTTTATTAAATATTTTTGAGTTCGTCTCCTTTTCCTAAGTGTAAAAGTGTGTTTATATGAATCAGATTTTTGTTACAAAACATAAGCAAAAACACAAAACAGAAAAATATGTAGTTTAAAGCAATAGTGAAAATCTGGGAAATTTCAAGTTTTGTTTTACATGTTCTTTATTAGAAAACATAGCATCCTTAAATCAGAAATTTCAATTTCAATGACTCTCATCTAATAGTAACTAAGATAATTTATTAATTACTATGTCCCAGGTCCTGTGTGTGTGTGTATGTATATATATATATATATATATATATATATATATATATCTCACTAATGGAATATAGTTGACATATTTGAAGTGCAGACCAGCAAAACTGGTTCATTGGGTTGGAATTCTGTATATGTCATATTCTATCAAGTTATTTAACTGATTTTTGCCCTGTTTCTTCATCACAAGAAAGTAATAATAGTACCATCCTTATAGAATGTCTAAAAATTTAACTATGGTAACAGTCTATGATCCAGCAGAAAAAAGCAAATTTAATTCATTAAATATATACATATTTAATGAATATATTAAATGTATATTTAATGAATATATATATATTTAATGAATATATATATGCATATATGTATGTGTATATATCCACCAAATATATATTAATGCCAAATATATGTGAATATATATATTATCAAATATATATAAATTATTTTATAAGCACTAGGCTTGTGGAAACTAATCAAATAGAATAAAACCTCTAAACTTTGTGGAACTTACATTTTAATACTGTCTCATTTCAACTCCAATAAGGAGGTCTTATTATTTTCATTTTCCAGATGAGGAAACTTAGCTCGGAGATGTGATGTGACTTATTCAAACATCTAATGGGATAAACAGTTATTAGCAGAGCAAATAGGGCACATAGATTGGTTTATCTCTGAGAATGCTCGTTACTGTCATGCTACATGTACAGCAAATATTTCTTAAGGTTCTGCTCTGCAGGAGGCACAAAGCTAGTCATGCAGGGTACACATAGACCCTTCCAGGCTTTGATGTGATTTTTTTTAAAGACCTTGGCCATAACTACTCTCTGACATATATACACCATGTAGATACTAATGTCCAGATTTCTCTGTTCCTAAATGAGCTTCCAGTTATGATAATCATATTTGTGGCAGGGAAGAAATTAATTAAGAAGTAAATCATTTCTCTTTGAAATTATTTGAGTGAAAGGGAAATAATTTAAATAGTAAATTGTGAAAGGAGAAAACACACCTCACTTGCTAAAACTCAAGGACAGAATCAAGGCCCTTGGAGGAACAGATGAATCATTTTACTCTCTTAATTTAGTGGCTTTTTTTCTATAAAAGATAAAAGTACATGCCTGTGATTACATGAGGAAATGAATTTTCTTTCTAGCTTTGCTATTTTACCATAACTTAAATAACTCATGTGTTTATTGTTTTCCTCGTTTGTATAATGAATTTAGAACCTATAGCATCTGAAGGGAGCTTTAGTGCAAATCTATATTTTTAAGGAAAGAAAGGTAGTAAATGTGAGTTATTTATTCAGATTATTAAAAAATATCATCTATTTATTTGAATTTTGTTCAAAATAAATAGAAGTCATAAATACTTGCACAAAATAATCTTTAAAGATTTAAGTAAAAAATAAATATAATAAAAATATTGAATACTTACATAATAATGAGCACTGTAGAATCATTCTTTGATAATTTAAAAGAAAATTCAGTATTATTAATGACATTGGTAAAGCTACATGTCATTACATTCTAATATATTTTTATTTTAAACAATTTTAAGTTTACAGAAAAATTGAGAAGAAAATATTAAGAGTTCTCATATATTACTTCAACATCTGTTCCCTAGAACCCCTTTATTAATCTCTTATATCAGTGTTGTATATTTGTTACAATTGATAAGCCAACGTTGAAACCTTTATTTTTTGCGTAAGTCTGTATATAGAGCAGGATAGAAATTTATATTAATGTGTATAGTGACATGTGTCCACTATTATAGCATCATGCAGAAAAGCTTTGCTGCCCTAAATCTGTGCTCCCATCTGTGCATCTTTACCTCCTCCCCTCTAAGTCCCTGCAACCCACAGATTTTTTATTTTGTCCATGTTTTTATCTTTTCTTGAAAGTCATATTTTGGGGGACATACAATATACTGACTTTCCAAATTGTTTTCTTTCACTTTTTAATGTGCATTCAAATATTTTCGTGGTTTAATAGCTCATTTCTTTTTTCCACACAGTAATTTCTACTGTATAGATGTACTACAACTTGATTATTGATCAACGTGTTGAAAAACAATTTGGTTGCTTCCAAGTTTGGCAACCATGAATAAATCTTCCACAAAAATTCCTAATGCCATACATCACTATTCTAGAATATTTTCATGCTACAGTCCTGCACAGGAAGATTAGGAGATTTCCATGAATAAATAAACCCTAGAAGCTGGTTCAAATGAACAAATACTTGGTACTAACCCATTTTTAAACAAGTTATTTGTTTCCCAATAAAGCATGGAAAAGTGTTTGTAAAAGCATTCTGTAACTTTAAACTCCAGAAAAAGGGTGTTTTATAATTACATAATGTTATTTAAAGGCTAAAATCAAAATAATTCAAACAATAATATATACAGCCCATTTTTTTTTTAATTTATGAAACCTCTAAAAACAGAGTTTGATTTCTAAACCTGTTTGCACCATAGAACTACACATGTTTCTTTATCTGAAGGACATTTTAAATTTTCTAATAGGATACTATGTACATAAATTTTCTTTTGTGAAATAAATAATGACTTCCAAAAATAAGCAAAATAAAGCAAATGATCAGATTATCAGTATTTCATAAATGCCTACTCTAGACACATATGATAAATATCATGTGCAAGTAATCTTTTAAGTACTCAAATATATATCAATAAGTGTACTTCTTACAATTACTCTGTTGATTCTATTATCAAGTCCAGTTCACATATAAAATATTGTAGACATCCAAAAGAGTCAGGATGAAGCCTTCCCTTTCAAAATTTGAATCAGACACTGAGAATGATGCCACTGCAGCTGAAAGGGTCTGCTTGGGAAAGGAGATAGGTTTTAGTTTTGGTAATTGTTGTTGCATAAGCATCCTTATGCAGGGTTTGAACTTTCTACCATATCCAAAGAAGGGAGCACTTACACTTCCTTTTCCCATTCTTTTCATATGGGACATGAAGGCAATAAAGTAGGAGGGCCTTGAAAGCTGGCAGTATTAAAAAAAAAAGGAATGGAATGATATTCTTCATTGCAAAAACAAACTTAGGTTCAATGTGATTAATTCATCCTCACCAGAGAGTCTGAAAACTAAGATTAAAATTCAGCCCATTAGTTCCAGCATCAATGCTTTTAACTCAGATAAAAATTTTCTTATTATACAAGTGGCACTTGCTAACTACACAAAATATAGAATATGCAATAAGCTGGGAACCGAAAATAAAATTACTCTTTATCACACAACTCAAGAAAAGACTATAGATTCTTTTTAGGTTTATTTCTACATTGTCATTTAACAGTTACTCTGTTTTGAAATGCTAAGAGCTGTTTTGAATCTTTCTAAATTAAATGTTATATATTGAACATTTTTTCAAGAATTAAATATCCTTCAAAGTGGTAGCAAAATCATAAGATATCTCTCATGATCTTGGTCCCTGAAGTTATACCTTCTATTTGCCTGTTGCCTTGGTAGGGGTATAGCCTCTAACCATTTGCTTATGACAAAGGGATGGGATTCCAGTATCACAATTTTATTAAATAGCAGGTGGAGGTATTTTTAAAATACAATTAGAGTCCACTGAGTTTATCAGAAGAAACATTCTAAATTGATATGAAGTAAGCAGAGAGTCCTTTTAGAAAAGGTGTAGCCTTCCTTGACGAAAGACACTCTTTTGCAGGTCTTACAGAAATAAGCTGCCACACTGAGAGACGATGTAGTACAGAATTAACTGCATGTGGCCTCTGGGAGCAGAAAGATACCCCTAGTGCAAAGTCAACAATACACAACATTCCTATAATCATAAAATAATGGAGTTCCTCTGACTACCACACAAACATGGAGGAGGACCATGAGAAAAGAATGTACCCTGGCAAGCATCTTGATTAGAGCCTGTGATAACCTGAGAAGTATATTTTCTTGAATTTTGAATCAGTGCTATTTTAAGCTACTCTTTGGGGCACTCTTTCATGCAGTAATAGAAAACACAGTAACATGTTTTTGAATCATAATACAAACATCTGATAGATTAAACTTAAAATATTTAAGTATTTTTTATAAGTCTAAAAGTACAATTCTTTCCTTGGTATAAATTTAAGGAAATAGTAGTACATATGTTATTTGTTGCTTTTTTCAATCTTATGGCACCTTATTTTAAAAATGGTGACTCAATTGTCAATGCTTGCAGTATCATTCTTGATGGAACCATTGACCCAGCTACCCAGGCCTTGCCTGACCTGAAGAGAATCATATGACCTAATAAAACCAATAAGACACATTTCTTGAAATTTGAATCACAAAAAGATTGGCACTGAAAACAAATGGATGTGATTTGCACTTAAGGTGACATCAGCTGAGACTCTCTGATTCTCATGTGCCCTGTTTCATATCCTTCCTTAGGCCTCCTTGCTCACCTTTTTCTTTGATTTTGTGAATGCTGACTTATATCCTCCAAATCTCTCTTGTTCTCCGCATTTGGAAACATGCATATGCGCACGTGCACACACACACAGATACACACAGAATCATCTTTGTTATTCATGGAATTCATATTTGCAAATTTAATTACTAAAATTTATCTGTATTTCCAAAATCAAAACCACATTTTTGTGGCCATTTGCAGATAAGCATAGAGCACTGAACCGGCACGTCCCCAGATGGGGTAGAACAAGACAGCACTCTGCCTTCTTGTTTCAGTTTCTTGTCTGATCTCTCAAAATCTTTTTCATAATCTACTTACTGCCATGTTTTCACATTTTTGTGACTTTGTTTCCCTTAGGTGAGTTCAATGTTTACTGTGGCCTCCAAGCGTTAAGTTGAAGTTAATACAAGAAAGCTGTAACATTCCTGAAGGAGAAATATGTGTGATAGACCTTTGTTCAGGCATGAGTTATGGAGCTGCTACTCTTGAGTTCAATGTTATGAATCAACCGTACAGTAAGTCCAGAAATAGGAAGAGGACATTCATTGATGTGTACATGAGGTCGTTCTAATAGAACGTAAAGAAACTATGTAGAAGTTGGGAAAATGGTTAAATGTGTGAATTCAGGAGATAAATATGATTTTTTTGAAATATGCATAATGGTTAACATTGCTATAAAGCTGGAAGCCAAGGAAATATGGTCACATTTCACATTGCCCACAGTCAAGAAAATGTTAAACCCTTCTCAGCTACTGTTGGCTGGCTCACACATTTCAAAATGCAACGCTGCATGGAAAATGTTAAATTAGCAGACAAGGCAATTAAAACATGCTTGCTAACTGTTATACAGTTGTGGTAAAGGGTTGTGTGAAATAGCTAGCTTTTCAATGGCAATAAGACTGTCTTTTTTTTTTTACAAGGACATTTGCAAACCAATCAAGATAATGCAAATGGCATTTTGGTTGACAAAAATGTTATGACCACAAAATCACAGCAACATGACTGTATTTCCCCTTGGAGTTCAGTATTTGCTAAATTAGTTTCACCATGACTTTGTAGGGCATAACCATGAATAATAAGAGTGATTATATAGATGATAGATGACAGAGAATCCTATGAATCCATCAATAGACTGGATTGATGATTAAATTTTAAGCACTCTGAATATGGCTGACCAACCAAAAAACTTTATCAGTTTTAATCATTATGTAAGACTTTCAATTTCCCTACCTCATAAAACTTTTTATCTTTCCAAAGATAATAAAGTCACATTTTTTAATTTTGATTTACATTTTCCATCCAGCAAAATGCACCTTCTCTAACATCTTGTATATGTGATATCTTTTTGTTGGTTGGAATATATTCAGGCACTACCAAATTTGTTTTAATATTTCCCATATTTTTTCATAAAATTATTCTTGTGAAACTTCAAACTGCACTAATGTCAGTTTTATGGAGTAATTCAATCATCTATGGTTTCTTCACTCATTTATGCTTCTTGCTTTGTTTGTCTTTCTTTTAGGTTCATTTAAAGTTTTCCTACAGTCTTTATTTAGGTAAGATGTTTTGGGGTAGGCTTTTTAAATCCTGGATGATTGAAAATGGTTTAGACAGTTCTTGCACATATAATTCAACTGAGTTTAGAAAATTTAAACTTGAGATACCTTTTCATCAGCTCATAAGGGTGTGCTCCATTGCAGTCAGTTTTCATCTAGAATTCTGATGTCAATGTAATTCTTTGTCCTTTAGAGTCTTTAGTGTCTTTCATCTTGAAGCTCATGGTACTTTTCACTGTATTCTGCACCTTCTAAAATGTTAGCACAGCGTGTCATAGTATGAAGTTTTTTCCAACCTGTTAAGCAATCAAGTAATCAGAGTGGTGCAATCCTTTCTTCAATTCTGTTAGTATTTATTATTTCTTCTTTTCTATTTTGAGTGTTCTAAATTTTCTTTGGAGAGTGGATTCATCCTGTTTATTTCCTAGCTTTTTTTTTTTTCATACATTTTACTTTCTGTCCTTTATGATTAGATTTGGGAGGACTTTTAAATTTGATCTTTTAATTTATTAATTCACTTATCACCTAATTCACTCTTCCTTTAAATCCATTCTGATACCCAGTCTATCTATTGAATTTTGCATATCTTAACAAACTTTACTACTTTCTAAATTTCTTATTATTTTTTTAATTTTGTAGGTGGTTTCCTCCTCTTCTCTGAAAATAATGATTTTTTTTTTCCATTCTAAAGTTGTAAGTTTTACTTTGCTCATGTCATCCCATTAACTATTAGCTCTCTTCCTTGACATTCAAACCTCTTTTTCAAAGAGTTGCTCTTCATTCGGGACTGGAGACTTGTACTTCTGTGTTCGTTTCACTGGGCAAACTCACGGGAGGCAGATGCTGTAGGAAAGTCTTCTTTAAGAGCTAACTTCTGGTCACAGAGTTTTCCACTTGCTCCTGGGTGTGTCCATCTCTCCAGTACCTCACCATGACCCTCTGGCCGACATGATCATTCCTATTGCTCTGGTTGTCCTTGACCTTGAAACCGCATAATTAGTTCAAGGGAGAAGAGGATGGAAGGCTTGAGTGACTTTTTTCAGAAGCCCCTTCTCCCCAAGAGATTGACTCATGGTCTCTTAGTTTTTAATACCTGCATCACACCTAAGCTTGGAACAAGTCCTTTCCCCTGTCCCTATATCATCTTACTTTATCCATCAGAAGTTTTCTTATATATAGCTTTTGAGCTGTGATTCTCTCTTTTAATCTCATTCCACTGTCTGCCACCTTCCGGTGATTCATTCTGGTCCACCGAGAGGATGACTTTTCTATTTCTAGTCCTTTTCTAGGTTTTTAAAAATACACAGTTTCTAGTTAGATTGAAGAAATAAGTTATGGTGTTCTATTTCACAGTAGGGTGGCTATAGATAATGATGATGTACTACATATTTCAAAATTTCTAGATAAAAGGATTTTGAATGTTTTCACCACAAAGAAATGATACATGTTGAGGGGATAGACATCCTGACCCTGATTGGAATGTTACACAGCATATATAAAAAAATCAAATGACAATCCACAGATATATGCAATTTAGTCTGTTAATTTATATATATATATATATATATATATATATATATATATATATATATATCCATAATCTAATGAGGGAAGGTTGTCTAGCTTATGTACTCAACCAACCATCTTAAAGTAATCCTAAATCAACATATCAAGTTTAAAACCAACTTAAAAAATGTAAATAAAATATTTAGATTTGACATCTTCACAGAGTATAATGCTGCTCTCTATAAAAAATTAATAATTCAGTAGAATTAATAAAGTGAAACACTTGAAATGAACATGACAAAGATAGCTACTACAGATCTAAGAAAGCTATTAAAGTTCTGATAGATAAGTAGAAAAGCAATGTATTGAACTAGAAAATAAAATGACAAAAAATGAATAAAATATAATATCAATAGTACATAATATACACATTTAAAAACTGAAAGGGTGGAAGAAGATTTGGGGTAAGATTTTCTAGTAGTCTTCTCCCCATAGACACACCAAGTTGAACAGCTAGTCTTTCTCCAATATATCTTCATAAGAGCTAAAGAAACCAATTGAAAGACCATAATGCCAGCTCTAACATAAAGAAAGGAGAAAGCAGGAGGAAAACAATTACCCACACCACCCCTCCTCAGCTCTTTTCAGCTGGGATGCATCCCACTTGAAAGAATCAAACACAGGCTTTCAATTTAAATGTCAGTACCGGCCTGCCATGGTGACACCTGGCACTGGGAAAATCCCATCACCCCTACCATGACTGAGCCAATGAAAGCACATTGGCCAGGCAATCCAGGCACTGACACCAACTCCTTTTTTCCAACCTTTAGTGGAAGAGCAAGGAGCAGGATGCAAAAGTTAGCATAGAATTTTCTCTTGGAACTCATTTTCAAGCAAACCACAGTGAGAAGAAGCACCAGGTAAAAACCAAGGAACCTATAAACAGGCCAGAGTCTCTAGTCTTATCCTAGCATCAAGTGGAAGCCCACACACTCACTTCTGACCTGAGACACTGCCAGCCCTGGGAGGATGGATGTGAATTTCAGACTATATTACCACCAGCTGTGTCAGGGGCCTTAGTGTGCCCCTGACACTGTGCAGGTCATTGTAGCTGTACAACTCAGATATGACACAGCTTCCTGACAGCCTAGGTAGCCTAACAATTGCATTTTCAAATACTACCCCAACCTCAGGTAGCATAGCATGAAAGAAGACCCCATTCACTGGGGATATCACTATCTATTGCATTTGAGAGTTTGCCCTGGAATTTAGTACTGGCCTGGTGAAATCCAATACTGGGAAGATACTAATGGCTCCCATCCTCAGACTTGCCTGTGAACAGAGCCTCTCACACACCCTTTGGTGCCATGGAGAAACAAATAGCCCCAATCTATGAGAATTTTATTCAGTCCAACATTACCAGGGCTAGTTACAGCAATCTTGAGCCTTGAGTCCACCTTAGCCAAAGGCATTCCACAGAAATATGGGCCTTTGTCTTTCCCCACTGCTGTGTTAGTCCTGGTGGGTTGAATAGGCCACATGATAAGGAACAAAAAAGTTTCAAAAATTTTAAAAATCATGTCAAGTATGATCATAATGAAACTAAAATCACATCTAGCACGTTTTTAAACATAATTCAATAAGCTAGAAATCAATCACAATAAAAACTTAGGAAACTATACAAATACACCATAATTAAATTACCTACTTTGAACCAATGAATCAAAAAGAAATTTAAACATTTATTGAAATAAATGAAATTGGGGACATAGTATATTCAAACTATGGGATGAAGTAAAAATAGTACTGAGGGGAGTTTACAGAAATTAATGCCCACATCAAAAAAAATTTAAAAAAGGAGAAAGATCTCAAATAAACAACCTATCACTGACTTCCAAGGAACTAGCATAGCAGAACCAAATTAAACCCCAAGTGAGCACAGGGAAAGAAATAAGATTCAGAGCAGAAACAAATAGTCTAATAAACAATACAAAAAATCTGTTTCTTAAAAAAAATAAGTAGACAAAAGTTAAACTAAGAAAAAAAGAGAGAAGATTCACATCAATAAAATCAGAGATAAAAAGGAAGACATTACCACTGACAGTAGAAATACAAGGATCATTAGGGATTGTTATGAACAATTACACAGCAACACATTCAATAACTTAGAAGTAATGGGAAAATTCCTGGATAGATACACCTTTATCAAGGTTGAATCATGAAGAAATAGAAAATCTGAACAAACCAATAATGAGTAACAAGATTGAATGGGGAATAAAAAGTCCCGCATCAAAGTAAAGCCTCAGACCAAAGACATCACTCCTAAATTCTATCAAAAATTTAGAGAACTAATATTTATTCTCCTTGTATTATATCCAAAACAAAAGAGGAAGCAATTCTTCCAAACACATTTCATGAGGCCAGTATTACCTGATACCAAAACTAGATCCGGATATAACAGCAACAATAAAATGGAAATGACAGGCCAATATACTTGCTGAACATAGATGCTAAAATCCTCAATGAAATACTAGCAAACCAAATAAAACAGCATATTAAAGAGATTATTCACCATTATCACATGGAATTCATCCCTAAGATGCAAAAATGGTTTAACATATGCAAATAAATAAACATGATTGACTACATGTATTCACATCATTGGATGAAGGATAAAACCTTATTCATCTCAATAGGTGCAGAAATTCCATTTGATAAAATTCAACTTCTCTTCATCATGAAAATGATGAACAAATTAGCCATGCCAGGAACATACCTAACGTAAAAAAGGCCATTTGTAAAAATCAAAGAGCTAACATTATACTGAGTGAAGAAAAGCTAAGAGCTTTCTATTATCTGGAAAAAGTATGCCCACTGTTGGCAACAGGTCCACCTTGGCCCCTGGAGCCCTACCTCCACTAGTTTGTTCTGCATGCCAGTGTGGCCAGCTCACAAGGCCATGGCGAACTTGCGGTTTTTCTGTTCCTGCTTATCCGTCTGAGACATATGTATCCCACGGGAATGCCTTGACC
Source organism: Marmota monax (assembly GCF_021218885.2). NCBI lineage: Eukaryota > Metazoa > Chordata > Mammalia > Rodentia > Sciuridae > Marmota > Marmota monax. Next base: position 1,303,355 of record NW_026694880.1, on the reverse strand, counting down.
TTTTCTGGTCTGATGGACTTATTGTTAAGGGAGGTTTCGGTACCTGACAATAATAGATGTTAAAACTAAATTTCTCCCCCCTCCCTCCTGCTTTTGGGTAGTTTTCCACTTCTGCTGCTTGGGGTATAAAAAAAGGTGTGTTAGCAATAAAGATTATTGACTCCTGGATGAAGAACCTTGGTGTCCTGTGTGTCTTTTAACCTCGCCGTCCCTCGCCGGACTCGGCTCCCTTGGCCGGACGCGGCACCCACTTTCACCACTTTTATTCAACATGGTACTGAAAGAACTAGTCAGAGAAATGGAGAAAGGGCATTCAATTTGAAAAAGAGGAAGTCAAATTGTCACCATTTCCAAATGACAGGATCTTACAGAGAGACTTCTCCAAAAAACCCTTAGAAATAAAAAAAAAAAATGAAAGAAAGAAAACCCCACAGGATACCACACCAACACAAAAGTCAGTAGTGTTGCAATATGCTAGTAGTGAAATATCTGAAATACAAATTAAGAAAGCAATATTATTTTCAATAGCAACAACAAACAAATTTAACCAAAAAAGTAAAAATATCTCTGCAATAAAAAGAATACAATATTTATGAAAGAAATTGAAGAGGACAAAAAAGTGGAATGAGATCTTGGATTTATGGATTGGAAGAATCGATATTGTTAAAATGTCTGTACCACCCAAAGCAATCTATAGATTCAATGAAATACCTGCTAAAATATCTATAATGTTCTTCAGATAAGTAGAAACAAGATCATAAAATTTATGTGAAAACAAGAAAGCTCTGAGTAGACAAAGCCTTCTTGATTAGAAGGGATAAAGCAAAAACTATTACATTATTTGTCTTAAAAATGTTCTATAAATCTGTAAAAATTAAAACAGTATGGCATTGACATAAATACAGATATGTAGATCAGTGGGATACAGATATGTAGATCAGAGCCTAGAAGTCAACCTTTACATTAATGGCCAGTTAATTTTCAACAAAGGACATGCATTGGAGATAGAAAAAGTCTTTTTAATAAATTTTGTTAGGAAAATTTCATAATCCAAACAGAACAGTGAAACTATATCCCTCTCACTATTTATAAAAATCAAATCAAAATTGATACCACACTTAAATGTAAGACAAGAAACTGAAACTTTTAGAAGAAAACACAGGAGAATTACTGTACAATATTGAAATGGGCAAGGATTTTTTTGGTGGAGGCTCAGAAAACAATAGCAAAAATAGACAAACAAAAAAATCTTCTGCACAGCAAAGGAAATAATCAAGAGTAAAGGGACAATCTATAGAATGTGAAAAAAATACAAATCACATAAGGAGTTAATATCCAGAATATATAAGAACTCCAAAAACTCAATAGCAAAAACCCAAATAATCTGATTTTATATAGACTATGGAACTAAATAAATATTCCTCAAAAGAAGGCATACAAAGAGCCAACAGGTGTATGAAGAAACAATCAACATGACTAATTATCAGGTAAATACAAATAAAAAATGCAATGAGATATCACCTCAAGCCAGGTAAGAATGACTATTATCAAAATTACTAAGGAATAATAAGTGTTAACAAGGATATAGTGAAAAAACAAAACAAAACATTTGTACACTGTTGTTAGTAATGTAAGTTAGAGCAGCCATTATGGAAAACACTATGGAAGTTTCTCAAAAAATAAATAAATAAATAAACTGGGCTTGGGAACCTAGCTCAGTCATAAGAGTGCTTTCCCAGGAAGTATAAACCCCAACATTGCAAAAAGTAAAAGTCAGGTGCAATGGAGCATGTGTGTAGTCCAATCTATTCTGGATGTAGAAGCAATAGTATTAGCTTGAGCCCAGGAGTTTGGGGCCAGCCTGGGCAACAGAAAGACCTTGTCTCTTAAAAAAAAATTAAAAATAGAACTACCATATGATTGAACAAGCCCACTATTTGAAATATATAAAATAAAAATGAAATCAGCATATTGGCAAGACATCTGCTGTACCATGATCATTGTAGTGCTACACAAAACAGCAAGAAATGGAAACAACCTAAGTGTCCATCAGCTGATGAATGAATAAAGAAAACATGAGACATATTCACAATGGAAAACTATTTAGCCATAACAAAAGAGTGAAATCCTGTCATCTGGGACAACATGAATAAAACAAGATCACTGTGTTATGTGAAGAAAATTTGGTGCAAAAAGAAGAGTACTCTAAGGCTGGGGTTGTGGCTCAGTGGTAGAGCTAGCACCTAGCTTAAGTGAGGCACTGGGTTCGATCCTCAGTACCACATAAAGAAAAATAAAGACATTGTGTCCACCTGTAACTAAAAACTAAATATTTTTTTTTAAAAGAAGAGTACTCTAGGATCTCATTCATATAAGGAATCTGAAAATTTTATCTCAAGCTGGTGATGCAGCTCAGTTGTACAGTACTTGCCTGAAATGCACAGGCCCTGGGTTCCATTTCCAGCACTTCAAAAAAAGAAAAGAAAAGAAAAGAAAACAACAGCAACAACAACAACAACAACAAAAAAAAAAAACAAGTTGATCTCACAGAAATCGAGACTATTGTGGTCGATATCAGAGGCCAGGGTTAGTAGGGATAGGAGCCTTTGGCAAGAGGTTGATCAGTGGATATATTATCATCAGAGGAACAAGAAGTTCTGGTGTGCTACTGCACAGAGGATGGCTACAGGAAACAATAACGTACTGCACATTTCAAAAATCTAGAAGAAAGGTTTTTAAAATTTTTCATCATGAAGATAAATGAGGACATAATTGTATTTAACCTGACTTAAATATTATACAATGTATCCATGTATTAAAACACCACATTGTTAGGACTTCATAAATATGAGTAGAATATTTTTCACATCGAAAAAAAAATAATTACTAATGAAGAAATCAGACCATCCTTGATCAGACCATCCTTGACCAGGTATACAAACTCAACATTGTTGATGAGAGTCAGAGGAACACCTTCTGCCTTCAGTTGCAATATTCTGAGAAGAAAAAACAATATTACACAAGAATCATCTCAACAGACAATTTGAAATGAGAGTCTAATAATGAGGAAGATGAGACAAACACAAAATTTGGAATGTTCAATTCAAAACAGGAGAGATTATATTATTCAAAGATGTCAAGGTCATAAAAAATAAACTTGGGAAGTGGAAATGATCCAGATTCAAAAAGTTAAAGAGATGACAACTAAATGCAATAGCTGATTTTTAGAACTGACCCTGTATCAAAGAGGAAGAAACCAATATAAAAAACTATTAAGCCAACTGACAAATTTATAAAATGAGTGATAGATTAGGAAAAAAATTATTGTACCATTTTGTTAAATTCACCAAAGTTAATATCTCTACCGTGGATACATAAGACAATGTCCTTATTCTTTGGAAATACACACTGAAGTGTTCAGGTCTGTTTTAGTCAGCTTTTCATTTTTGTAACCAAAAGTTCCACAAAGTACAACTTAGAGGAGGAAATGTTTATTTTGGCTCACAGTTTCAGAGGTTCTGTACATGGTCAGCCAGCTCCATAGCTCTGGGTCCAAGATAAGGCAAAACATCATGGCAGAAGGGTATGGTGAAGGAAAGCAGCTCAGAATGTGACTGTCAGGAAGCAGAAAAGAGCTCTGCTCATCAGAGACAAAATATAAACTCCAATCCATGCCCAGAGTGACCCCACTGACTAGGTTACAGCTCTCATAATCTAATTTCACTTCTGAACATTCTTGCATTGTCTCACATATGAGCTTTTGGGGATTCAACATATCTAAATCATAACAATGTCTAAAGTGTCATGATTACTATATTTTTAACTTTACATGGTTCTGCAAAATAATTATAAAGCAAATGAGGTAGAATATTAACAATTTATGGATTTAGATAAGTTATATATGTTATATATGTGTTCCCATATGTTCTTTGTATTAATTATATTCTTGCAAATTTTGTAAGTTATATAAGTGATATATGTTATATAAATGTTCCCATGTGTTCTTTGTATTAATTATATTCTTGCAAATTTTCTATAAGCTCAAAGTTATTTGTAAACAATTTTCAAACTGAATTTTTTTTTTTTTTGGTACCAGGGATTCAACCCAGGGGTACTTAACCACTGAGTCACATCCCCAATCCTTATTTTTTATTTTGAGATAGGGTCTTATTAAGTTGTTTAGGGCCTCACTAAGTTGCTGAGGTTGGTTTTGAACTTGTGATCCTCCTGTCTCAGCCTCTGAAGTCACTGGTATTTACAGGCATGTGCTACTATACCCAGGGACATTTGCCAAAATTGCAAAAATTAATTCTAATAAGGATATGAGCAAAGTATTATTATGTATAAATTTCACTTTTAGTGTTAAATTGTACATATGAACAAAAACTAAAAAAAATATTTGTGAGTATATCAAAGAATATTTTCTCTGATAAATTGATTTAAATTTTGAATTATTTTTATATATTTTCTAAATCATATTCAGTAAAGAAGTACTACACAAATGAATAGGAAGAGAAGGTGTTTTAAAAATTAATCGTATGAAAAATAATTTAGTTTTCAGTATCCTTTCACTTTTCCCCATGTCTGGTAATTTTCTCTCTCTTATTAGGTTGTTTAGTTCCCCAGTAACAAAATACCAATATATGGGTGATTTAAAATAACAGAAATTTATTGGAAGACTGTTTCAGAGGTTGTGGTGTTGGCAGGTCTGTGGTCCTTTCGAAAGCCTGGAGGGAGAAATGTTCCCATGCGTCTTCTTGGCTTTCGGAGGTAGCCCTGGATCCCCGATGCTCTGTCTAGTGACAGCACTACTCCAATCTTTTCCTGTGCATATCTATTTCTGTGTCCAAGATTCTGCTTTTTACAAGCACCCAATTCATACTGGATTAGAGCCCACCCTAATAATCTTATTTTGACCTGATGATCTCTGTGAAGATCCCATATTTGAATAAGGTCACATTCAGAGGTACTGGAATTAGGACTTCAACACTTCTTTTTGAAGGGATATGATTCAAACCATAATATCCCTGCTGCTCAAATTATGATGCCATATCTATTTCTGTCTTCAAAGTAACTGATGATTTCAAACATCTCTCTTAACCCTCTCAATTCTCAAAATATACTGCATTTTTATGCCATTGCTCAGAGGTGCTTTCTCAGCTAACTGGAAATTACCTTATAGCAAAGGGCTTTATTAGGGTAGATGATTAATGCAGAGTCATTCCTTATGGGTTCAGACAGTAGTGACAGACAGTTTTGAGCTCCTCTCTAATCGTATCTTATAGGAGATATGACAAACTATTTTACCTAACACAGGGAAGCAGAACCAGGCAGTTGTTACCATTCTGGCTCACTGGAGGCAACTAAAGAAGAAAAGATTGATGATCATTGAGAAGCTGCAGAAATGTCATGTTAGATCACATGAATAGTGACCCTATAAATTTATTTCTTAATTTCATATAGTGGTATTTTGCTTAGAGAAACCTCTCTTGGAAGCTGTAGTAATGGTTTCAAAGCAGAACTAATAGTACGAAGCTAGTCAGATTCCTTGCTCTCTTTCCAAAGTTGGCATTCAAAATGCAAAAAGAAAAAAAATACATAATAAATATGGTCATTTGGATGGTCTTGGAAATTCTCTGTAAGAACTGAATGAGGTATTAATTAAGTACTAAGGAGATACTAAGCATTATTTACTCACTGAATGAGTTATGGATTTAATCTTCAAAGCAAACCTTTAGTTTTGAAGATGGTAAGTGGGAAATCTGAGAGCAATGAACTATTAATACTTTGGGGGCGCCCAAACCCTTGTTCCTTTGGCAGTCATATAAAAAGTAACATTCTGCTATGCATTGTGAATTACATTCAGAGAGTCTTTGATCTTAAAGTTGTTTTGGACCCAGTGTCAGAGTATATTATTTAGATCTATAAATTAAATTGCATGGCAATTTATTCAGGTTATTCCCACATTTAAAATGTGCATGCTGCAAGGCATTGCATCTACAGGCAGACTTGCAGGAACTAATACCAGAGGCAGCCCTCCTGCTGAATCAGTCTAAATCATTACCTCGGCATTACTTTATGGCACCATACTGAGAGAAAATGCTATTTCTTTTGGGGACAGTGATTTTTCCCCTGTTCACTCAGATTCACTATAGCAGAGTGTGTGCCTTTGACATAGTGAACACTATTCAGAGCCAATCACAAATTACAGACTTGGGTCCAGCCTGTGTAAACACTACCACTCTTCCAAATGGAATGCCTTTGCTTGAAATTTCTTACAAAAAATTCCAAGTACTATTATTATATTCAAGCCTAGATTGAATTAGATCATCATTTTTTGAATTGATTTATTCTGAACAAATAAAGATTTAATAAAAAAAATCTTAGATCTAAGTACAATTCAAGTATAATTGGCATTCCAAATAGGTGGTTTCTGAAATTCACATGCATGCAGTCATTAATACTGCAAGGTGATCACTGTGTCACACCCCTATAACATGTTTTTTATTTCTTACTTATATATGTCTTAGTCTTTATGATACTGAATTCAGAGAAATGCTGCAAGATTACAAATGCATGAGTTTATTGTAATGCTTTAATTGTTTCTTAGCAAACTAGCCTATCTCTGCTAGTCTATAGTTCCAACTTCCTCCACGATTATTTTCCTGGTAATGTTCACCTCATATCAACTATCCTAGTTCAAATTTCTCAGTGTTTGGCAGATTGCTATTGGGGTAAATAAGAATTCAGAATTTTATTTTTATCCGAAATAAAATTTATTTAAGTATTGTTGGCAGTTTTTCTTGTGGTAAAGATAACAAGTCCTAATTTTGTAGGTTTCACTAGAATATTATCCCAGTGTTTACCTTAATGCAAAATGAATAAATCACTCGGGAGATGATAGTATTTTTCTTGACGAAGACTTTTAGTTTAGGTGTTAGTGTTAGGAAGTGTTGTATTATTTTCTTTGCTTTATATACATCTTTTCATCCAGGAATTTACTTGGAGATAAATCAGAAAGGATCAAGAGTAAAACATACACTCAATTCTTTCAAAGTCTGAGCATTTAGAACAGGTTGGATGGACTTAGGTTTCCCACATGAACTGAAATCAGAGTACGTAAGAGAAAATTCTTGAGAGGGGAATGTGACCCATAACCCATTGTCAACATGGCGGAGGCACAGTTCTTATCACTGTGCGACTGATGTTCCAATCTCTCCTCCTAAGCTATTTTATATAGAACAGGTAGATGGGCTTTAGGAATGGAGGTTATAAATATGAATAAAAGAACTGTTTTTTAAGAGCTGAGACTAATCATGGAGTAAGAAGCATCACTTTTGAAGCTCTTGTCATTTGAAAATGAATGTTTGAAATAAATATTTATATTCTACCCACATGGTATGCAGCACACCAGTTATATTTATAATAATAATATTTTCTTGGATTTTTTTGTAGATCATTTATGTATAGTTATATTGTAATTTAATTTCTTCAAGCAGGTTATTATCTTCCTGAGAACAAGAATCATAGCTTTTGCGATTTTTTTTATGTTTATGATAGCATCATTAATTTTATTACATAGCAAACTAATCTGATGTATGGTTGTTGACAAAACTATATTCTGCCTTATATTTTTTATGGATCATGATGTGCTTTTACACATGCACACACACACGCACACAAATACATTACAAACAAGCAGAGAGGCAGCTATGCCAAATAAAATTGTTTTCCTGAAACTAAGGGAAATAAGGGATTGGTTCATAGCTAACAATAGGGGGAACCAAACCTCAAATGCAGAACAAAACTTGAGTAAATTACATATCAACTATTACAGAGGTGGAAATGTGGTACCCCTCAAGCCCAATTTCATCCCAAAATTTCTTTTTTTTTTTTTGACCCATCATTTGGTGAGAAGCCCTCTCTTCCTTCAGTTGGCCCTATTGTATGCCACTAGCACCTGGCAGCCATCAATGATTTGGGCCCCCAGCCTGGCCCCTGGAGGCTTGATATTCTAAACTTCACCATAATCTAGTGCAGCATGCAAAGCTTCTGATTCAGCTTAAGGACTTTGCTTAAAATGAGTTATGATTTAGAAGAAAGGAAAGAAAAGTTAAAGGGTCCTGAAGGTAAGACATTTGTGTGGGGACATCCCCATATTATCCAAATGGGCCCTGAGGTCTCTGTCATGTACTGATCTCCCCTTACAGAATTCAAAGAGTTACAAACTTTGAGTTTTGGTTTTAAGCAAAGAAGTATTTTCCTAATACCTCTTTCAAGACCTAGATGGTGTAGAAAACAAAGGTTGTTATTACATAATCTTATAATTTCTCTCCATTATTTAAAAATTTGTGTTTGATTAATATGTTATATTTTTTTGTTAGTATTAGACAGTAACTTGATCCTCAGTAGCATCAATTAAGGGAGTTGACTGAAAAATCACCAAATCTACAACATCTTCCAAATGAATGTCATGGAAGAACTCCAGAAGCCTACACTCTTCAGGTGGAGCTACTGCTGGCCACACAGGTCAAACTTGGCATCAAGACAGCTGCAAAGCTCATGCACTTCTCTGTCTTCCATTCCAGTACTGTGAAAGCAGCATGAGCCCCAGGCTTAGAACTAATGGGGCAAGAACTAATCCCAAACCAGACCAGAATGGGAAGTAGTACTAGTGATTCATATTGCTTAGCATCATATTTAATAGAGAATTAAGGGACAAGATATCCTTTTTGGCCTGTCTATATCTCTCATTATCTAAGAGTTCCCCCACACACACACACACCTCTTTATTCTCAAGCTCAGAAAAGGGAATTACCCTTAATTTTCTTAAAAGACAATTGATATTCCGATTCACACTGCAAGTCTTTTGATGAGCGAATTGCCTTAAATTTCACCACTTTATTAAAAGTCTGTTCCTGTCCCTTTCCATCTTCCCTAATCCCTACAGCATTTTCAAGACTCTATAAGAAGCGTCTGCAAACTCCTTAAAGAGCCCTTTGGATAAAAGTTTCTTCATGTGGAAAATAGGTTTTTAAGGTTTAATTTTTTTTCCTCTTCTGATTTATTGGTAATAGTTTGCTGTAACACTTAGGTAAGAAGAGCTATAAGGCTATGTCAGGCTTAGAAATAGTTTTGAGATCAATTTTTGATCTTTCTCATAGGCTTCAGAGAAAGAGTGAAGAAAGGCAAAGCATTTGCCAAGATTAAGCTTTATGTGATCATATGTTCATATGGTTCATATGGTAAACTTACATAGACATGACTCAGATTTGCTGGAATCTTAGTTAGAAACAAGGCAAAGGATTGACCAACTGTGTTATAAAATTGACAGCTGACCATGGTTTGGTCAATGCCTAAGAATTTAATTGCAGCATATATAAGGTCAAGTGGAACCAAGGCTTAGCCTGGTCCACTTTCATGGGACCTGATTTGACAGCTGGAGCCCAGCAATTCAAATCCCAATACAGAAAATGACTTATAATAATACAAATGCTGGGTACCTTGTTCATGTGTCTTGTAGGGTCCTAGCAGTGTTTTCTATAAAAGGTATAGGGCATAGAACCTGGACAGCATTGAGTGTCAGTGAGATCAGGCCTGAGCCTACTGAGGAAAGGAGACTGTAAAGGTGCAGAAAAATGGGAGTATGAAGAAGAAATTGAGGTCAAAGGGAGTAACAGAAACTGGGAAAATCTGGTTATGGAGAAGAGGAAACTGGCAGTTTTGTGAGTTGAGCATACCAAATCCTGGCTGCAGTGCTAAGGATTACTGCTCCATGAACAGTTCAACAAAGTCCATTTACTTCCCAATACCCTCTTTCTCCTGCCTCCTGCTGGCTTATAGGGTTGGGGATTCAGCATGGGGCTCTGGATCAACATGAGCTCTCTGAGAATGTTACCAACATTGAGAAAAGATATGTTTTTTCTGAGTTCTCCATGGTATACAGTACCCACAAACTAAACCTAGAGTAACTGCTCTGGAAAGATCGTCATTTTTACCTTTTGTAGAAAGATTCCACAAAACAAAACAAAATAAAACATTTTTTTTTTCTATATTTTTCAAACCATTCAGTATATGCACTCTTTCCAACATAGGATTACTCCTTCCAAAATCTTTTTGATTTCTCTTGATTCTTACGTAGGTATGTGTCGCGACCCCTTGCCCGCAAGGAAGACGCAACTCAGGAATCTTCTTTCAGCAGTTTATTCAGGCCCTTGATATTTCTTCTTCTCTCCCCCGGATGCCCCTCCCAGCCTTAATAAAGCATCTCAAGCCCCAATGCGAAGCTGCCACGTGGAGCTTTCTCATAGGGTGGTGAAAAAACACGCGCCAACTCTCCCAAATAAGGAGTTGTTTGTCACAGACCACAGCGGAGCCAGCGCCATCTTGTAATGGCGACCATAGTCTGCAGAAACGGCAGAAGCGGCTCACCACAGTTCCCCCTTTCTGTTTTCTTAAAACAATACAGGTGAGAGTAGAGGTCCTATCCCACTGTGCAGAAGTGGCTGCATAGTATGGCTCAGTCCTAAGGAGGGCCCTTCCCCAGATCTGAGGCCATATCAGCCGACGCCTTTTTTCGTGGGGCGGGGCGTGGACGCGTCTAACCCGCATGCAATAGGACATGCTCTCCTTGAGGTCCACGTCAAGGATCACTCAAGTGCAGTGCCTTGCCTCGCATCCTGTATCGTGACGATGGTGGACGAAGGGGGATAGCTGAGGCTGAACTGTGGCTGTTTATAACGACAAACAAGTTGACAGCACCCTGAAAGAAAGGCACGGACTTTAAGGCGATAGAAAAGCACTAGTGTGGAAACCCATCTGCGTGCAATGGCAGTAAGACCGGCAGAGTGCAAGGGCTTTCCAACACTAAGAGAATAACAAGGAAAGTCATGTCGATCCCAGTGCAATGTTATAATAACTTGGGGTGTAACGACCATGTCAAAGGTTTACTGTTTAAGATGCGCAAGCCAGACTTGAGGTGAGTTGCCATTTTCTAAAGCTGCAAGAGCTTGTATGATCATAGCCTTATTGTGAGCACTGCGGGCCTTAAGGCGACAGAGAAACCACAAACAGAGGAACATACCGAAGCAACACATTGCACCAAAAATGCCTACCCCCACCCACTCTTTGAAGAAGGAAAAAGCAGAAGATATCCAATCGGTGAATTGACCCAAAGTCACGGGATCGACACGGGTACTGTTCAAGACAGCTATCTGGGTTAGTTGAGACTGGATCATGTCTTCCGCTGCCATGGACCAACTTCCGGCCAAATATTCGCCAATGATGCGGGAGGCATTCCTGGAATCATTAAATCTGACAGAGGTTATGCATAAATGTGCACGTTGGTCAACACAACCCAAAAGCACCAAGTCAGCCAATTCTTCTACCTGAGCTTGGAGTAAATCTATTCTTTGGTTGGCAGCTAAAATCCCTGACAAAATATGTTGATTAATTGTATTTTGGGATTCAAGTATGGTGGAAGTTTGTTGAACAACTTGATTAATGGTGGCAGCAGTTTGTACTTGACTGGCCATGGCCACTCCAGCCGTAACCGCTGCAGCAGCAGACACTGCCACAGCTGTCACTATAGCTGCCGTAATTCCAAAATCCCTGCGGACTCTAAGTAGCTCAACAATGGGGAATTTATCTGGGTCCGCAGTGACTGGGATTGGGACAAAAGTTGGAATTTTCATAACCACTGCTACAGTCCAAGAACCATTCCAACACTCAGATAAGAGACAGGTAACATTAGAACAATCCAGCATCCCCGACGAGGTGTCATTAGCCAAAAGGAGCAAGAATGGGGATTGGACACAGACCATTGCAGGGGGCAATGTGGCATTATATAGCAGAGAGTTGAACGAAACAGATGTAAGTCTATTACCTCGTTCACTCTCCCTAACAGTGCCAGAAACATTAGCCAGCCAGCTTTTGGCTCCCAGCAATTGAGCCAATGCAGAAATATCGGCTGAAGCCCCCTTCTCATTGGAAATCAGCCATTGAAACCAGGACCAACCTACTCCTGTAGAGGAGTTGGCACTGTTGTTAAAGTTATAAACATGCCTCTTAAGAGAGGGGGAAAGGGAGAAACCTTTAGCAACTTGATGTTTCTCCCAAGAATGATCCTGACAAGGCGTAAATGTTGGGGGGAAACCAAGATTAGGGGTACAGTAAGGGGAGGCCTTGAAATGAGTGGCATTGTAAGTACTATTAGAAGAAGGAGGCACTGGGATTAGTACCTTGGAGATAATAGCCAAGGTAGTTATGTTTAAAGCAGAGCTATTTGCGGGGGTCCCTGAGCCTGATTGCTTCCCCGAAACTACTTGGCTCAGTACGGCACTGATAATGCTCCCTGAGACCTGACTGGACCGCAATGGGTCCTCCCAGTTAGTCAAATTTTTGGTCTTAAGGCTGATGCAATTAGCGTTTCCAAGGCTGAAACAAAAAACTCCTGTGAGATTAACTTGAGATTGATTAAAAATGCTCTCCATGTCCCCTCTAGGAGAGGCACAGGGAGCAGACATCTCACATGAGGTAGAGAAAAGAGTGGGGAGGACACTAGAATTACCATGAACCGGCATCGGCATTGGCCAAGCCCGTGTCACTGCCCACAACTGCATTGGTGTCGTCTGTGCCATCGGCACCAGCACCAGAACCAGAGCACGTAGCAGAGTGAAGATCCTCATCACGGGATTGCTGTGGTATCTCTTGTTGCTGGTCGGTTGATGTCAAGACTCTTCTTGTCAGGCGTTCAGGGACCCACAACGGTTCCGTGCGATCCTGGGGAAAAACACATACAGATCCTCGCGCCCATGTCAGCACGGGGTCGGGGCCGTTCCATTGGCCCGTAAGAACATCCTTCCACTTAACATAGCCAATCACAGAGGGCTGAGGGGACACATGTCTATCGGCCACAGAGCGACCATGAATATCCAAATTCAAAAAATTAATGGTAAAGAGAGCTAAGGACAGGCGTTCTTTAGGAGTGTGTTCAGCTCCTATTCCCCCTTTTTGTTTTTGTAAAGTTTCCTTTAAGGTGCGATGAGCACGCTCAACAATGCCTTGTCCTTGAGGATTGTAAGGCAGACCATGAGTAAGTTGCACTCCCATGGTAGAACAAAAGGATGTAAATTGTCTGCCAGTATAAGCAGGTCCATTATCAGTCTTAAGGGATGCAGGAGCACCCCATGCTGCCCATGCTTCTAGGCAATGAGTAATAACATTACGTGCCTTTTCTCCCGATAAAGCAGAAGCATGAATAACTCCAGAGTACGTATCAACAGAAACATGCACATACTTGAGGTTACCAAAGTCAGGTATGTGTGTCACATCCATTTGCCAGACAACCAATGGCTTCAATCCCCGTGGGTTCACTCCATAATTAGGGGGATGAAGAAATGTGACACAATGGGGACATTGTAATACTATCTGACGAGCATCCACTCTTGAAATGGAAAAACGCCTGCGCAGCGTTAAAGCATTAACATGGAAATTCTGGTGAAATAATTTAGCCCCCTCTAAGGAGGAAGCCAAGCATATCAACTGACCTCTAGTGGCTGAGTCCGCACAGGCATTACCCTGTGATAACGGACCAGGAAGAGAGGTGTGAGCCCGGATGTGCATTGGATAAAAAGGAGCAGTGCAGCTACAGATAAGCTGTTGAAGCTGATTAAAGTAAGCAGATACATTATGGGCATTACTAATAGCTCCCACGGCCTCCAGGACTTTTAGTGCTTGTACCACATAGATGGAGTCTGAAATAAGATTAAAAGGAAAAGAACACTGTTTAAAAACCTCAATAACAATTTGCAGTTCCACCCATTGTGGATTTCCAGGAGCAAATTGATGCTGAACAGGGGGAGAGTCATTAATTACATAAGCTCCCATTCCAGACTTGGAACCATCAGTAAAAATATTAACAGCCCCCGGAATTGGATTGGGTGAAGTTACCTTAGGGAAAATGATGGGATGTTCTTTAACAAAATGGAGTAATGGATGGGAAGGGTAATGATTATCAATATCCCCTTGAAACGAGCAACATAGAATAGCCCAGTTGTCTAGAGTAGCACACAAAACATTAAGTTGAGCTTTAGTATAGGGTATAATAAGAGAAGAAGGTGATTGTCCGAAAAATTGAATGCTTTGTTGAATCCCTTTAAGTGCTAACGCTGCAACAGCATCAGGATAGTATTCTAAGGATTTTCCTGGGGATACATGTGGGTGGATCCATAGTAAAGGCCCATCTTGCCACAGTACTCCAGTAGGCTGCCGCATAGTGGCAAGCACACATAACTGGAAAGGTTTATCACTCTGGAGCCTGCATAGAGTAGCATGTTGTATAGCTTCTTCTACTGTTATAAGGGCCGCTCTAGCCTCTTTGGTGAGGCTACGAGGAGAAGCAAGATCTGGATCACCCTTAAGGGTAGCATACAAAGGCTGGAGCACACCATTAGGAATATGTAAATATCCCCTTATCCAATTAATATCTCCCAGCAGTTTTTGAAAATCATTTAGAGTTTGGAGATCCTGAGTTCTTATGGTGATTTTTTGTGGTTTTAATTTGTCATACCCAATTATCGCTCCCAAATACTCAATAGAATTCCCCGTTTGAACCTTTTCAGGTGCGATATGTAGCCCATATTGAGCTAACAGCTTTACTAATTCTTTATAGGCCTCATTAACTGTCTGCTCTAACTTAGCGGCCAATAACACATCATCCATATAATGAATGATCTTGATGGAGGAATACTTATGTCTGAGAGGTGCGAGTGCCTTCCCCACATACATCTGGCACATCGTGGGACTATTAGCCATTCCCTGCGGCAACACTACCCACTCAAACCTTTGATCTGGTTCCTCGTGGTTACACGAGGGAAGGGTGAAGGCAAAACGCTGTGAGTCTTTAGGATGCAAAGGAATAGAAAAGAAACAGTCTTTAATGTCAATAGCAATAATATGCCAGCCCTGAGGAACAGAGGAGAGCAGAGGCAGCCCTCTTTGAATGGGCCCCATAAGTTGCATTTGAGCATTAACTGCTCGTAGATCATGCAGTAGGCGCCACTTTCCTGATTTTTTCTTAATAACAAATATGGGAGTATTCCATGGAGAAGTAGAAGGTTGGATGTGACCCAAGTCAAGTTGTTCTTTGACTAGATCATGGGCTGCTGCCAATTTAACCGAGGGAAGAGGCCACTGAGGCACCCAAACAGGCTCCTCGGTGAGCCATGTTATGGGTATTTGAGCCCCAGTGGCCCCTAGGAAAAACCCAGACCAAATCTGTTAAGCTTTTGATGACCTTGCACAGGATGCCTACGCCCCTGTAGGTGTTTTCCTAGTCCTAGACCTGGCCTATACCCCATATTTTGCATAATTTGTTGAGACACTGGGGAATAGTCATTACTAAGAGTGAACCCCATGTCTTTCATCAGATCACGGCCCCATAAAGAGATAGGTAAATCAAGTACATAAGGCTGAAAGGTGCCATTGTGTCCTTCCGGGTCCTTCCAAGATAGATGTCTACAGCTGATTTGAGGGGCTTGGGCATATCCAAGTCCTCTCAGGGATTGATCAGAAGTCTGCACTGGCCATCCCTTAGACCAGTCCTTAAGGGCTATGATACTACGGTCTGCTCCTGTATCCAGCAATCCCACAATAGATTTACCTTCTATGCTTAATTCCAAAGTGGGGCGATTGCTCATATCTAGTGACAAATAGGCACAATTCCCTCCGGTGGTACCAATCTCACTTCCCGTCCGTGACCTTGAGTCAGCAGGGAAGTGATTATGTAAGCTAGGCAAAATTAGTAATTGAGCAATCTGATCCCCTGGGGAGATAGACACAATGCCCCTTGGAGCCTCCACCATAACCTTTACTGCCCCTACAGTATCAGGGCTAATGACTCCGGGAAAGACATGAAGACCTTGTAAGATAGAGGATGCACGTCCAATTAGCAAACCTACAGTGCCAGGTGGTAAAGGCCCTTTGAACTCAGTTTCCACCAATTGGACTCCCATCTTAGGTGTTAATACGAGTCTGGAGGTGGAACAGAGGTCCAATCCCGCGGCACCTGTAGTGGCTCTCCGCGTCTCATGGGATGGCGTAGAGATGGCCATGTCTCGGGTTCGGGTGTGACATTCTCCACTGCCCCATATATTTGTGGGCCCTGGGGTCGGGGGCCCCTTCGGCCGTTTTTTGGCCCAGCTGAAATAGGCTGTCCATGGATGTCCCTCACTGATCTACACTCTTTTGCCCAATGCTTCCCCTTTTTACATTTTGGACACAGCCCCGGTTGACGAAGGCCATTGGAAGGGCCACCGTGAGGAGGTCCAGTAAAATTGTCTTTTTTGGGACATTCACGTCTGAAATGACCGGGTTGACCACAATGGAAGCATGTTCCGGCACCAGGACTGCCCCCTTTTGCAATCCGAAGGACAGCAGCTGCAAGACCTGTGTTAGTTAAAGGTCCTCCAATCTCTCTACACACTTTCATCCATGCTTCTATGCCCTTATTTTTATAAGGAGTGATTGCCGCTTTACATTCCTTGGTGCATTGCTCAAAGACCAATTGCTTGATAAGGGGCAT
Organism: Marmota monax; assembly: GCF_021218885.2. Lineage (NCBI taxonomy): Eukaryota > Metazoa > Chordata > Mammalia > Rodentia > Sciuridae > Marmota > Marmota monax. Next base: position 1,286,773 of record NW_026694880.1, on the reverse strand, counting down.
GGCTCTATCAGGATCCCCAAAAATCTTTCCAGCGGCATCCACCATCCTTGCTACAAAATCTGAAAAGGGTTCTGTAGGGCCTTGTAGAATCTTGGTCAAATTACCAGACACCTCTCCTCTATTTGGAAGCGACTTCCATGCCCGAATGCAAATGTTGTTAATTTGATCATATGCCTCAAGAGGAAATCCTGTCTGTTGATTTGCAAATCTACCCTGCCCCAAATGCATATCCTTGTCCCAATGGGGGTGTCCCGCCGCATGGTTTTGGGCGGCCTGCTCTATTGGGCCCTCTAGCACAAATGCTCTCCAGTCCAAATATTTACCCGGGGAAACACAAGCCCGAACAAGGCTAGCCCAATCAGAGGGAGTCATGCAGTATCTAGACAGACTCTCCACCTGAGTTAGTGTGAAGGCGGCATCCACCCCATAAGTGCGCACAGACTCCGCCAGGGTCTTCACAATTTTAAAATCTAAGGGTTCATGGAATCTTCCCCTATTGTCATCCTGAAAAACTGGATAAGCAAGACCCATCTCAGCGTTAACAGCCCTCCATGTTTGGGCATGGAAAGCTCTCCCCGAAACACCCCCACCATATGGCGGTGGATCTGGGGGATCGCTTTTCTTGAGCCCCTGTTTATTTCTGTTCTCTTCTCCTATAGCTAAACTCTCTAGCTGACGAGACAGCCTCCTGAGCTCTTCCTCCTCATCCTCCTCTTCCTCTGACCCACTTTCACATGGGGGTGTGCGCAGCGTACTGAGATCTGGATACAATCGTCTCCTCCCCTGTTTCACGCTCCACACACTCCCATCCTCCTGAGGCACCTCACTTCCTGCCGTCTCCGATTTCTCCTCATGTAATTGCTCTAGAACTTCCTGTCCTTTAGTAAGTGCTTCCTGACATCTGCCATCTGTAAGGCAACTACGGACCATTTTCCAAAGGGGTATCACCCCACCCTCTAATATGCCCTGCTCAGAAGCAAAGTCAAGATCTTTGCCTAATTTATCCCAACTAGGTACAGTAAGGCTGCCCGAAAATGCAAACCACGGTGCAGCGATATCTATCTTCTGTAAAAATCTCTGTAAAGTACTATGTTTCACTTCCAGGCCCTTGGAACGTAACAGGCCATCTAGGGCCAGGAGAAGCGGACTTGAAGATGTGGCACCCATGACACAACAACAAAAGAAGCACAAAAAACAAAAGCGAAATGACACAACAAAAGAAACACAGAAAACAAAAGCGAAAGTAGAAGCGAAAGTACACAGTGCAGCTGCAATAAAATGTAATGCTCTCTCTTTCTTTACAGAGGAGCTGCCCCGCTTTGGTCGCGGATCCCACTACCTGGGACTAACCCCGCTTTGATCGCGGATCCCACTTACCTGGGACTAACCGGTGCACCACCCCTGACTGCTGAAAGTTCTGGTTCCCGGGTTTCGGCTCCACTTGTCGCGACCCCTTGCCCGCAAGGAAGACGCAACTCAGGAATCTTCTTTCAGCAGTTTATTCAGGCCCTTGATATTTCTTCTTCTCTCCCCCGGATGCCCCTCCCAGCCTTAATAAAGCATCTCAAGCCCCAATGCGAAGCTGCCACGTGGAGCTTTCTCATAGGGTGGTGAAAAAACACGCGCCAACTCTCCCAAATAAGGAGTTGTTTGTCACAGACCACAGCGGAGCCAGCGCCATCTTGTAATGGCGACCATAGTCTGCAGAAACGGCAGAAGCGGCTCACCACAGGTATGGTTTTAAAGAAAGCAGTTTATAAATGACAAATCCAATCCAGGAAACCACCATGTATAATGGAACACCTTTTTTTGTGAAGATTTTGAGATATGTTCAAACAATTTGAATTTATCGCTTAGAAGATTGTGCCTGCTTTGTATTTCTGTTTCAACTATTGAAACAAGGTCAGCAAGCTAAGTGACCTAATGTAGATATTCATCTATGAAAGAAAAGTAAGTATACTTTACTGTCAAATAAAATACCAGACAAAGTAGGTATAAAATACATGGTGGGGACTAGGGATGTGGCTTAAGTGGCAAGCGGTAGCGCGCTTGCCTGGCATGCACGGGGCTCTGGGTTCGATCCTCAGCACCACATAAAAATAAAAATGTTGTGTCCACCGAAAACTGAAAAATAAATATTAAAAAATTCTCTCTCTCTCTCTCTCTCTCTCTCTCTCTCTCTCTCTCTCTCTCAAAAATAAAATAAAATACATGGTGGATAACCTGCTGTAATCTGGCAGTTATCATAGTACAAATTTTCTCATCATTTAGCTGTATAAGAATCACCTGAAGATCCCCTGAGTCATAACGTGGTTTGAAAATAGCTGATTTATTTAATTTAGAAAATTGCCTTGCAGGGGATAGTTTCCCTCATTTATTTTAAGGGAACTAATTATGAATATCAAATGTAAACTATGTAAGGAAGAAATTATGAAAATTATTTCAAATGGTGTACTATAATTTTAAATTATTCTTCCTTTCAAAGAAATAATTATCTCTTTCTTTGGAAATTGAATTGCTTTTTATGAAATGGAACATGAAAATGCCCAATAAGATGAGTTGAATATTGTCAGTGTACTTCCGTATTGGAATACTTTGTTGATGTTGTTTGATGTGAACAATTACTTCATTAAAAATATAAAAGCTATATCTCTGTCCATTTTTTAATTTGTTGAAGAAAATATGTGGAAAATGATATACCTGCTATAAGATATGTAGCCTCTAAAAAACAAGAATATACTAATTATATATACTAAAATACATTTTAATTACTAGTTATATGCTACAGGGAAAAAAACACATTCAAACAAATAATACATTTCTTTAAATTCTGTTTTAATGCCACTACCGGTATTTTATTCAACTATGTAAAAAATTTGTTTTTCATTTTATCATTAACTATGAATTCATACATAATTTTCAAACAAAATATAATTTAATTAAATATGACTTCCTCTGCATACAATGCAGGATAAGGATTCTTTGTTCTTTTATATTTCAAGCCCAGTTTTAACAAAGCATCTGGAAGGAAGTTAGATATAAGACTGCCTTGAATTTATAAAAGTAGTTTTTGTCATCCCAGAAACTCAAAATCGCTTGCATTTGTTCTTGCAAGATGCTTGTTTTGTGCACTAAGATGCAGCTGGAAGAATGTGTACCAATCCCTCCCACCTTCTAATCAAGGGCCCTGAGCAGAACCTATAAGGCCATGTGAATTATAGTCTGATTTATCCTATGAAAGCAGCAAAACTTACAAATTCCTGTATGGAATCGTGCTTATATACTGACATCCAAGTAGTCATCTTGAAAGATCCACCATTCATAAAATTGTTACTGTGTAGAATGTCTTGAGTGCCTCCTTGATGGAAGGTGGAGTTGCCATCAGAGTCAGTTAAAGGACCACTCTAGTGCCACCATCACTCTGAACATAGTTCCCTATCCTCCAACAGAACTCCAACTTACTTTTGTTTCTCTTGTTTCCTTCTATCAACTTATCTCCAATGAGGAAGATTTTGTTAGCACTGTAAGTATTCAAGAAATGAGAAACCAGCTCTTGCTTCCATTGTCTGTTGAAAAAACAATTGATGCTCATAAGCACAATATCAGCTATCACTTTACTAAAAAATTCTCGCAAGCAGGAAACTATTCTAAGCCTTTTATTTGCATAATTTCATGTAATGCTAAACATAATTCTACGGAATAGCAAATATTCTCATCCACATATAATAATTTGTAAATGAGCTATGGAGAGATCTGGTGCTATGGCCACAGCAAGTAAAATGTTCTCCATACACAAGCTTGACATTGCTCATTTCCAACTCATTTCTGAAGAAAAGAATACATGGATAAGTGACAAGACATATATACATCATTAGCCACACAGAGAGTGAGAAAGCTTTATGGAAGAAAATTGACATGCAGAGTTTTCAATAGAGAAGATGTGGTTACCCCAGTTCTCTATTAAAGAAGCAGGATTGGACCAGACACCACGGCAAGCCAAAAGAGGGGTCCTAGGCTCGGATTCCAGCTGATTCCAGTTTTGTGGTACCTAAAGCATATTTGATTTAGAGGCCTATCCTCTAGGAAAAAGATTGTAAAAGTATAAATAAAATTTTAAAAATGGAAGTGTGCATTTGTTAGGAACAAGAAAACTCATCAAGTTAAAATAATTTAAACCAATAAGTGCCACAAGTATTACAAAATGCAGAAACATAACATCATTGTTATTCATTAAAAACTGATATACCAATCAATAACTTTACTTCCTACAATTTGGGGTGCATACTCTGAAGTACTCTTCCCATGACAAATTTATAATGTAATTTGCCAAAAATAGAATAGAAAGGAAATATTTAGTATCTCTTCTAGCATGCTGGATGAATACTTGAAGGTCCTTTTAAAAGTTATTGATTCAAAAGTGTCTTTCTATGTAATATTTCTCTACAGATAATGTCACATGTGCTCAGACTGTGCTTTATGTCAAAGTATAAGTTATCTGAGAACTGCCATGACAGCAACTGGTCTAGCTTGACCATATCCTCCCTGGACCTCTCCAGAACAGAATTTAGTGGGCCATTGGTATGGGCAGCATGAAGTGGATAAAGAGCTTGGTCTAAATAACCTCTGGATAGGAGACAGGAGGCAAACTCTGAATCAGTTTCTTCTTCATTAGGTCAAAATTAGGTTCTAGATGAGTGATGATGTCTATTTGGCCCAGATATTATAGTTGGACTGGCCTATGGCCCAGTTCTAAGTCTCTGGGTCATCATCAGTGGACAGAGTGTAACACCCAAGCTGGATATCATGCCACATTCCCAACACTTCTCCATATACACCATGGAGAAGGCTTCTGTTCATGCTTCATGAGCTTCCTGATAAAGCTACCTGTGACTGTAATTTGTTACATATTTATAGAGAACAGTGGAGATGGTGACACCCAAAGACTATACACTGATGGAATTTTCCTAACCAGGGAAATGACTTGTTAGAATATGTGAAAATCAGCCAGGCATGGTGGTGCATGCTTGTAATTCCAGTGACTTGGGAGGCTAAGGCAGGGAGATTGCAAATTTGAGGCCAGTCTGGGCAAATTTGCAAGACCCTGTCTTAAAATAAAAAGTGAGAAGACCTGTGGATGTAGCTAAGTGGTAGAGCACCTCTGTTCAATCCCCAGTATCAAGAAGGAAGAAAGGAATGAAGGAAGGAGAACGGAAGGGAGGGGAGTGAAAGGTCCAAGGAAAAAAGAAAGAGAGCAAAAGATAGAAAGAGGAGGGAAGGAGGGAAGGAGGGAAAAGAAGAAAAGGAAGAAAGTAGGGAGGGAGGCAGGTGAAAATCTGAGCGAGTCTGAATACTAGCACCACCTTTATCCTATAGATCTTGGATTCTTCAACTGAGTCTTGCTTGCCAACTTTCTGCTAAATTATCAAAACAGAGGATATAGGAATATTAAGGAGAAAAATTTTATCTCCCCATAATGCTATGAGAGAATGGAACTTGTCTCCAGATAGATAGACCCTATGTAGCTCTAAATATGCTATTTTATAAAGCTGGAGTAGTACATACTGTGGACTGTTGTGTAGAGATTAAATGGCATATTAGATGTGCAAATAACAAAGCAGTTTTTATCCTACACATTTAGTGTTAAATCTCTACTGTTTCTCTTGGTCTAATCAAGACCAGTGTTCTCCCTGAGTGGAATAAGTATGACTGCTAAAAACTTGGCAGTCAGGATGCTCTGTAAAGCACTGGAAATTCAAACATTCAAACATGTTGACTTGTCACAGCCAATGTCAATCTCTTATGTTTGATATTGTATTTTCCAGCTTGGCATGTCAGATCCCCAGTGCATTGAATCCTTGCTGAAAGTCTCTGCTCACTTGACTAATTCTAAATGTATTCACACAAGGATACTTTGTATTGATGACTTACTGACTTGAACAACTCTTGATGTGAGTGACCCCTGATGCCTTGCTCAACCCACTAAATTGGATTTCCTTCAGCATTGTGCTGGCCTGTTTGAAACCTTGAATTAACTAAATCCTAGGGCACCTAGGGGCTGGCTAGAAGCTAAGTCATTTGATTTCACCTACTTCCGTACTTCTCTTTGCTACTGCCTCATGCTGCCAGGTTCTCAATAAGAAAGGCAGAATACAGTCTCAAGCCATTTACCCAAATGGTATGCAAAGTGTTCTGAATAACAACACCACCGAAAAATACATACTGACTTCCAGATTGACTAGTCTGTAAAACCACACTTACCTGAATAACAATCACAAAGAATAAAACAATGCTAATAACTTTAATTGCATAATCATCTCTCTTGCCCTTCATCAGAAGTTCCAATGGTCATATTATTGTGACCATTTTATATATCAGTATTTGGCAAGCTATTGTCCTCAGTTCTGGATTGCCAACTATTTTTTGTTTAATGTTACATGTACTAAAAATGGCTTTCACACTTTTAAGTAGTTGAAACTAAATCAAAAGAAGAAAAACATTTTTGACATTAAAATTATATGAAAGTCAAATTGCAGCATCTACAAATGAAGTTTTATTGGGACACAGTGTGTTCATTTGTTTATCCATATTATCTGTGGGTAACTTTGCTCTACAAAAAACCCCTGAGAGGTTGCAACAAAGACCCTTTGTCCTGCAAGCCTAAAATATTTACTACCTGACCCTTTATAGAAAACTTTGCTGATTCCATTTACAGATTATGATGCTAAAGTTCAGATAATTCTGTGACCTACCCAAAACTACCCCTGCATAAGTGGTGGTGAAACCCAAATCTGGTCGATCCAAGAGATGATGTTTGTAATAGCTCCACAGTGTTGCTGTAGTTCTGGTTGTTATGAAATCAGTGAATCTCCAACATAGGCAGTAAACCACATTTTAGAAACTTTCTCATCTTATTTTCTATCTTGACCATCACAGAAAGATTTGGCAAAGGGTGACTGACTGCTGCTACTTCTGTAGAATGATGTGCTGCTGAATTTAGGGGGAGAATATTTTCTTTAGCTGACATCTACATGGCACAGTGCAATTCTTGTCCTTTTGAAAGTGGAATGGTTGCCAACCTCCATATTATAAACACTTCTACTTCTAACCTAACTTCAAAGCACAACCCATATGCTAGGTTTTTGGAATTGGATGAAAGATATGGGGACCATGTCCAAGAAATAATTACAAATGATTATTCAAAATTATACATTCAGTTAATTGCCAGTAAAGAAAAAAAAACTCATCTCTTCCTCCTTTTCTGGTTTCAGAAGCCAGAAATAGTGGCAACAAGATTCAGTCTCTTAAATGAATGAAAACATTATATTGTCAGAATCATTCCTTCAGAGCAACATTTTTAATATCTAACAGCCATTGTAAGATTGACTTTAAAATGTATATACAGTATTAATTGTCACCTTGACAACATTTAAATTTTAGGTATAATATTTTAAAATAATTATAAATCTGTTTTTGTTTCTTTTCACTATAGCAATGCAGTACTAATATTCAATAATGTTATTTTATAGTTTGTTAAAGCACACAACCAGGGACATGAAGAATTAAGGAACATCTGTTTTTAAACCTTAGAAGTGATGCAAATACTATGACACAGAGGCAAATTAATCAATAGTATTGCAATTATACATGGACTTGGGAATGATCAAATTCATAACAGCATTCCTAAGAGATGGCACTGTTGTCAACATTGCCAATGGAATTAGCATCTTTAGACAGAAGCATTTGATAAGCATTTGTTTCATGGCTACCATTTTGAAAGTCTCTCATCTTCCAATTTTTGCAATGTTGGATCTTAGGATGTCTATTTTTGTATACTACTATTGGCAATATTGATAAATGACACAGCTTGGAAGAACACTGCTTTTGTTAGAATAGTATTTGTTTTACTTCCTTTTAAGTAAGGAAAAGGATAATATGTGTCAGAATATTGTATAGGATAAATCTCTTGCTTAAAATTAAAGTAGGTCAGTTATTCCTAAACTGTCTATTTTTGCTTTTCAGAATCTTTAACTTATTTTCTGGGAAAAAAATGCATTTCAAAGCTAAGCCATTGTCAGATATTAAGTAAAGGTATAAATTTTCACCTGCTTATGTTTTTCTCCCCTCTGAGTCTCCTTGGTATTTTGCACAGATGCCTCCTACTGTAATTTTTTTTATTTTGATAATCATTTACTATGTGGTAGTACCTATTGTAAAATTTTTAAAGGCAGGTACTGAATCTTAAAGAGGTATTTTCATTTATGGTTCTAGGAAATGCATGAGAAAGTATTAACTTGAATTGAATAAGACATTTAAATATGAAAATTTATATTTTAAGGAAGGATGTGTGCTTTTGTTTGACAGATACAGGGAAAAAAAGATAAGTGTCACATTGTTTCTTGTGTTAAACTAAAGGAGACCTGTCCATCTATTTATTTATAACGTTTGATTTGCATGAATTCTTTGCAAAGTCAAAGAGACGATAAGTATGTAGTGAGAAGGAATTAATTAATTAATTTGCTTATTCAAGGAAAATGTTGATCAGGAGAAGGAGAACTTCCAAGAGAGGTAAGAGGACCAGACCTGAGAAGGACATCCAGTTTTTCAAGGCAAGGAAAAGTAAGACATAATATTAGAAACATTAGAGAGAATGTCCTATGTGAACACAGTTTTCAGCAGTGTGTGCTTCCTTCCACGCACAAACATACCATCCAAGCATTTCTCTCTCTTTTCCTCTGTCTTAAATGTTTATCAATCATTTAGTTTATGCAGAATATTGCGCTAGGAACCATATCTATCTTTTATATTTTAAGTGCCTCAAATTGATTTTAGTAAGGTGGTATTTTAGCTTTATATTGCTGTGACAAACACCAGAGCAAATCAAATTAAAAGAAGGAAATTTTTATTTTGACTCACAGTTTCAGAGGTTTCAGTTCATGGTCACTTTTCTCCATGGTTTCTGGGCTTGAAGTGAGGGAGAACATCATGACAGGGACTCACCTCCTGACAGTGAGGAAGCAGGGACAGGCAGAGAGAGGAGGGTGAGAGAAGTGGGGGATAAGACACACCCTTCGAAGGCAGCCCCCAGCGACCCACTTCCTCCACAACTGGATCCCACATCCACAGTTTCTAAAACCTTCTTAAAGCCTGTTAAATTACGAATCCTTTGATCTGATGAGGTCAGAGCCCTCAAGATCCAGTCACCTTTCAAAGGTCCCACCTCTGAATACTGCTGCCTTGGGAACAAAGTCTTTAACACGTGAGCTTTGGGGGGACATTTCAGATTCAAACCATAATAAGTAGAAAGATAAATATGATTCTCTCTTCTAACGTATGAAGATGTCAGGTCTGAAAAGATCTTGTGGTTATGGCACAAATGGGTATGTAATTTGTTTTGAATCATAATCAGTCCAATGAAAGAAAAGTCAGTTTAAAAACTTCTTCTTTTTTAAGTATGGGTTTTGAATTTTGTTTCAATTCAAATTCTGATTGTACCATTAGTAGCTGCTTCTCCTGTAAGACCATTAAATTGTAAGCCTCAGTGTCCTCATTGGGTGAATAAAGCTGTTAGTAACACAGAGACAATACAATTTCTATGAGCATGAATTAAGACAATACATTTTAAACACATTGCCCATTATAAACAGTAATATTACCTATTAATTCTGTTGTTCTTAGATGGAGACAGGTATCTTTATCACAGATCTCCTTTTCTGTATGGCAGATATTTTTGAATGGACAATTAATGCCAGTAAAGTTAAAATTTATGAATTGGTCTCAATAGATTAGTATTCATCCATCCATGAAGGGTACTTTATGAAAAGGAAACTCTTAAACTTGTAAATGGCTAATACTTTTTCTCTATATTTAACAAAGTACACAATTAATAATTCTAGTTATCTTTCAATTTTGGCCCAGCTCTAAATACCAAAATGTGTTCAAGTACATCTTGTAATTATTATTTATTTAAAATTAATCTTAACAGAATACATAAACCAATAGCATGTTTTAAAATTAGAGTTCCAGCGTGTGAAATCTTAGTGTCAACACAATTATTCAATATTTCTTTACTGTGATTATATGACATTGATGCAAGAAGAAAGGGGCAGACTAGCAAATGACTAGAATGGTTGATCCTGTTATTATTTATGAAAAAGAGAACCTTGTGAGAAGTGCCTTATTGTCTTCTCAACATTAGTTAATATTTTATCACTTTAATTATTTTTATATTATTGCATCTTTGTTGCTAGAATTTTTTTAAAAAATAAGAGCTCACACTTGAAGTTTGTGGTCTTTCCTCCTGTAAGGTAGTCAGACTGAACCTACGCAGCACAGAGTTGTGAGCCAAGCAAATAAGCTCCCTTTTTAATAAATATGGTAAGCCCATAGAAAAAGATATTCTGTTCTCAAATGGGTAGTTAAATTTCATTTTAATAATTAATGATATGCTGGGCGTGGTGGTGCATGCCTCTAATCCCAGCAGCTCAGGAGGCTTAGGCAGGAAGATTGAGAGTTCAAAGCCAGCCTCAGCAAAAGCAAGGCACTAAGCAACTCATTGAGACCCTATCTCTAAATAAAATACAACAGGGCTGGGAATGTGGCTCAGAGGTTGAGTTCCCCTAGGTTCAATCCCGAGTACCCCCCAAAAAAAGTCAATGATATAAATACATAATTCTAATTTAATTTTAAATATCACTTATTTAAAACAATATACAAGCCGGGAATGGCGGTGCATGTCTGTAATCCTAGTGGCCTGGGCAACTGAGGCAGAAGGATCACAAGTTCCAGGCCAGCTTCAGCAATTTAGCAAGGCCCTAAGCATCTCAGAGAGACTCTGTCTCTAAATGAAATGTAAAAAAGGGTTGGGGATGAGGCTCAGTGGTAAACCACCCCTGAGTTCAATCCCTAGTACCAAAATAAATAAATACATACATACATAAATAAACATACGTTAGTACGGTGGCAAGCAACATTGGTCTCAGTAAGACAAATTGGTGCAGAGATGATACTTTTCAATTTCTGATATAAACATCATTTTATGGCTGAATAAGTAAATCTCCAAATTGGGATTAGGCAGATAAATCAACTTTGCACAAGTTGAAGTGGGAGATTTTTAAGTGAGAAACTATTTTTAAGTTTAAAGATGAAGAATGAATATTTTTAAAAATAAACTCAGTCAAATATAGGGTTTAGGAAATATATGTATGTGTGTTTGTGTGCGTGCATGCAGAAAGAGAAATCATTAGTCATCGTTAACTATTGATATCAACCAACTATACCTCATCAAATATATATACATATATACACACATATATACATATATAGTCACAAACATGTACATCAAACAAGTGCATGTGAAAGTTTTATAGGAAATGTTAAAAGAGACAGAATTTTCGAAGACAAGTTTTAATATTTAACATTTGTGGAAATCTAATACAGTTAAATGTTCTTATTTTAATATTAAATTCTGGTAGTGCAAACTTTCCAGAAATCATTAAGGATTAAAAATTTCTTGGCATCACAAAGAAATTTAGCCCTTAATAGTCCTCACATTGTGATTCCCTAGGCTAGCTGAGCATCATTCAGGGACTTATTAGAAATACAAGTCCTTGGACTCCACTCCATAACTACTGACTCAGAAGGGTGACTCATCTCCAACTGATTATGGAGGTGAGATCCACAAATCTGCTTTAATGAGCTCTCCAAGAAATATAGATTCATGCTGAAATTTAGGAAGTCTGCTCTATATCAATTCCTCACAAAGAGGAGAGAGTTGAGATAGGTGCTGAGGAAACAGAAAAATAAAATCATAAATTGGGAAGGAGGTCATCCACAAATGCAGATACTTGAAGGTTCTATTTATTTTACTTCTTTGACTACCTTAAAGAACGATTTGTACAGTGCCATACATGCTCTATTTTCACTCAAGTTTAGTCTCCTTTTCGTGTCTGAAACGGATCCTGATCTTATTCAGAGATATTCAAGTTCACTCCAGATCAAAAACCTGGTACTCAATGTTATGACATCCATTGACAATCTCACTAACTGTATTAAGTTGTGATACTATGTCTAGATATCAAACCAAATTCCTATTTCTGGAAAAGAATAAAATATATATGCCTTCTTCTCATATTTCCATCTCTTACTACAGAGGATGAAATGTCCATTCAGCATGCACCTCTGACCACTTTCTATTATTCTGAAAGGGTGTATTAATCATTAAGCTAATTAGTCAAGAGACTAAGTCATTGACTAGGTCACTCAACATGTGCAAGAATTTTGGGTGTCTGCATGAGGGTGAAATGTGGTGCAGTAGAGAGGAAGGCAGGGCAGAGAGGGAAAGGACTGCAGTAGGAAGCATACAACAGCTTCCCAGGTCTAAGCTTAGCACTACTTTTCAGCCAAGTTTTGAAGGTGGTGGGGAATGCTTGCCAGTATACCAGGTTTTTTCCTTATCAGAGAATTCTAGAAGGCAGGAGTAGTGTGAGAATGGTCCCCATGGCCTGTCATTACTCTGTGCCAACTGCTCAGAGATAACCAGCATTTTATATGTTCTACTTGCCAATCTTTGAGAACATATCTTACTCTTCATTGGTATATCCAAATGTTGAATTCTATTTTGCATCTTGTCTGAAGTCTCCTGTTATAATTCCAATATTCTGAGTTCTGCCTTCCTCTAATCATCTCAGATGAAGCAATCACGCTTCCCAAAACCCATTAGACATGATTCTAGTTCTTGCTATAGATCTTAGATATTTCTTTATAAATATTTACTGTTCCCATTCCTGGTCCTTTTGTGAAATATATAACCATACTCTGCAAAGAAAAAGATGACTTAAAAAATTTAAAATGCTGCACCTATAAGTTTGAGTTTTCATCCTGAACTACCACCTGGATAAAGAGAAATTGAATAGATAACAAGCTTAGAAAGTCATGAAAAGCTACTTTGTAGCATTTAACCTAAGGCAGTTATATGGTTGTTGCCATCTTGAGAAATTTTGTTATATATTATATACATTTATGACTTTATCATAAATATAGAAGCAGTATTTGAGAAACACAACCAATATATTAAAGTATACTTATATTTTAATCATGTGTTTTCAAGTTAAGATTTAGAGACAGGTTTCCATTACCATTTAAAACACATGAAAGATTTAAATGGAGAAGACTCATTTATTTTGTGAACACTAGGGAAAAATATAAATCTGAAAAAACTGACACTCTTGCTTTTCATTCTCATCTTTTCCCCTTCTCTATCTCTCCCTGGACTCTGTTACTCAGTGTAATTATTCACTTCAATTATGTACCTCAGTATAGATTACTTCAATATTTATTTTATTCTTTTCCCAAGCTGCGGGTACATACAATTAAGGGATACCTGCAACTTGTGTCTCATGGGCATCTGAAATATAATACATCTGCAAATGACTCATCCCTCCATTCCATTCAATCAAACACATACTCAACCTGCTCCTCCTTTCTGTGTCTTATCTCAGGTAAGAAGACTATGTAGTTTTCCAAGCTAACAACCCTGGAATCACTCCTTTACTTCAATATAAATGCTATACAATACATTAACATTTTTATGAAATATATTCATACTGATCATCACACAATGTACACATGAATCAAAGTATGGCATTGCACCTCCATAAATATGCATGATTGTGTCAATAAAAATAATAAATACAAATTAATGCTTAGCTATCCACGTTCTAATTCTATTTCTAAACTACTTCTCAGATTCCTTCTTATTCATCTCACAGTGCCACTGTATTTGTTCATCAACCATTAAAAATTTCTTGAGGGCTGGGATTGTGGCTCAGTGGTAGAGTGCTCGCCTAGCACAGGCGGGACCCAGGTTCGATCCTCAGCACCACATAAAAATAAAGGCATTGTGTTGTGTCCATCTACACCTAAAAATATAATAAATATTAAAAAATGTCTTGAACTACAGCAATATCTTCCTAGTTGGTCTAGGTCTCCGTATTTCTTCTCAATCCATCTTTAATATCACTTCCTGAGATTCAGTTTTATAAAAGTAATTTAAAGGTCATTCCAAATGTGAGAACCTTCAAGATTCCTCACTGCTTCCAAAATAATGTCTATACTTTGGCTTGATGCATAAGATCCCCTAGAATTTGGCTTCAAAACCTCTTTTCTAACATTTATTGCTTATCTTTGCATCCCCGTAAATGCTAAGAGAAAGCCACACAAAATCTTCATTATGTTAGAACAATACTTTCTACATGTTTCCTTGTTTGAAGGCCTTCTCTCTGCCTAGAACATCTCCCCTATTTTATCTTCCTGGTGTAGACCACCTTCACTACAGCTACACAGATGTACCAGAGTAGTTGTCTATTTGGGCCTCTGCTCACTAACCTGTGCTCCTGGAAGAAAGGGATTGAGTACACCATAGATACAATGCAAATAATGGACATTCAATTTCAGTGGATGGACACATAAATGAATATAAGGCAACATGTAAAGTAATTATAAATAAGAAACCTAGAGATGTTAGAATAAAGACAATACAACAGGGAGTGGTGAATTATTCAAGATATACACACTTAAGTAAGTACTAAATATCTGGATCGATGCCACTTTTTTCTTCTCACTTATTGGCTGTGTGAAGGAAAATTTGGTTTTGTGCTGAAAGTAGACTACATTGCTATTTTATACCTCTGTTAAAAGCTATTTTGAAAAATTTGTCAGTAATTTCTCACATCTCATATCAAGTCAATCCCTCACATGTAACATTGGGAGGACCACTTCTACGCAAAATAGAGATGGTGACTATGAAACACACACAGAAATATGTTTTTGGATCTTGGCTAATATTAAGAAATAATGAGGGTAAAAAAGTCCTGAAAATGTAAAGATCCATAATGAGAAAACACAGATATGAACTTCAAGGTTTGTTTCAAAACATTATGAAATGGTGGAATTAAGGATGGGGGTAAAGCAGGTTCATCAGGGGACAGATATGTGTATAGGAAGTTGATATAATAAGCACCCATTAAAATACCTGTCTGCTTTTGTCAATGTTTGAAATTACAAAAAAGTTTTTTTAATATGTTTTCATCATGACCAGTGTCTACCCAAGTATGAACAATTAAAATGACAACAAATAATCATTTTTATTATTTGTAATGCACTCAGAATTTTTATTTATCCTTTCATAGTTTTTCAGGGTCCTACTTTAATTTTAATTGAGAGTTTGCTTAAGAATGCAGAACAATTAACATTTAATGACTTGATGTTATAAGATTTCAAACAAAACCCTTAGGTCAAATAGTTACAGTATTCCTCATCAGTTATTTCACATTAGGTGCAGGTCTTTTAAAAAAATAAGAAAAGAAAAGAAGAAATCAAATAAGTTCTATGATTAAGTGGAACACAAGATAAGCATTTTAATTTAGTAACAAAATTAAATACTAATAACCACTTTATAAGTGTGAAATTATCATTTCAATAGGGGTAAAAAATCTAGTTCACCAGCATGAAAACTAACTGCTGCATTTTTAAAGCTGAGGTCACATTTGTGTAAACACACACCAGCCCACATAGTGGAAATGCATTTCTTGGTTCATTCCTCCACACTCAGACCTGAAAAGGGGTTCCTGCTGTGTCTCTTAGATTCCCAGTCTGAAAAGCTACCATAAGTTTTAAGTCATGGGTTGGAAAGACCTAAGTACTATACCAAGGAGATTAATGTATTTGAGAAGGATGCAATCTTTCTCTGAAGGGCCAACTAGTAACATTTCTAGTCCAACCCCTGAGCTTTCCAGGCTAAAGGTGCATATGGGAACAGGACTACCTAATGCAACCCTGAGAGAGAGAGACGGATGCATGTGAGGATTGATGAATTCAAGTGCCCATCCCCCCTCCCCCGCCAGCAGACACTGCTTTGCAACTAAACTAACTCTGTAGAATGGTAAATGGTGTGATTCTTGATCCACTGTGACCAAATAGCTCTAACGCAGGGAAAGTCTGTATGTTAAGCCTTGCTCTCATTACTATTTGAAGCATAAATGATTAGTCCTTTCCAGTGTGGTTCTCACAGGCACTGGGTTACCATGTTTTCTTTCTTGTGAGCATGCAGTCTTTACATTGAACATTGAAGCTTCAGGCCTTTGAACAAGTACAGCCAAAACTAAGAAGCAGACCCAGAAGCCAATTATTTGCATTATGATGTTAGGGGAAAAAAATTACTGCTAGTAGATTTTTCCCCCTAAGCCATTTAGCATTTATCAACTGTTCAAACCAAAGGTCATTACTAAGTAGAAAAGTTCTTATTCCAACTTTCCACTGGCCCATGTGCAATACAATTTATTCTGTTCCCCCAAACTGTGGCAGGACCTGTTTATTTGAGTGTAATTAATGCTCAGTGGGCTTGCAGACACCAAATGCCATGAGGATGTTGGTCACCCTCAGGATGGTAAAAATGGTTCCCATCAATACCAGGCTCTGCCCATGCAGCATCTCATTTGTCTGGCTCCTATCCAGTGGTTCCACTAGGCTGGGGCCTCCACCTGCCGCACTAAGAGGGTGCACAGGCCCAGACATAGCCACAGTCACACTGGATGAACCCTCTTTCCCATTCACTAATGGCAAAGAGAGCTCTATCTTTTTTTTTAAATATATATATATACACAATATGTATATATATATATATATATATATATATATATATATATATATATACACACAATATGTATATATATACACACATGCTAAATCATGAACCGATGTTTATGATGTTTATTTAAATCTTTGGCAAACACTGAATTCTATACAATGGAATAATTCCTCATGTATCAATCCCCCACCCTGCACCATCATATGACCACTTCTGGAACCTATATTAAATATTAACCTTCTCATAAGTCTCCTGCCGCAGTCTGGCTGGGCACAAAATCACGAGCCACCACACAGCTTGTAGATTCAAACAGCAACTCTTTATTCCCGAACTCACACCAGCCGTCTACAATCACGTTCTGGGGAAATCCATGTTCTCTGCCCAAATCCACCCCACTGGGCTTCTGTCTCTCAAAAAATACTGTCTGAATCCCATGAGAACTCAAGGGGAACTCAGGCAGCAGGATACGCCCTATTCCCAGCAGGAATAACCTTAAACCTGGAACCACCCTAAACCAGGATTGTCCTAAACCGGGAACGCCCTAAACCCGGATCCGCCCTGGTCCTTGAGCAAGGTCACCTACATGCAATGTCACTGCAAAATGTCCTATTTCCACGAGTCCTTCCACTAAGCAACACGGGGTACGCTGGCAAGGAAATTGTCATACCTACTTGGCTAATGGCTCCCAGCAGTCTCCTAGAATTGTAAACGTTGTAAACATCTTCCTGATGTTTCTCTAATCTTGCCACATGACTCTTGTCATAAAGTATGCTGTAGAAGAAGTTTCTGGGGTTGGTCTAAGCAGATAAAAATTAAGTTAATGCAAGCCATAGACAAAGCTAAGGCAGCCTAAGATGGAAAAAACTGACTCTCTCTATATGAACAGAAATATTGTCCAAGGCTATTAAGCGGTATCATTTATTTAAACTTGACCCTACTGTAAAAAAAAGAAAAAGAAAAAACTTCTTCCAGAATGTACATTCATCTTTTTTCTGCTCTGTGTAATCATCTGCAACTCTATTTTACTGATCTTTCTAGTCTTACCTTTTGATCAGTTTAGATTTGCAACTACAGAGAAACTTCCAGTTTGAAAATTTCTCCTTAGGTTTTGGTTGTATATTCTATTTTGTTTTTCTAATTTTTTAATTGAATTTCATTCTGCATTTTCAAATATGTTTCCATTTATGAAGGTCATTTTATTTTTTTTTAATTTTCTATGGCACAAACTTGGCCTGCTGGGATGGTGCCACCTGTAAACTATGAGCAGTTTTTATGTTTTGTTCAGTGATAAAGTTGAATGCTCTGTGGTCCCACTGAGTCACCTATTTTAATGTCACCAGCAAATAATCGGAGTCTCAAGCATAAGATAACCAATCAAATATACTTAATAATGAAATGCCA
The DNA here is from genome assembly GCF_021218885.2 of Marmota monax. Lineage (NCBI taxonomy): Eukaryota > Metazoa > Chordata > Mammalia > Rodentia > Sciuridae > Marmota > Marmota monax. The sequence goes on along the minus strand of NW_026694880.1, from coordinate 1,268,730 downwards.
AGTACATTAAGTTCTTAATATACACAAGCCATGTAGACATCTAAACAGTGACAAAAATGAGAGATTGGATGATGTAATAGACATTCATCCACATATCATATTTAAGATGCAAAAGACTTGATAAAAATGAACATATGCACTTAAACATTGTGTTATAGTCTCTGTACTTCTGTATTATTCTATATACTATTTCCACAGAATGTACTTGAGACATATACCTCATAATGTTGAAGACAGTATTTGATATACATCATTTAATATTATACATAATGAATCAAGCCCCTGATTTATTACTCTGACATAGGGAGGAAGACATAAGGACAAGATAATTTCTAGGTGTGGAAAAGAAAATAAGTGGGTAAGCACATGAAAATGTTGACCTATAAATCGTTCTTGATTATTATAGTTCACATAATATTATGGAGAAAAAAACCCTTGCATAAATTAGCCAATATTGAAACTGGCATGAAATTGTTTATAACTAACCTAAAATCAATGATGTCATATATATGAAAGTCTAGTCTGGTTGTAATACTAAACACATGTTTTGTCATTAGCCCAATGGAGGTGTGTTATTCCTGTGGTAGATGGTCTGTCAGGATCCCAAACAGTTTGACTCCTCACTATGAGATAATTTAAAAACAACTTCCCAAGTTCCTTAAACATCAATAAATCTTACAATCTCTTAAACTACTGTATTTAGAATTCTGAGGAGAGGAAATGGTTCTGCCACTGTGACTGATGGGGCAGTCGCTACTCCATGCGTGTCACCGGCGGCGGTGGCAGAATTCTTCCAGTCCAGGTGGCCCCAGGGGCAGCACCTGCTGCCTGCATGCTCCGCCTGAGTTGCTTTGTTCAGCCAATGTCTGACCTCTGGTTTTATATTCCTTGTACATCATACAGAAATATTTTAAGTTATATGACATTTAAAAATACATTTTACTTTCAAATACTAGAAGTTTTAATTTTACAGCATCCAAAAATCAATCTTTTTGTCAAACTTGGAGGTCAGTGGAGAAAACTAAGAATTTAAAAATTATAACTACATTTGCCTAAGTAAGAAGCAACAAAGTAATTAATGCTAGGGGGATGATGATTCCACCCTTTTGTTAATTAGTAGGTGCCCTTCTTTTAAGTGGACCCAAATTACAAAGTAAATGTCTTTAATATTTGCATAAGCCTATGAAATAAAATATTATCAGTTTATTAACAGGAAGGAAGCAAGATACATGTCTAGTATCAAAAATTGATTTGTCAAAAAACAGAAGCAACATTCATTTCCACCCCACGCCCCACAATCTGTGCTCTTTATTCTATTTTTATCTAATTTTATTTTAAAACAATCTTTATATTATCATGATTTGAGTGCAAAATATCTCTCCCAGATTTTTCTTCTGGAAATTAAATGAGATTAGCACTTACTTATTCCTTTCCCTTCCCTGAGTCAAATACTGTGAAGGCTCCTAGTCGAAACAATACTGTCTGATTTTGCATTATACAAAATATTTAAAAAAATGTTTTGAAATACTAAATATTTCTTTCCATACTTAAATTGGTGAAACACACAATAGGATTTTCTTCTGTCTTTAAAAGAACAATATTATATTCTGCCTAGAGAGAAAAGTGAGAAATGAAACCAAGTATTTTAGAATTCCCATTTATGGAAATATCTAATTCTGAGCTTTTACTGTAGAAGCTTATTAATTAGAGTGCTTATTTTAATTTGATATCTGATTAAGCCTTGGCTGGTACCTAAAAGTAAATTTTGGTAGGTTTGAAGACAAGTAACTAAAGAAACCAAATGTATGTACAAACAAACCTTATGAATCTAAATGAATCTGCCTGATAGTTGAAATAGATTCTTAAAAATCTTTATTCCTATACCTTGAAAAACAAAAAGGAATTTAGAGGCAAAATATGCTAACATCAGGAAGAAAACCAAATTCTGTTTTATGAAATAAATCCCTGATAAGAGCCTTGCTCTTATTTATTTATTTATTTACTTACTTACACTGACCTCTTTCTAATGAAAGTGAAACTGCAGAGATCACTCTGCCAATCACATTCTGGAGACTGTTTGTATGTTATAGATATGACTTGTATTTCCTGAGTTATTCTAGCCTGATAAAAACAAGGGAAGGAAGTTCCCATCTGTATCAGCTCTGTTGGAATTTCTGCATACCTCTGATCTCTGACCAACTATGTCTTAGGAGCCTCCAGGGAGATTTTCCCTCTTGGCTACCTCCTGGTGTCTACTCTTTTCTGCTCTGCCTATTGTGGCAATGCCACCAACTCTTGCTTAACTCCAAAGTGGCCGATGTACCTAATTGTTGCCCAGCAAAATGTCTGCAGTTGTTGCCATAACCTTTCAACATTAGAGAGGCTGCTATTGTAAGCAGGAAGCTGTGGTGCTCCATGCTGTCACTCTAGAACTGACTTCATGCACTATGAAAATTATTTAGAGAAGGCATTCTGTCCTTTCATTCTCACATTGCCAAAATGTGTTAGTTGACAATCTAAATGACTAATGCAAAATCGCTAATTCCTTTCCTTTTGATACCAATTGTCTTCTAACTTAAATTTTTATAATTCTACTTCCTTTTCCTTTGAAATGAATTCAACAGAATGTTTTTCCCCTTCACAAATATATATTCTAGGAAGATCAAGCCCTGCTGCATCTATAAAGCTGCACAGATCCTAGGGTTAAGGAGGCTGAAATTTAGATGTGGACCTCTGCTGCATTTGTCTATGCCTTTTAATGGTAATTATAAAATGGTAATTATAAAAGGTTTACTTTAATGTGTGGATATTAATAAACTATTTTCCCAACTGCAGCCAGAGATTTACCTATGAAATATTTATTAGGCATCTGTTATGTGTCCCCTTTGTTGGGCACTAGAGTAGACCAAAGACATAATTTAGATAAATATCCCTCAAGCAACATGTGGACTTTGAGACTATTGAAAAATAGTCATGAAAACTTGTCAGCCTCTAAATACCCAGCCATCCTTTTTTTTTTTCCTTCTTTTTACATCAAAAATTGACTTCAACATACATACTTGGAGCAAAGTAGGTCTCTTGTACTAGTGTTCAAGGAATCAATGAGCCAGACTGTTGAAACAGATTAATATGGTGGGAGAAATGCCCAACTTATTACCCTGAGCTCTGTTAGCTCACAGAAATTATATAGATGCCTTGCTTCTGTTTCTCATTGCTTTCAGCTCAAGTAATTCCTCTTCATTCCCCAGAGAGGACACACACATAAGCCCTTTAATGTCCTTCCATCTCTCTTAGGCCTGATTACTTTAGAATAGTGTTTGAATCCTCAAACTAATTGAATCTACTCATAAATTTCCTTTAGGGCAGCCACAAAGTGAAACCTTACCTATTTACCATCCCAGTTAAATCAGGGTTTCTTAAACATTATCACTTATAATGAATCTTTTTTTTGTCATTACACTACTTCAAAATCACATTTTCCTTTAGAAGGAAAGTACTTTTAATGTATAATATTTAGCATTTCAATTATGTCATCATCTGTGATGTGATTTATGTAAGGAATTTTGAGTTTTAAATAGCTAGCTTTCAGGGGGGGTTAGGATTGTGGCTCAGCAGTAGGGTGCTTGCCTAGCACATGGGAGGCACTGGGTTTGATCCTCAGCACCACATAAAAATAAATAAAGTTATTGTGTCTGACTAAATAGCTAGCTTTCAGATTATAGGCTACTTAATGTTTATCTAATACAAATACATCTACAAAATATTTTACTCAAAACCAAATGCTACCATGTTTTATATAAGTTGGCTACTAAAGTTTCTTTAAAAAATATATTCTAAATTTTGAGAGTAAGTAACTATTCCTGCAGAAATAATAATAGGATGAATATAAAGGCATAAAGTATCTCTTAACAATGGGGATACCGCCTGAGAAAATCGTTACTAGGTGATTTCATCATAGTATTGACAACGCAGTGTGAATTTACACGCCTGGATGGTATTGGCTACTACCTACCTAGGCCACGTGGTTTAGCCAGCCCACTGCTCCTAGGCCACCACCTGTGTAGCATGTTACAGACTATAGTGATACTGTGGGCAACTGCAGCACAATGGTAAGTTTCTATTATCTAAACATACCAAACACAAGAAAGCTTCAATAATAGGAATTTTCCGCTCCATTATAATCTTTTGGGATCACCTTCATGTATATGGTCCTTAGACCAAACATCGTTATGTAGCGTATTACTTCATATATTATCAAGGGAAGAGTACTGTCACTGAATAACAAATGCAGATAAATTTTTTAACTGAAATGCATTGCCAATTATTATATGAAATGCAGTTGCTAATCAAAATAAAAGTGTTTTAGAGAAGATTTTAAGGTTCATGGAGACATTTAAAAATGTGTAACAATCTAAATTACTGATTATAGTTACTAAGTGAGTGTACTTGAAAGGAGAAATCCGGGGTATACAGGTTTAAAAAAAACACTGAAAATACATTGATGTTTGTACAAAATTACTTAGTATTTATTTATTGATCTAAAAACAACAGTAAATTTGGAAGAATACTTCTCTGTAACATTGTATGTATATAAAAAGTTAACAAACAGACTCTTTGGTTTATTATTTCCTCTTTTTTGATTTTAAGAATTAAAGAACCAAACTGAATATTATGATAATTTTTAAAACAACATCACACATAAGTCACAAGTGTAATTAACATAAAACAATGGTTCTACTTTATATCCCTTAGCCACAGGCACATTAAGAATCAACAGATATTTACCAAATAATCAAATATTTGTGGAGTAATAGTTGAATAAGGACAGGTCTTGAATAAAGCTAAATTAGAATACATCCAGAATTCAACCTCTTTTGTTGTTTATCTGGATTGCACTAGGTGTCGCCTTGGCTAAACAAGATTCGTGCTTCTATCAGTGTGGACTGAAAACATGTACCCAATATCTCAAGACACCATGTCAGAACTGTAGCATCTCCATCATAATAAAGGGACATAAAGTGTTCAGGATGCAGGGTTATTCACTCTATTCTGAAGCCAACTATCAAGAACTACTTTGAAATCATACCCATTTTCTTGAGTTTCTGCTTATAAACTAATATACTATGTGGAATCAAAAATTGCCTTATCAAAATTTAATGTCAAAGTACACCTGCATGACATTATCTTTCCAATAATAATAATAATATGGGGAGAAAAAGAGAAGCTGTATTGCTTGAAATTATTATGTACACAAACTTGGCTAGTGTCAGTAAAAAAATGAAACACTGAAACTTTTTTTTTGAAGTTATTATGTGTTTGCTCTGTCCTAACCCTGGGGAATTTATCAGCTCAGAAACTTTGGAAGGTTATTATGTACATATTCTGACATACAGGTATTTCTGGAGGGAAAAATAGAAGGAAAACAATCAAAGAAAAAAGGCAAAGGAGAATAAATCTGTTGTGCAAAACTCTAAATTACCTGTCAAGGTGGATGGAATAAAGCATCCTAAAAACTCCCCAATTCCACTAAGAGGAAGAGCACAGTAACTATTTAAAAGGATGTACCTAAAAGCTATTTGTTTCCAGAAATTATATAAGTTGCTGTACAAAATGGCAACAGACTGTTGTTTGAACAGGAAGTTTGGGTTTCTATATCATTTCAGGTTTTAAAGTCACACTGCACTCAACTTCAGGGCTTTTTATTTCATAGCTGCCTAATGCCAATTAGCTCATTATCCTCTTATCTCTGATAGATGCCTAGTCCAGTACCAATAAAGAACAGAAGATATATTGAAGTCCATCTAGTTTGGTGAACTGTAAGTTCTGGACTTTAGAACGTGGGTAAAGAACTATGATCCAGAATTACCACAGTAAATTTTGCTAAGAGCAAAATGAATAATCTCTTCCACGCACTGAGCTCCAATTGTAATGCTTTTTAGTGACCTGACAGTAACCCATGAAGATCATATAATCTCTAGGTAACTATAAAAATTAAGCAACAAAATAATTAATATGTCTCTCATTGCAAATGGAATCCTTTGTCTGATTTACAAGGAAATATGTATTCCAAAGGTTATTATTAATCAAGTTTTCTGCAAATATAATTGGTTACCTTTCCTGTAATAAATGAAAACTCAAAAAGTTTTATTTTTATGCTATTAATTTCTTAGGGAGTATGAAAATTTCAAGTTGATGATACTCATTTTTCCAAAACAATAAAAAGTCATGTTGCAGTACTTGGGAATTTCCTTTATTATATGGAAGCTTTAAACCCTACTTTTGTGGATGATATAAAACTAAGTATACATTTTGGATTTGTATTTATAAAATGCTATTTCTGTACAGTTACTGGCATATTTCTATGATTTGTAAAAGGAGAAAGAGCAAAAGACAAGAGTTCTTCAAGAACAGCAGGGGAGAGGCCAGCAAAGTATAGTGCAGCATAGGATGAAAAATACAGGCTTTGTGCTCAAACCTCAGTTCTGCCAATTCAGTGCTATGTGACTCTTGAAAGGTCATGTAACCGCTCCAGAGCTCATTTTGTCTTCTGTAAAAGGAGATTCTTACTTCACAGGGTCATTGTAAATATTTAATGAGACAGTGTATTTAACACTGAGCTTCCTGACGGGATGCACCCTTCTCTAGCCCACAGCCTACAGGTCAGAACTCACTTCTGGCTCTCTTGGCTGTGCTCTCACTGTCACAGGTCTTCTGGTGGCAGGAGATGACAATGGCTTCCTAGCAATTAAAACTGGCCCCATTAGATTATATTCGGAACTTAATCTCATTTTAATCCCTCAACCTCACCTATGATGATTAATTTAAGGTTTGTGTGTCCCTATTATCTGGTGAAATTCAGCTTAACCTCTCCTGGTTGATCACTGTTGCTTTAATCCTACCAGGTGGGGCAGGACAGGCACTGAACCGACTGGGAGGTAGTGACTGTGACGGAATGTGACAGTTCAGAGCCATTGCTTATTAGTTATGTGACTTGGGACATTATCTCCCTGAGTCTCAACTATCAAACCAATCATCTATGAATATAAATATTGGGGAAAATGTCACCCACAAAATATGGTCATGTCAACTTAAGCTTCTAGCTCATGACCTGGTCTATAGTTAAGTGTTCAATACATGTTAAGCTTTGCTTTTCCCTACTGTCACAATTTTCTACTGTCATGTTTCTTTTCATGTGTTTAAATACTGTCATTATTTTAATTAATTTAATGTTATAGATATTAATATTTGACTGAATCTTGCATTTTTAAAACAATGTATGTCCCTCATAGTGACTTAGAAGATGTTAAATGATACATTTAAAGTGTCAGAAAAGCACTTCACATTTCTGACATGATCCATTGTTTCTCAAATTCTATACCTGTGTATAAAGAAAAGCCAAGGTAAGTGTTTACAAGGGATACGGAGCTTTAATTTCAATAACTTAAGAAAGGCAAAGGGTATCATCTAATCTGAATATCATCATCAAATCAAGATATATAAAGATTTAAAAACCAACCAGGTCCTACAGTAAAGGAAAAACTAGGCCTAGTTCTCACTTTCAGCAGGGTACTCTTGTAAAAGCACTATGGTGTCATATAATATTTGGCTCACGTTTTTCAAAAAGTAAATATTTTTTTCAAGCAAAACATCTCAGTACTGTTATGTTAATCCAAAATAAAAATTTAGGCAGGATATTATATTTCTGAAGTCTTTATATGTTAGAAAAAGTAGGATATATAGTCTAGGTTTCTGGCTTGCTATAAATTGACTAAATCATGATGATAGAAGATGGATAGTTAATTGGGGGGAGGGGGGGCAGGGCGTGGAGCCTGCCTGGGTCCAAACTGGAAAGAGGCACATCCAAGATGGTTTTTAAAAGATTAGGAAACAGGATCCTATGAGTATTGTTGTACACATGAGACTCATACTTTGCAAACACTTAAGCAAAATCAAAAACTGTGGTGAAGTATATAGTATAAATGTTACTATTCTTTCCCAAACAATTGTATACTGCTCCACAGTAAAGCTAATAAAACATGACAAGTTATCCTGTAAATTTAAAGTTAATTAAAAACAAAAAAGGCTTTATCACATTTTCTTATATATTTCAACATGTGAAAACATCATAAAGACATAAAGCATCACTTTTTTATAGTATGTTCTTTTTTCAAAAACACAGACTTTGGAATGAATGGTCAAAATCTATGTACCACTTGTTCACTCAAGTTTCTAATAAAACACTTAAGATTTTTCAGATTGAAGAAAACAATTTAGTTTACACTTTTTTTCTACCATTACAATTTTAAAATCATGTCTTTACAGAGAAAGTCCATCTATAGGGTAATTAAGCACAACTAATTTTATCATACAGAACAATAACTGCTGTACACTACTATGCTGTGAACATGTAAGTCACACCCACAGTTCTTCCATTACAGAAATCTGTGCACATGTTATAACAACTATCCACTGTGTTCTTTGGACAAGTATTTATAGCTACATTCATTTATATTTCAATAGCTATTTGAAATTACAGCATTTCATTTGTTTTTGTGGATAAAATTTCCAAACTTTTGCATAAATCCTCGAAACTTGTTTTCATTTGGCTGATAGGAGCGGTAAACACCAGCATTGTAATTAAGCATTGGGCTGGTTCTGCCATAACTGTTACCCATCGTTGTGGGTTTTATTTCTGGGCGATTTACACTGGTATTTGGAATGCTGCTTGTTGGCTGCATAGAGCTCTCGATCTTACAAAATGGCTCAAATCGACTGTAAACACGCCGGTCAGTTGAATGAGTTCGGAGAAGCTCACTGGGCTTTGGCCTTGGAGAAGAGGTTGCTCTTCTTTCAGGAACAACAGGTACATTCACCTCCTTTGAATCGCGGTATTGTATCTGTTCAGTGTTAAATCTTGGGGCAGAGGCATCTCCTGCCCTCTCCAAGAACTTTCTTTCAACTTGACCTGGGGAAGGTATTATTTTGTCTCTTTCATCTGATGGAGGATTCATCCCCTGAATTGAGCCAACTGTTACATCTTCCTTACTCTTGTGAATGCTGCCTTGAGAATTTGATGAGGAAGAACGCTTTCTTCTAGGAGATGAATCAACTTTTGGTTCTGATTTCTTTAGTTTTTGATTCTCCTCACCTTCAGATACTAATGTGTCAGAGCTACTGCACATTCTATAAAATGCAGGTGCTTTGTTTTTGGATAGATTTTCTTTCTTTTCTGGGGTAAGGCTAAGTAATGACCTTAACTTCTGAGATCCCTTTTTCAAAAAACTTGGGGAACCCTTTACCTCCTTCTTTGATGCATGTTCTTTGTTGGGTTCCTCTTTATTCACATCAAGTAAAGCAGCCATGGAAATTGATTTGGTGGTGGTGCCACTTGGAGCATCTTTCTTGATAGAGGCTTCCTCCCCCTCCTCCTCCTCCAAGTTATGGGTCACATTGTGCATGCTTTTAGAACTTTTTAGCAAATCCTCTTTGGGTTTTTCTGGTTGTCTAACTCTATTCCTGGTAAGTGTACTATATACATAATGCTTACTATTTCCATGATCTAAATTGGGTTTTGAATGGTCAAAGAATGGGAAGCTGCGTCTTTTAAGAAGATTCTCTTTTTGTTGATTCTTCAGATTTTCTGCCTGCTTATTTACACACAAGGTTGTATATATATAGTTGTTTGATTCTGCATGGGCATTTGTAGTTTGGTTTAAGATTGGTGACTGGTTTTCAGGAACCTGCAAGGTATGCATTTTTGGTGCTTCTGACTGAATTGGGAGCTTGGGGATTGATTCAGGTAAAGGTTTCTCTGTCAAATGCTGTACACTTGGAGGGGTATCTGGGATCTCTTTAGGTGTGTCACTTCCCTGGGAATCAACGATAGTTGAATTGGAAGAGCTGGTTGTACAACTGTTAACTTCTTGCTGCTCAGGTAGAGTTGGTTTAAATACAAAAGAGGAGCGAAGCCGAGAGTGAGTATAAACGGCATTGGCTTTCAAATTCTCAGAGCTATCATAGCCCTCAAATCGGTCACCTAAAGCGGAGCCATTTGATTCAGGTGTGCCTTCTGAATTGTCATTTAAGTAGGATTCAATTCTCCAGTTGCGCAGGAATGATTTAGTGGTGTGCTCGAGGGTTGGCATTCGTTGTTGTAAAGAGCGAATGTGATTATCTGTCCCATTAAAAGACCTCCGCACATTCGAATTCCTTTCTGCAAGATTTGTTGTCTTTCTCTGGGCAAGCCGATTGGCAAAACTCTGGGTGGGTGTATTATGGTGGCCTGTATAGCCTCCCCGCGATGAGGATGCCACACTGAGACTATCTGAAGGCCTCTTCCAATTCCCAGGAGGATTATTGGTTCGATTCAGAGCCCTATTAAGCAGCAGGTATGGTGTTGTTTCTGGCTGTTCCCCAGCATAACTATGTCTTTTCCAATTTTCATTTATTTGATTGGGTTGAAACTGTCGGATTGTGTTTGGACCATTAAAGTTTGGAATAAAATGAGGTTTGTATCCATGATTTCTTATGTTGTATTTGTCATATTCATTTAGGGCATATATCCCTCTGTTTTTGAAGTAACTAGAATCTAGTTTATGAATTTTGTCTTGTCTACCAAAGAGGTTTCTTTGGCTGGAAACAGAAGCTAGTGAAGAAACCGATCGCTGGTAGGTGCCGTTCTCCCAGAGTGCCTTGCCATGCTTCACCCTTGCCAATTCCTCCTGAGCAAATGAACTGGGGACACAGGATCTGGCATAAAGGGTTCTAAATTCTTCATCAAAGGACTCAACAAGTTGCCCTGTGATTATCTGGACCATGCTGAGGTGTGCTTTTTCAAATGACCACATGTAGCTGAAAAAAAAAAGAAAGAAAATTATAATTTTGCTAGGTTAAAATTATGATGATAATATATAGTTCTACAATGTCATTTAATATTAACAAAAGAATACTGGTGTTTGTTCTGCTTGGATAGCATAGTTTATAGAATTTTTCAGTTATTTATGCTTGTAATGTAGGTATCTCCTATGTTCAAAGAACAAAGCAACTCAACTTCTGGTATTAAATCCACTCAAGAGTTTTTTATACTACTTTCCAGAAGCTCAGAGAAAAGCTTGCTGTGCATTTTTCATCTTTACCTACCAAGATTTTATGGAGTAAACAATATTATATTTCACATATACTATCCTGCCAGGGTATAGAAAAGCCAGTACTGGAGGAAAAGCTGGGAGGCCTGGCTTCTGCAGAGATATAGCCACATGAGCTTGGACCTCACTTTCCCCAAGTCCAAAATAAGGACATAGATAGTATCATAGCTACAATACCCTATGCTCCTAGGATGTAATAATGCAAGATGAGCCTGTGCTAATGCATGTATTTTGAAAGTCTCAGTGTCTTCAGACTGTTATCTCTGTGGCTTACTCAGCAAGTGTAATTTAGGTTGCAGGGAGCTGTAAACAGGATTTATAGTTAGCTTCCTCAATCACTAATGGGCATACTTCCCTGTACTCGGTGTACACAGGACTAGTAACTGTAGTCCTTATAAGCCATGCCATTCAAAAATGTCAATCAGGATCTTTTAATATAGAATGCAATTTATAAGACATTAAGGTTTGTAATGACTTACAGTACTTTATGGAACTTTCAACTCCTTTCCACCTTTAGAGGTAACAGCTCTCTTGAAATTTTCTATCAAATTTTAAATCTGATTTTTGAAAACATAGATGATATAAAGAACCACTATGCTGGAAAAATGCATTGCTAATATGCTATGCATATGCTATGTACATAATACAATGGAGGTTTATACAAAAGAGAAATGAGACAGAGACACATTCTACATTAAAATATCTTACTATCTATAGAGGGAAACAACAACAAACACAAATATAAAGATTTTTTTTAAACCTGCATAGTAATAATTTAAAATGCACAAAACAACAATATAACACTTAAGAATCTTGCTATGCTGATATGCTCAAGTTTATCTGTTATCCTGGTGGAATGTGTGGTTTAAGAATATTTACCAGCTGCTTTTTATGTGAATATGTGAGCCACCAGGATGACTTAAAAGAAATTGTACAAAAGTCAATAAATAATTTTCAATTCAATTGAAGATATGAATACAACATGCAATCAAGTAATGAAATAAATAACTAGAAAGTATGTGGAAATCCCTTAAGAGAGTGGGAGCTTAGTGAAATTTTGACAGAGACTAGATACTCAGAAGTTCAGACATGAAAGACGTGGGAAGACAATTTGTGTGGAAAAAGAGACATATGGAAAAGTAAGGGAAGCAATAATAGCTACGTTTCAGTCAAACACAGAACTAAATATATTTAGTTGGATTAAAAGAGTTATGTAAGGGATTTTGTGAACCAGTTGTGAAAGCAAGGGAGAGAAGTCTTGAAAGCAAAGCAGAACGTTGGATTGCTTAGGACTTGTTTCTGAAATTGGATAATTTACAGTAAAAAGAGATGTTTCAAGAATTATTTTTTTCTAGTGGCTGTTTGTAATTTGGATTGAAAGATGAGGAACTGTAGTTACTATGAAGAATAAGGTAAGAGTCTAGACTTTAGCAGAAATTGGAATAATGAGTAAAACTTGAGCCACTAGGAAAAAGAAAGGACCTGATCTTCATGCCATAAAGAATGTCTATAGGTTATGAAGTGAAAATACCCTCCAGCTGTCAAGTTTAGGAACCTGAGAAGATATTGCTACTAGTAAATGTATGACAACTGGGAAAAGTTTCTAGGTCCAGTAAATCAGAATATTTCAATAAAAGCTCAGGGAACAGGAAGACATTTGATTGAATATGTTTAATTAGTAAATCTGAGAATCTGGAGAAAAGGGGCATTCTGTAGGGTTTGGGGACAGATTCCTGTATTTCTCTCTCATCCTTGGTAATTTGTATTATCTAAATGTCAATAAGATCTGTTTTATCAGTGCTGACCTCTTCCTTATCTCTGGAAAATTGCAATCTAAACTTGCAATTTTAATGAACTTTATAAAACTAAGATGTCATCGATCCTCATCCAACGCTTCTCTTCGCACAACCTGTTTCCTCCCCAATCTTACTTATTTAAGTCAGTGGCTAAATCATCCTTTCAGGCGATCAAGATAGAAAACAGGAGCTACCTCTGATGCTCTCTTTCCCAGAACCAAGAAGAAAAGCAGGTCCTAATCACTCTGATTCCCAAACCAATCACAGATGTCTCCTGTTTCCTATGACCTTAGTCTGAGGTGTCATCTGCTAACTTGGCTCTTCTTCATTTGCTTATTTTTCAATTAACAGTAGCAAAGGTGATGTATTCAGAATATAAATTGGGTCATGTCATATTCCTACATAGAATTTTCCATTTATTTAAGATGAAATCCAAACTCCTCGTTACCTGGCCTAAGAGAATACCTTTTCTACATTCTTTCCTGTTCTACCTTGAAGAGCTTCTCTCCTTGTAGAAGGTGTTCCTGCCACATTGGTCTTCTTTCTAGAGATAATAGCTCCACCAGATAATGTGTCCCAGGATTTTTGTTGTTACTGTTTCTTTGAAGATACTTTCTTCCCTCTGGTCCCTGACTGACTGTTTCCTAATCACTCTAGTCAAAGTAGCCATGTTATCATGCTTTGTCCTATTACCTTGGTCTGATTGCTCCAGTCCTCATTATTACTATCTAATATTTTATTGTTTGTTTTCTCTTTGTCTTCCCTGCTCACTAAAATAAAACTTCTCTCAGGTTATTGACCTTGTTGAGGACTATATTCTCAGGGGGTTAAGAGTGGTGCTTGGCATATTGCAGAAACTTTTAAATATTTGCTATAAACAAACACAAGAAAGTATAAATGAATTATTATTTTCTAAGTCACAGAAGATTAAAAGGCAGAGATGTTTATATTTGTGGAAAGTTTAAAGGGTTTCAGTTAAATTTGTTTAGTAAGCTTGTTTATTTCTTTTTCTTTCCTTTATACTACTAGGAAGACAGCAAAGGTAATAGGTAACAGGTGGGAATATTCAATGTATTCTGAAGCAGAGAAATCCAAAGGAAAAGTGGTAGCAATTCAGAGGAAGTTTGTGCAAGTTGAGTACCAATGGGAATAAGCCATTTGGGCCAATACAAAATTTATAGATTTAATGTTGGAAGAAAAGGGTACAACAGATGGTAGGTCATTGCTATGGCTTGAATGTGTCCTTCAGAATTCATGTGCTGGAAACTTAATCTTCAAGGTCATATGCTAATGTATGTGGAGGCAGAACATTTGGGAGATAATTAGGATTAGATGAGGTCATGAGGGTGGATGCCCATGATGCAATTAGTGGTTTATATGAAAAGGAAGAAAGACCCAAGCTATAAAGTTTTATACCATGTGATACCCTGCACCGCCTTGGACTCTAGAAAATCCCCACCAGTGGGAATGCTCTCACCAGATGCAGCCCCTTGACCTTGCACTTCACAGTCTCCAGGACTTTAAGAAATGAGTTTATTTTCTCTATAAATTACACAGAATGTGGTATTCAATTATAGTGATATAAAACAGACAGGATGGTTATTAAAGCCACCAAAACAGGGAAATGGAGATTGATGGAAAGTCTTGGGCTTATAGGTTCCCTTCTCTTCCCTCTCCCATTCACCATTCCTTCATCCTTTTCATCAGAAAGTGACCCCGAGAAGATCTTAGCTCAGGATCTTTAAACAGCACAAGGCAGAGGTGAAACTGAGGCAGAAAACAGAATTATCAGGCCCCCATTTCCCTTTTCCAGTTTGTTGTTGTTATAGACTATTTCTGTATTCCAGAAACAGACTGGAAAAGGGAATCCCCCCCTCTGGTCAGTGCCACATCACCTCCAAATTTTGCCCCCTTCTATTAAACAGTCATGGAAAGAGATTATTCTCAGGAAACACTGAACAGCCCTAGACAAGCTATGTATATTGACATGTGTGAATCCTTCTATAAATCTTCCAGGACCCCAGTCAATCACTCAATTGAAAGTTAAACTTTGATAAATATTTTCTATGCAACTTCTGATCAGCTTTATCATCAATCATTCAGAAGCAAACTTTGGCAAAATTGACTGGGTAAAAAATTAGTAACCACTTTGAAAAAATAGAACGAGAGAGAAGAGCAATAAAAACCCAGATAATTTGATCAATACTATGGACAAATGGGTGGAATAAACACACATAGAACACTCAACAAAATCAGAATATATATTCTTCTCAAATTGACATTCAGTAGGGGCTGGGGTTGTGCCACATGTGTGATGCACTGTATTCAAACCTCAGCACCACATAAAAATAAACAAATAAAAATAAAGGTATTGTGTCCATTTACAACTAAATTTTTTTTAAAAAAATGGACATAGAATATTTTCCAGAATAGACCATATTAAAGTCAAACACGAGTCTTAACAATGTAAGGAAGGTTTGAATCATGCAAAGTACCTTCTCTGATTATAATGGAATAAAACTAGAAATCAATAGCATAAGAAAACTGAAAAGTCCACAGACATTTGTAAATTAACAGTTTTGAACAACAAATGGGTCAAAGAAAGTCACAAGAGAAATCAGAAAATACCTTGAGACAAATGAAAATGGAAATTCAGCATATTAAAATTTATGGAATACAGTGAGAACACCTCCAAGAGAGAAAGCTGTTGATGCATACATTAAAAATGCAGAAAGATCTTAAATCAGCAATTTAACTTTATACCTCAATAAACTGGGAAAAAAAGAGAATAGATATAGATTAGAACAAACTAATTAGGGTGGTGGGAAAATGTCCTAGAACTTCAAGAAAGGGGGAAAAAAAGATTTACATTAAAAGAATGGAAATAATAATTGTTGAGACTTCTCAACAGTAACTCTGATTATAACACCTTCCAAACTTGGAGGAAAATGATTCAGCCAAAAATTCCATCTCAAACTAAGCTTCAAATCACCTAGAATTATGAATTTGGGGGTTAAATGTTCTTGAGCAAACTTGGGAGACAAGTAGAAACATGGAAACAAAAACAAATAAAAGTAGGATTTAAGAAATCACAGATCACAGATCAAACCACCCAGGAATATGGGACATATAAGGGCTCTAATTGTGCTCCTGGTTAGGCCAGGTTAGACATCACAGATTGTTGTCAGCTACTCAGTATTTGGAAAAGTCATTCATCTGCTGCAAAACCTGTGTGGTCAACTGGAAACATAGCAATAGAGATAAAACAAGAACAATGAATAAAAGCAAAAATAAAATAGCCATTATTCACTCTTAAGACATATATCATAAATTACTCCATGGCTCAACAATGCTCAATTTTGACAGAATTTCAATAATGTAATCCTGGACTTTTCATTTAGCAAATATTGTGGTAAAACTATATCAAGACACTGGAGATAAGAAAGGAAAGTGGATGTGAATATATCGACATCTATCCTAGCTGGCGACCTAATGCTGGGTTCACAAAATCTAACCATTCCAATAACTTAAGAAAATGACAAATAAAGCACACAAACACACAGAACTTTCTTTTCAAAATCTGTGATGGCTCTCCGACCATAAGGGTCAGTGGAAAGAGAGAGAGCCACTAGAATTCTTTATTCTTCTATAGGGGACACACAAGGGGAGGTTCTATGGAACATTCTATCCTAAAAGGGGCTAAAGGGTAGGGATTACAAAGGAACAGGACAGTGTAACTCAACCCCACCAGGTGAGGCCTACTCCTGGAGCCACGCTGGGTAATGCCCAAGTTACTGTGACCTGGCACTGCCTTGCCACACTGAACACAATTATTGGTGAGAACCCTGGTGCATCAGGACTTAAAGGCGCCTGCATTCAGGGCAGCTCCCGACAATCCTGGACTTTTCATTTAGCAAAACTTGTGATAAAACTATATTGAGAAACTGGAGATAAGAAAGGAAAGTGAATGTGAATGGGTGAGAAATACAATTCCTCAATTACTGTAATGAAACGCCAAGATACAATAATTGAAATTGATAAATTAAGAAAGAACAGTATGCTCACATTATTGAAGGAATGGAATAAGAATCAGAAGAACTAGCTCAAGGAAGTGAATAATTACATTTAGAGGTCAGAAGCAACAGTGAGTACAGATAAAAAAAAAAAAAAAAACAAGAAATGCTGTTTAGTACTACACATCTTTCAGTAATATTTGATTTTAAAAAATTACTCCCACCTCCTCCAAACACACACAGATGTATATTAGTCATGAAGTTGGAAGTGTGGCTATGAATTCTCATAACAAAAAGTGGATTAAAAACACTCTGGGTTCCTGGCAGGGTGTTAAAAAGTAAAATTCATGGGGTGTACATAGTGATGGTATATTGGTTGTAGTATGAATCTCAAATGTGAAAATCTTCATGTCTGATCAAAAATGGCACTGGAGAGACACCAACTTCAGTGAGTCTTTGGGAAGTAACTTTTATAAAGATCATAAGATTTAAGAAATAGAAGCTCATAAAATTCTTTCTTGGTTCAATATGTGGAAAATGCTTTACTAAATACTTTTCAGGGTTTTATATGAAAATTTCAAATGGGAATTATCAAATTCAAGATATTTTTATACTCTTTGATTAAAAAATATTTAAGTGTTTTATCTCATCAATGTTATTATCATGTTATGGCAAAAAGCCTATTGTATAAAAACTATCACCATGATGTGTGAGCTGTCACACGACAGATGTGTGACTGTGTGAATACAAATTCCAGGCCCTTCTGGCTGGGAGTTTAGAACCCATTGACATCTCACAGCAAAGAATTTTGAATTAAAGAAGCCATTTTTCAATTTGCCTGTGAGGAAAATAATGGCAATACCAGAATATGAAAGACAAAGGCTGTTTTCAAAGTATAGGAGATACTTTTTAAAATCAAACTGGTTTGTAACTATTCCAACAGAATCCATGAAAATATTATTAACAATAAATATCTATGATATCAGTCACGAAAAACAAAATAAAAATGGTTGACAACCACTAAATTTTAAAGAAGTATAATCAAAATGAACTTCAAATAACAAAGAGAATAAAGTTGTTAGAATTTTTAGTGAATTGCTATTATCTGTGTTCCTAGGAATTCCATGTTCATTTCCAATTATACCTCTGACCTATGATATAGATAGAACGACATAGAGTTTTTGCTTTGTATTGATTTTGGTGATTGCAATTATCTGTTTTTCCCCATATCAATATAAAGCAGCTTAGCTACATTTATCTGAACACTGGGCACTTATTAATACCTAGTGGTAGCAAACCAAAGTTCAGGTGAAATTTCCTACTGAAGACAATATTAAAAGTCAAGTTAAATACTAAAAACACAAAGCATTAATTATGATGAACTGAAATAAGAAATACTATTCTGTGAGTCAAATAAGCTCTCAATTTTAATTGTAATTTTAATTAAAAACTCTAAAACTAAGCGTGTCTGAACAAATAATACACATATAATAAGACTTTAAAAGGACTCATTAATTTTAAGCATTAATTGTAATTTCTGCTCTTAACAAGTGTTCACTTGGAACTGCAAACAGCAACAACAAAAAAAACTCCCTGAGCTTAAAGGGAATGGTAGCAGAAAATAATAGTTATAACAAAGCCCTAAAATAATAGCTAAGATTAGGGATTAAGGATGCATTAACTCATTTAATCTTCATAACCATGTCATGAGGCAAGTCCTATGAATATCCTTATTTTCAGCTCAGCAAATCAAAGTGCAACCAAATTACATGACTTGCTTGGGGCCATCAATTTCAGAATTTCAGTGTGGTTCTTCCTTCCTGGGATCTTTTAAGCTTTAAGCAAAAGAGACCATGGATTCTACCCCCCCCCCCAACTTCTATTTATATCTACCTCTTTTCTGGGGTCTCTCTCATCTTTAATAGTGAATCTGCACTGCCCTGATGACCTGGCACTACACAGATATTTGCAGGTACTTTTATCTGCTTGTTCACACAGCCTCATCCTGTATCTCATGCAGGACTGATGCCAGGATTTAAAAGGGAATGTCGACAAGTGTGCATACTCTGGATAAGCCTGTCCTGGATTGGGTTGCCTATCTAGTGTGATAAGATGCTGAATAACACCAAAATAAGAAAAATCTATTCAACAGTCTCTTCAAAGCAGTGAAGAGCTTCTATTTTTATAAGTAGTAGTTGTTACTTAATGTACAATGTACAGTGTTTTCACAGGAGAAAAACTACCTGGGTAGTGTTATAGAGCTGTAGGGAACCTAAGATATTAGTCAAACTCCTCATTTTCTAGAAGAAGAACCTGAAGCTCTAGGGAATATGGGATTTGCCTAGAGTCTTAATCCTTTAGAGGCAGGACCAAGAGCGAAACATGGTCTCCAATCTTCTATGCAAGCATTCCTTTCTTGTTTTTAAGAGTGAGCTAAGACGATTGTATAAAAATTTGAAACTTAATCAATTATTTAAATGATGGATAATGCTGAAGACAAACACAATGTTCTTACCTGTAAGAGCCATACATCACTTTTTGGCAGTCTACTAACAAAAATTTCTGTTCCAGTTTTCCATGGAATTTTGCCCCAGTTTTTGAAAGATAATCTTGACCTTTTACTGTCCGCACTCGAATATTCTAGAATTATATGTAAATATAAATTTTAAATTATGGCTAGAAAGGAGATATTTTGAAAAGTCAAATATATATCAATATAAAAACTTAATAACAAAAAACATTTACTTAAATTCAACTTATAAAACATAAAAAAATTGTGAAAAAATATCTCAAAAATTACTCAAGAAAAATGATCACTTATAAAATACATTTCAACAAAGCTTAAAGAAGCGGTAGATGGTGTTTTATATTTATACAGAATGATTTTATTAATTATTTAGGATCCTATTGTGACAAATCCTTTTGAATTATAGCATCATGAAGATACAATAACAAATTAAAATCGGTCTTCCTTTCAAAAGTCAAACATAACTGATAACTGTATGCTAAATGATCTTGACAAGCAATATGTGCTGAATCATAGCCACTGCTCCTGTCAGTGGATCAAGGTTGTACCTGCAAAATGGAAGCATTAAATATCCTAGCAAAGTTAACTAAGAAAAGCCTTATATAAGGATGTGTTTTTTAGGCATATTCTGAAAAGCTCCAGAGGGCCTGTCTGTGATCAATCATTGTATCACCTTAAGTATACATACATTTTTTTTCTTTTTACTTTTGGAATGATCAGTCTTAGCATGACTTAAACTGAAGGAGAAGAAAATGATGCACAAAAATGCCTGAGAAAAAAATAGAATTCTTACCCTGAGACGTTGAATTTGACAACTCTGCTTTTCAGTCATATTTAGAAAATGATTAAAATTGGACTCATCGAGTAAAATATATACAGATATCCCCCGAGTTGATGCCTCCACTATTTCTTTGAAAATGTCCACATCTGTAAACATATCCATCACTAAAGCAATCACCTGTTAAAGAAAGGATAGGAAGCAATTTCAGATATATAATAAAGATTAAGAAATTCCTTAGTTTCAGTAAAAACTGGACAAAATAGAAAACAATGAAATATGTACATACATACATATACATAAATCATATACCAATAAGTATGCCATTTTATATAAATAAAAAATATATTTTAAATAAGCAAAAACATATATGCTGATTTGTTACAATAATAGTCTGTGTTTTAAATCCATAGTTCTTGAAACTGTGTTAAGAATAGACTTTAGTGCCAGGTGCAGTGGCATGCCTGTAATCCCAGCAGCGTGGGAGGCTGAGGCAGGAGGACTGAAAGTTCAAAGCCAGCCTCAGCAAAATCAAAGCACTAAGCAACTCAGTGAGATCCTGTCTCTAAATAAAACAAATAATAGGGCTGGAGATGTGGCTCAGTAGTCAAGTGCCCCTAAGTCTGATCCCCCGGTACCTCTCCCACCCCCCCAAAAAAGAACAGACTTTAGGAGTGGGAGCAAAGTTTGAAATAGAACAACTGTAACAGGAGGTGATGGTGAGGACCAAGACAGTGGTGTCTGTGATGGGCGATGCTGGGTATTTGAGCCAAAAGGACTTGTGAATGGAGTACATGTAAAGAGTGAGAAAAAAAGGCAAAGGAGGTCAACTCTAAAACTTTTTGCCTCACAAAGACAGAACTGACAGCAGGTACAATAAGTTTTAGGTGCAATATTAAGAAGAAAATTTAGGTTTGAGGGGCCTGGATATCCAAATAGAATGCTGAGTAGAGAGGTCTGGGCCAGAAATGTAAATTAGGTGTCAATGGTCTGGAGATAATTGAATCCCAGTCATCAAGGGAGAGAGGATAAATAGAAGACCAAGGAATGAATCCTGTGACACTCCAAAGTTAAAATGGGCTAAAACAAGAGAAGGTAACAGCAAGGAGGCATCTTGAAATCCAAGCACAGTATCAAGGAGGAGGGTATTAGGAGCACCAAATTCTACTGCTAGGCCACATGCAGATTAGTGAAAAGTAAAAGCAAAAGCCTTAGTGGAAGGTGTCTGGGAGTGAATGGGAGGACAGACACTGGATGTAACTGCAAAAGACAACTATGTTTTTTATAATTTGGCTATAAACAGGAAGCAGACAAATGAAGCAAGACTGCAGGTCAAGAGGAGTTGTACTTGTTTTGTTTTAAGGTGAGAAAAATAATAGCATGTATATGCTACTAAAATGTTCCAGTAAAGAGCGGAAATAAATGATGCAAGAGAGTGTGGGAGGGGAGGTGGGAAGAGGAGAGTTCCCGGAGCAAGGCCTCTGGGTCTGAGTGGTTAATGAGGGATAGAATCTAGTGCAAAAACAAAGGAATTATAGCATTTATTGTACAAACCAGAAAATGATCCTATGAAGCCTAAAAGCCACATACAAACACTCAAAGACGGGATGTGCTAGAGACACTGGAGAAAATGGATTTTCTTGGTGTTGTTGGAAATGTGGTCCTCAACTGAGAGTGAAGCTTTAGAAAGATATTTTAGAGGTCTGAGAAAAGGATACCAAGAAGTCATCTAGAAGGGTAGGAAAGGAAATCGACTAAGAAAATAGAGTCTGGTTGCTGATTAGCATAAGGACTCACCAGGTGATAAACTTGTTATGGGAACAGTATATAAATAATGATTGTGACTTATTCTCCTCTGGCCTTGTTCAGCTGCAGGTGCACAGGCATGGAATAGCCAGAGAGTTTGATTTAACAATGGCTGTAGTCCTGCCATACAGTGTAACAACTTGAGAAAGGACAGAGGAATTGAAGGTATGCATAAATGACTAATCTTTAGTCATTTGGGCTGGAAATAGAGTGGAAACAAGATGCTATGACTGTGAGAGACAGAGAAATGGGGACGAGATCAATGAGTTGAATGTTTTTCTGGTTTTAAAGGACAGGTAGATGTTAAGGAATTCTGTGTGTTTAGGTTTAGTGTGTATCTTATCTTTTAAATATACAGGTTAATATGGCCGCAAAGGAAAAAAAAATCTTGATTTGTATTTACTTCACATTATAGGAAATGAAATAAAATTAGCCATAAATTCATAATTTTTGAGGATGGTTTACTGTATACAGGAGATCTCTTTGTATTATTTTTTCTACTTTTGAAACTTTCCATAAAGTGAGGTTAAAAATATAAAAAGACAAATGTTTGATTAAAGCATACACCAGAGTCAGAAGGCAGAAATAGAAGCAGAAGGTATTGTCAGAGAGGGATACATGAGTTAGATAGGGAGGATCTGCAGGTTACCTTCAAGGATATGACTGGGAGTCAATGGCTAAGGTATTTTAGGAAAAGATCATCAGGAAAAGACAAGGAAGTACGTTTATAGAAAGATCTCTTACATTGTATATTTCAATTGCCAGGAATTGAGGCAAGATAAGTGTCAAAAAGAGTAATAGGAAGTAGGATCCAAAGCCATCAAAAAATGAAAGGGAATTGAATAGCATGGGAACAGGCACATGACAACATCAGGATATGTTAGAAGAGGATTGAGTCATTGGTAATATTAAGACATTTTTATTTACTATATTTAAACAAAATATTAGACCATGGTCGTATCAGGAGATGACCTTCTTCAATGTGAAAAATTTCAGCCAGACTGTCTGCAGGAAGAACAATTTCTACCATGCTAAGTGGGGTCTCTCATTTCTTTTTTATTAATGAATTGATATGAGGCACCAGAAGGCAGAAACTAACGAAAACAATCTCACCTACATCGTGAAAATATTCTCAATAATATCAGATATGTGAAGTTTCAAAACACATCTACAATTATTAATCTAATGTAATTTCTATGCATTAATGAGTAGTGTAATAATACATGAGCAATAACATAAAGAAAACATTCAACACACATTTATATATATATATATATATATATATATATATATTTTTTTTTTTTTCAAAACAACTTCTATTGCTATACAACATGATATTCTTTAATCTGTGTATCTAAGAATTCCTTTTTAATTTACCAGATAGTCTCCTGCAACAAATTATTTTAGACTTTAGGAATGAACAAAAACATATTACCAGGATACATAAAGATTTTTGCTTATAAAAAAGTAATTGAAGTCACTCAGCCATTGAATGATTCACATCAAAGGTAAAACAAATGACAGTCATTCTTGCATGCAGATAATACACTAAGTCAGCATCCAGGAGATTAGATTATACATTTTCAACAAGTTTATCTAATGTTAACCAAGCCAGGCTGCTTTGTGGGGCTTCTATTTCTTTTTTTCCTTTTTAAAAAATTATTCTTTTTTAATTATCACAAAAGCATGGAACATAACTAACTCCAATTCAGTTCCTAGCTCTTTCACTTTGCCCCCCCACCACCTCTACTCCCCTAACTCTACTCCACCGAGCCCTCTTCAATCCATTTAGAGTTTTTTTTTTTTTTTTTTTCTTTGATTAGTGTTCTGTGGATACACCTGATGCCAAGACTCACCTATAATATTGTAATATCCATGCATATGACAATATGGTGAGATTCACTCTACTATACTTCCTTTTCCCCATCCTTCTTCCTCCTCCTTAATCCTCTTTGTCTACTGATTTTTCCTCTATTTTATTAAAATTATGCTTCCTTTTTTTCCTCTCTGTATTTTTTTTTATTTCCCTTTCTGCTTACTTTGGATTAGCTTCTGCTAACCAGAGAAAACATTTGACCTTTGACTTTTGGGGACTGGCTTATTTTACTTAGTATGATAGTTTCCATTTACCAACAAATGCCATATTAGTTTTTATTATGGCTGAATAATATTCCATTTGTATACACACCATATTATCCATTCATTTGTTGAAGGGCACCTACATTGGTTCCATAGCTTGGATATGAAAATTGTGCTGCTATAAACTTTGATGTGGCTGTATCATGGTAGCATGCTGATTTTAAATCTTTTGGAAGTGGACTGAGGAGTGGAATAGCTAGGTGACATAGTGGTTCTATTACTAGTGTTTTCAGGAATCTCCATACTACTTTCCAAAGTGGTTGCACTAATTTGCAGTCCCACCAACAATGTATGAGTGTATCTTTTCCCCACATCCTCACCAATACTTATTGCTATTCATATTCTTGATAATTGTCAGGGTTTCATTCAATGTAGTGAAAAGTTACAAAAGAACTACAGAACATTTCAGGTAACATAACATGTAGTTCTTCTTTATGGTGGATTACATTCTGGGAAGAGTAATGATTAGAAATAATGTATTCAAAATTTTATCTGAAATTACTACTTGCCCAGCTGGTTATTTAAATTACACTGTGCAGTAGACATGACCATAATGACTATATGTAATCAAAGAAAAATATATGCCAGATAAGAATAATGCTTTCAAAAGGTACATTGACTGATTATATATCAACACAAAACCCATTTATGTTGAATGGTTTTCATTAAACTACCACAACAGTATATAGTCCTTAAATTCTTCTCTTGATTCTATATTCTTATTTTGTTCTTGCCTGATAAATTGAAATAAGTCTATTCATCATGAGACTTGGAAAATTTTTTAAGATATCCTGAATCGCTTTTAACATTTGAAAGAAACATGCTATTTTTTAGTAGTTTCAGAGAACGTGATTCAAGGACATTAGTTTTTACTTATTTTTTCTCACAGTAAAGTATTAAATTTAAAAATTCAGTCTGTATGTGCATGGTTGTTAGGAGTAGGAGCGCAGGAGAATGAAACAGACAACAGGGCTTCAAGGATAAGCCTTAAATAATGAATAAAGATTATTTTTAGCTATCTAAGCTGGAAGACTAGCATTGCAAAGACACACAGGCAAAGATGAGAATGAAGATGATGATAATATTTTAACAAATGTGTACTGAATTCACCTAAAGTTAAATCCAAAGATCACAATGCTTTTGCGCATAAAATAAATGTAATCAGAGAATTATATAGGTTATAAAAGATCTTGAAAATCTGATACATGTTTAGATTTGACCCATAGAACAATATAAATCCTGAAAAAGAGAATATTGGTCAAAACAGTGTCTTGGAAAAATGTGTCTAACAATAATATGCATACATCTAAGTTCTACTGGCTCATGAAGAGATTGTGAGATCATCTAATGACATTTATTGTAATGTTCATATTTGTAAGTACACTGGAAAAAAAAACTTTGTGTAGAAACCAGTGATAAGAAACATGAACAGTAGCAAGGCTTTGGGTTCAATCCCCAGCAATATATACACATGCACAAACGGAAACTGGATGACAAATTTGATAGAAAATGTTCATTACAATGTTGATGGTGAATACTTGCATTTCCTTAGAAATACACTGCATTATCTTCAGCATTTTATTTTCAAATCTTACATTGCTTTTCTCTTTGTTATCTATTAGGACACAAAGCTATTAGCAATATGCTTTTGTATGACCTAGATATTTAATGAAATGTAGGTGTACCTCAGGTTAATGTTCTGTAGTCACACAACTGTCATTATCATCCTCAAAAAGGGATATTATATCTTTTATGCTTCATTTGAAGGGATTCAGTTTTCTTTGGTTATTGAATAGAGATAGGAGAATTTATTTTTCTCATCAGAAGAAAATCTAATAGGGAATTCAAATTAACAAAATGATTAATGGAGCCTTACAATAACTGTATTTATAACTAAATTGAATGCAAATGGAAAGCTTCTAAGAATTAAGTAATAGAAAAGGGGGAATGAGGGGCTGGGGTTGTGGCTCAGTGGTAGAGCACTTGCCTAGCATATGTGAGGCACGGAGTTCGATTCTCAGCACCACATAGAAATAAGTAAAATAAAGGTCCATTGACAGCTGAAACATATTTTAAAAAGGGGAAATAATCACTTTTAAATCTATAAAAACTGTCAAAAATAATGTGCAAAATGGGTTTCAAAAATAACAACAAAAAAGACTGAGACAAAGAATAAGTATCTTTGGCCTTAATTCTTGTGCAGCCTAAGTAAGACCTGATAGTTCGGTGTGCCATAAATTAAGTGGTCTTGGAGAAATCACTGGAACAGCTCTGTATATAGTGAATTAATTAAAACAGAGAAGATCTCACATATACCATGTTCTGAAATTCTGCATTGCAACTGATTATGACAGCTAAAATAATATGAACAGTAAAGATTACAAACCACCACAAAAATGTATTACAGAGCTTCATTTTTATATATTAAACCATGAAAACTGATTCACCCATAACATGTTAGGGGCTCATCATTCAAAATTGATTTATATATTACTAGTGGGAAACAACAAAGATTTGACACCTATAAGTCACAAATATCTAGGACACATAAATAATCAGCTTTCACTATTCAACAAGCAGATTACAAGGTGCATTATAGATACCTTTCAAAAATCTGATCAATTACCACTTGGTAAAAGTGGGGAAAAAATCTAGAGTATTATAATAAAAGCCAAAAGATGTAAAGGGGTATGTTTGGACAATGGCACTAATTTATAGAACTGATACATATGGATGCAACTCAGAGAGAAACTGATGTTATTTCCCACATTCTTCGCATGACATTAGTGACAAACTATACTTCAAAATAAAGTACTTAAAAATAAAATATGCTTGTATTTTTATTCTATTTAAGTAAACTTTTATATCAGCACTGTGCAAGTAGGCTCCTTTGCTTTTGAAAATGACGTTTAGTGAAGAAGTCTAAAAGAACTTGGGAGGAAAGAAAAACAGGCTTAAGTGAAACTGTAAAGAGTGTCACTTCTACTAATTTCAGCAATTTAACCTTCTTACATGTTCTCATTTTCCCATTACTTCCCCCAAAGTGACTTTTACTGAAAGTTGATCTGGGAAGTGTCTCAAAAGCTTAGGTATCAGAGGATCTAGATAAAGTAGGTAGTGTTGGTAAGAACTGAGCTCAGGAGTCCCCAACTTTCCTTGCATTAGGATGATCAAGCTGTGTGACCACAGGAACAGTCCATCTTACAGAGTCTCCTCAGAGCTCCATCATTTGAGGCTGGAAAGGAGAGGAGGGGTAACAAAGCAGATTCTGTCCAACCAGCTAACAATGATAATGCCTCTAACTTTATGCATGACTCAACTCTAAGAGTATCACAGCCACACTCTTTAAAATACATTGTTCACTCACGAGTTTCAAAATTCAAATCAAAATGGATGAAAGACTTAAATCTAAGAGCCCAAACAATGAAACTACTGGAAGAAAACAGAGGACAACTACTCAGAACAATGGAATAGGCATGGATTTTTTGGACAAGATCTCAAAAGCAAAGGAAAAAGAAAATATAAACAGATGTCATCATAACAAACTTGAACACTTTTGCACAGCAAAAGAAACAACCAAAATTATGCATCTTAATGGGGTACCAAGTATTTGATACATGTACACATAGTATAATTATATTAGATTTCTCTCTTCTAATATTTATTTCTTTATGGAAAAAAACACTCAAAATATTCAAAACATTCAAAATTTTCTTCTAGCATTTTGAATGCACAGTACATATTCCCTATGTATAGTTTCCCTATTATGCAATAGCATGCCATAAATCCTTATACCTATCTAACTGCAACTCAGTATCCACTGATCAACCTTTCCCCATCCTCTCTCCACTTTTACCAGCCTCTGATTACTACCATTACTGTTAGCTTCTATGAGGTCAACATTATTTAGATTCCACATATGTGTGAGATCAGGTGGTGCTTGTCTTTCTGTGCCTGTCTTACTTCACTTAAAATAAAGATCTCTAGTTCTATCCCTCTTGTTGCAAATGATGAGGTTTCTGCAATCTGTATTTGGGGTAAAATTGGGAGTTCATAACCAACTTGAATCTAATGTATGAAATATGATATGTGAAGAGCTTTATAATGTTTTGAACAACCAATAAAAAAAAATTAAAAAAAAAAAAAAAAAAAAAAAGAAACAACCAGAGTGAAGAGATAACCTATGGATGGGAGAAAATATTAGTAAAGTGTACATCTGACAGGTCAGTATCCAAAATATGTAAGGAACTCCGAAACTCAATAGCAAAAAGACCAATAACTTGATTTAAAAGTGGTCAATGCAAGGCTGGGGATGTGGCTCAGTGGTCAAGCACTTGACTAGTATATGTGAGGCACTGGGTCCAATCCCCCAATACCACAACAATAAAAAATGGTCAATATAACTAGATAATCATTTTTCAAAGGAAGGCATAAAAATGGCCAATAGCTATATGAAAAATGCTTAACATCCCTAATAATCAGTGAAATGCAAATCAAAAAATGATCTCAAATAAATGTCTTAAAATAAATAATAAAAAAGCACTCTTGAGTTATCACCTCACTCAAGGAGAAACTGCTATTATCAAAAAGACTAAAGATAACAATTACTGGTGAGTATGGAGAAAAAGAAACTCATACACACTATTGCTGGACATAAATCATTCCAGCCATTACTAAATGGGGGTTTCTTGAAAAATTAAAAACAGAATAACCATATAATACAGCAATCTCACAACTGTGTAGGTATACAAAGGAAAGTGAAATCAGTGAGTTGAGGAGACACCTGTATGCCTATGTTTACTGCAGCACTTTTCAAAATAGCCAGAAATGTAAATAATCTACGTGTCCCTCAACTGAAAACATATAAGTAAAACATGGTGCATATACACAATCAAATATGATTTAGCCATAAAAAGAAAGAAACCTCATCATTTGCAACAAGAGGGATAGAACTAGAGATCTTTATTTTAAGTGAAGTAAGACAGGCACAGAAAGACAAGCACCACCTGATCTCACACATATGTGGAATCTAAATAATGTTGACCTCATAGAAGCTAACAGTAATGGTAGTAATCAGAGGCTGGTAAAAGTGGAGAGAGGATGGGGAAAGGTTGATCAGTGGATACTGAGTTGCAGTTAGATAGGTATAAGGATTTATGGCATGCTATTGCATAATAGGGAAACTATACATAGGGAATATGTACTGTGCATTCAAAATGCTAGAAGAAAATTTTGAATGTTTTGAATATTTTGAGTGTTTTTTTCCATAAAGAAATAAATATTAGAAGAGAGAAATCTAATATAATTATACTATGTGTACATGTATCAAATACTTGGTACCCCATTAAGATGCATAATTTTGGTGTTTTTATGTATCAATTAAAGAACAAATTTATTTAAAAATTTATAAAATAGAGATAGCTGATGTAACATTAGAGAACTAGAAATGCTAATATTTTCTCAAGTGCTGCTACTAAAGAATCAGGGCTACATTTTAGAAAAATTCTAGAAACATTTGTAAAAACAGAAAGTTAAGTTTATATATTCATCAAAAGCAATCACAGACTGCTGAGAAATCATGATACATTCATAATGTTTTGAAGACAACATACATGCTACATAGTACTTTAATATTTCAGGGCATATAGAATAGATGGATACAGGGTAGTATTACTTCACTAGGAATAAAGTATAAAAGTATAATATTTATTTATGTCTTCTAACTTCACTTTCACCTTTATTATAAAAGTCAAATTTATAGAAAAATTAAAATGATAGAAGTTTTCACAATCTATTGTCAGTATTTTAAAAATTAAAATTTTGTTATTTCTTTTATAATTTTACAGATAAATATCTGTAATTTTGGATCAAAATTTAGAGTTAAAAAACTGAAATAAATTTAATTATGACTATATTTTCAGCAGGTTTAGTGAGTGAGCAGTCATATAGAAGGCAACTTGCTAAAACAGAAGGGTGTGTGTGTGTGTGTGTGTGTGTGTGTGTGTGTGTGTGTATAATGACCAAAGGCCATACATTAAAAGTAATAAACATTGTTCTACTTAATTTCTTAATAGCTTGCTATTAACCTTTAAGTTTTGCATTATAGTAATGCATGTAACTGGTTATTTTAACTACTGATATTTACAAGAAAACTTAGAGAAAATAAATGTATGATAACTATTATTTTAAATCATCAATTTGAACCAAAGAAAACTTCTCAAAATTCTGACCAAGAACATAAAAATACTGCAAAAGAGTAGATCATTATTATTTTCTCTGGCTTTTAAATTTTCATTATATATATATATATATAAAATATGGCACTGAAATTAAAAAAGAACTCAAAGGTTCACACACAAAGGGCAAAGGCACCAAGTCAATTCTATAGAAAAGGAAAGTTCATTCAACAAATAGTGCAGAAAAATACTAGATAAACATTTTTAAATACATAAATAGCATTTAAAAAATTAAAAATTTAAAAAATTGATACATAAAAATTAATTTTAGGGCTGGAGTTGTAGCTCAGGGGTAGAGCACTTGCCTAGCACATGTGAGGCATGGGTCTAATCCTCAGCACCACATAAAAATAAATAAAATAAAGGTATTGTGTCTTTGTACAACTAAAAAATTTTTTTAATTAATTTAAATGGAACCCTTATACATAAAAGCTAAAACAATAAATCTTCAGGAAGAAAATATAGAATGCCTTCCTGATCTTTCTTGGAATAATCAAATTTAAGATGCATATTAGGGCTAGGGCTGGGGCTCAGGGCAAAGCACTTGCCTAGCATGTGTGAGGCATTGGGTTCAATCCTCAGCACCACATAAAAATAAACAAATAAAATAAAGGCATTCTGTCCATCTACAACCACAAATTTTTTTTTTAAAGGTGCATATAAGAATCTTTAAATTAAGCCTACTTCATAAAACTGGAATTCATAAAAAATGTTTTAAATGTGTGCTCATCAAAAGAAACAATAAAAATACAAAAAGAAAAGTACAAACTGAGAATACATTTGCAATAAATAAGTCTGTCAAAAGACCTGTGTCCACAATATGTCTCTGGCAACTGAAAGATAAACAGCCCATTAACATATACAAAGACACAAAGATTGATATTTTTAAAAAAGACATAAGAGGTAATAATAAAGATAGATTTGTTCTTACTCTTATTTTTTAAATTTAGGACATAACTATTTGCTCCCAAGTTTTATTAACTTTATAAAACACAATTTTTTTGGGGGGATGGAATCTTACTTTCTCCCCTCATTCTGTTTTGTCAAGTGCTCTCTCATGACAGCATTTGTATCTCTTCTAGTAACACTTTTTTAGCACCTAGAGGACATTTCATTTAAGTCACTTCTCATCCAAGTACATTGCTATTGTACTCTGTACACTGTGAACAATATATATATTCTAAAAAGAAGTTTTAAAATTCTTATTAATAGGATTTTTAAATGTTTAAGTCATCGAATCAGTAATCTCATTCCTGGAGATTTATCATAAGAAAATAATCTGAAATGTGTACAGATTTTTACAAACCAAATAATTATGTTAATTACAGGATTATTTATGACAACAAACATTCAGACCCTAAAAGTTTCATAAAATAATTTTTCATAAAGGAACAATTATTATATGTAGTGGTATACATTTATACAACGAACTGGTGGGTATGTGACTATTTCTAGTTATCAGTTTTACTTATGATAATATAATTTCATGTATATTTTAAGACATAAAAATAAAGACATTGGAAGAAAATACATCAAAATACAGTCACTTATGAATCATAAAAAAAAGAAAAAAGAACTCAAATATAGGAAGAAACCATTAGGAAGAGAATATTCAAAAGTGGAAATTTTTAAAAAATCATTTTAGAATTATGTGAAAACTTTCTACACAAACTATCAGTAAAATTAAAACATCTGAATTTTTAGAATGTACATTTTATTATTATTGGACTAGTTAGAGCTTCCCACTACTGAGTTTATATAATCTGAGTGTATTTCCTTCTGAGGTAGGAATGGTAGACAAATATCAGATGTTCAGTAAATTTTTGTTGGGATGGAATGCAGTGCTTACATGCAGCCTGTCCTCAAGGAACACATCATTTTGTGAATCATTCATTCATAAAACTATAAATCAGAATAACTGGTTATAAAAAAATATGACCAAACTTAGGGAACAATTACATCTAACTAAGAATTTTGTATCACTAGTACCTGAGAATAAGAAGCATCCCCTCATATCTTATGAATGAAGGAAATGACACTTCTAAGAATTCAAGGTCGATGCATAGTGGATCAAAACACTGGAGTACAAAGTCCCTTTGAAGAGAGAATGTACAGGATGTGATAAGAACCAAATGAATAAGGGGGACACATACAAAAGTAGGTATGTCAGTATGAGAGTATGGCAGTTGGTTCGTAAGCCAGGGAAATAAAGTAGAATCACCGATGCAAACAAACAGTGCCCATATTCATCTAAGTACTATCCAGAAGAAAGTGTGGGTATCCAAAGGCATGAACTTGATCTTTCTGTAATATTGGCTTGGTAAACTTGGTTTAGTAATGGCATTTGAGCCAGAGCATTTTAAACATCACATGAGTTCTTCTTGTTTGGATTTTATACCTTCAATTATTCTGGGGCTAACTGTGTATATATTGCTCCAAATAGAAAATAAGCTAGCTGGATAAAACAAATCTATTAGGACACTGTGCCATTGCAATTGGTACTGTAAAATGGCATTCTGTTGTCAGATATCAATGTTCCAAGCTTAGTCAAAGTGAATTTATGGATCAGGCATTCAATTCTCAAGCCTAAGGTCCAGAATCTAGATCTTGGCAACTGACTATGGTATTTTGTACTTTTTCCTGGCACCTCTTGGGAGATAACCTTTTTTCAGTAACAGTAAACAGATTAAGAAACTGTCCCTCCTGCTTGGAAGTGCACAGTGAGAATTCCAATCATCAGGGGCTTGGGACAGCTGTTACCTTACTTAATATTTAGTGATATAAAGGAGTACCTGTTATAATAAAAAAAAAATTAGTGAAGGACACTAAAGGCAAGAAAAAGACTCAGGTCATGAGTCCAGATGCATTAGGAAAGCTGTAGATTAGTATTGAGATGAGCAGTTTGGGTGATAGGAGCTGAGCCATCAGGAAGCCTCGGAGGCAAAGCAGCCCGGAAGCTAGGGAACTGATTTTGGTAGGAAATGGAACTATGTTAAAGAGGAATTAGCAATAGAGCTAGAAAGATTATGAAGGTAAATCTGGCTGAGATGACAAGGAAATCCTTCAATGCCAGGCTAACTACAAATTCCCCAAGGCACAACAGAGACCACTTGAAACTTTACAGCTAAAGAATAATGTCATTAAAACAACACTTAAGAAGATCAATATATATATTTGTATATTTAGGATAAGTAAAATAGCTAATAGCAGGCAGAGGAATGAGGTTTTAGTCCCCATCTCTATAAAAATCCCAATGTGGACAGTAGTAGCAGGAATAAAAGGGATGGAGGTGAATTAGCATCCACATATCAGAGAAAACATTCAGCCTTTGGTTCTTTGGGATTGGCTTATTTTGCTTAGTATAATATTCTTCAACTCCATCGTAATTAGAACAAATTCTTTAAATTTTTTTTTAATAAAACAATTAAAAATAAGAAATGGAAAAAAAAATACCTTCTGGGAATAAAAAAGGGATGGTGGTGACATAAAAGATGATTTGACAAGACTTACTGGCTGACTGATGGTGAAGGAAAAGAGAGAAAGATTAAAAAGATCTTTAGGGCCTAGAGACCTATATTACACAGCAAATTACTTGTACCATGATAAGAAAACCTAACATTCAAAAATATCATTTTGTTCATGATCAGAAGAAAAGTTATTGGACTAGGTCAAAATGAGATAAAAAGTTGTTTTTCCTTTCTACCTACTAGTCCATTTATCCACCCACTCATTCACCCATCCAACTATACATGTTTTTTTTTGTGTGTGTGTGTGTGTGCTAATTACTGAAATTTAAACATGTTTAGGCATACAGGAAAAAATAAATGGACACCAAAATAATAAAGCAGGAAAGAAATATAGCATTTGATGCTATAAGATCGTACAAATATGCTAAGACTATGGGGATAGGAAAGTACTTTATAATGGAAACATTTTGGTAGTATGTAGGACACAGGGGGAAAAGGGAAACAGATAAGGGACTGTCCCTGAATGCCCTTAACATACCTCCTGCTTGGAACTGCACAGTGAGAATTCCAAGAGTGGGCTTGTATGTAAATGAAAAAGACTCAGAAAAACTGCTCCAAGGAATTTAGTAAGAATTTAGTGAGACATTAAGAGATCAGCAGAGTTAATAATAAGTGCTCAATCCAGGTTAAAAAGTATAAAGTTAACATTTTAACATGTTGTTGAGACATTTTCCAGTAATGTTCAACAAGCCCTGTGTGGAAGAAAAGGGAACAGATGGTGGGGCTAACTTCATATTGATAGAGGTGGGCCCTGACGTCAAGTACTAAGCAATGTCCAAACATACTGAAGGACTGATGCAAAGAATGTGGAGAGACAAGAAATCACCATGAGGGAAAAATTCAAGTCCAGTGGATCTGATGAAAAGTGGCCTTTTAAGGTGAGACTGTTAAGTGCTAGATTTGAGATATAAATAAATATGTTATTATGTTATTTCATACAAAATGAACTTTAAGATATGTTCTTTCCTATGGCAAGAGTTATATGGCATATGCCTTATGAATGAATTCTAATGTGAAGCATTACTTTGCTAATGTTAATATGAACATACTTGGTTTCTTTCATTTAAAAGATACCTAGGAAATGTTTAGTAAATAAATGCCCAACCACTACTTTAAAAAATTTAAAAGGCAGAAAATGCATAGATTAAAAGACAATTAAAGGAGACATCAACCAAATGCAATATGGAGCCTGGACCTTGTTTGAACTTTAACGAAATGTCTGTGAAAAGATGTGTATGTAACAATCAAGGAAACTGCAACATTAACTTGTTATTTGAAAATATGAATGACATTTTCATTGTTGCTTAGGTTTGATACTTAGACGCAAGTTATGTTTTCAAAAAGCCCCCCCCCAATTTTTTTCTTCCAGACAATCATATTAAGTCAGTTCAGATGAAATTAAATAATCTGAAGCACAAAATTTGCTTTAAGCAAGTTTGGGGGACATGGAGACAGCAAAATTGACCACAAGATGAAATTATGTTGACCTTAACCAAATATCCTCCCAACAATTAAAACAATAAATAGAACAAAGAAAAACTTTCTGTTCTCATTTTAAGAGGCTGCATCCTTTACTTGGGCAACAACCATTTCAATTTGACATAAATTATAAACAATTAATTAACCTGACTTAAAAAGTCCAACCTGCCACATGGCAACAAAAAGAGTATTATTTATTCCATATTCATTTCCATTTGAATAAGAAATTTAAATATAAAGGAGTTTCATTAAGGTCATGAAATATTAAATAAGCAGTTTATATTTAATGAAATGAATTCATAACACCTGTACCCAATGGTCAATTTACATGTATTTAGTTTTTTATTTCACTCTTCTTTGCTCTCTAGGATTATTTCACACCACCAGCTTTTATAAATTATGTATTTTTTTAATGTGCACCGGGAAACTTGAAAAGATAGCATATATTTGGTGGTAGGGAACAGTTGTCCTAAAAACTAAGAAGTATTGGAAATAATTTTCAGGAGACCGTCAAACTAAAGTGAACAACTTTAGCCATATTATTTAGGATATTCACTGGATAATTACACCCCACACTTCAAGTTTCTTGAGTATTTTGAACACTTAATGATAGTATCTCTATACAGATTAATAAAATATAAAACAGAACATAGCAAATGTTTTTCAGTTGGGCTGAAAGTTGCAGATTCTGTATTTTATTAGCAGCTTCTATTCTCAAATCTTCAAAAACATGATGAAAATTTCATTGATATAATCATGTATTTTCTGCTGGTAAAATTATAAATTACTTTCCTATAGCAGATTCATAAAAAGGACCTTAGTCTTCTGTGTTAAAAGGCTGTTTTGTTTATTACAGATTTCACATCTAAAAATTGATATTTTATCAAAATTGAGATTGGCCCTGTCAAATGTAGAAACAACCACATTTATCTCAAATATTTTCATTAGATTAAACCAAATTGTTTTATCATAAAAATCAAGGAATTTCCATGTCTGTATGTATCACACTTCACTGATATTCTAAATAAATGTTATTTGAAAATAAAATGTTCCATATAAATGTGTCCTCCAGCAGATAGTTAAACTATAAATCTAGAGGAATTGGAAGTTAATGATTAAAGAAGAGGAACAGAATGAGATGTGGAGAACAAAATGGAGGAGAAAAACTATACAAAAATTCCCTTGGAGCAATTCATTAAATTTGGTTATTGCAGCAAAAATACAAAATGATATTTTAGAACTTAAAGTATTTCCACACTGAATAATTTCATTTTTCATCTTCCATATGTAGGGACACAAAAAAACATTAAAAAGGTACATTTATTCTGACAAGTAATATTCAAGTTGGAATTTCATGTTTTGGGGCAATTTAAATATGCCCTGCAATTTAGGTTATTTGAGAATTCCTTTATGAAATAAATTAATTGGCATAAGAGAATTATATGTAGACAGGCATTAAAACATTTAGATAAGTCATAGTTGAGGAAAAAAATTTATCCAAATTATTAAAATGTGAAGCAGTTCAATAAATCTAACTTTTAGCTTTTTAAATTGAGCTGATCAAATCAAATGCAACAGTAAGCCTGACAATTGATAAGGGGCCCAAAATAATCTGTCCTCTGAGAAGAGAAAGAAAATGGTAATGTAAAATACTCTGGTAAATTTTTAATTTTAAGCTAAATTGCAATTCATGAGCATCTAAAACAGACTCCAGCCTCACTTCTTACAAACTCTTTATCACTAATACTGCAGTTAAAAGATCATCTCAGTTTTTTGGGTTTTTTTTAGACTTTATGTCAGATAGCCTTTTTGCAAATTAAATTCAAACTTCTTAAGTAAATTTTAGGCATCTGTATGAATTCTAAGCACCTTGGTAAAAAAAGAAACACAAGGTTAGTAATATTCTTAAAAGATGAAAAATAAATCTATAAAATATCTATTAAAAACAGAAAGGGGTCTGGGTTTGTGGCTGTGTGGTAGATAGAGCATTTGCCCAGCACAAGTGAGGCACTGGGTTTGATCCTCAGCACCACATAATAAATAAATAAGATTAAGGTAAACTGTGTCCATCCACAACTAAAAAACAAAAAACAGGGGTTGAGGTTGTGGCTCAGTGGTAAAGCACTTGCCTAGCTCTACTGAGGCACTGGGTTCGATCCTCAGCACCACATAAAAATGAAATAAAGATATTGTGTGTCCACCTACAACTAAAAATTATTTTTAAAAAACCAAAAACCAAAAAA
Source organism: Marmota monax (assembly GCF_021218885.2). NCBI lineage: Eukaryota > Metazoa > Chordata > Mammalia > Rodentia > Sciuridae > Marmota > Marmota monax. Next base: position 1,231,042 of record NW_026694880.1, on the reverse strand, counting down.
AAAAAAAAAAATCAGAGTTGGATAATCTGTTTCCTTCTTTTGTTCTTGTTCTCTCTCTCTGCAGAGGAAAATTATAGACAAACTTCTAAGAAAAAAACAGCATTGATTTCACAACCAAGAACAATGCTTCCTTTCCTTTCATCTTGGTATTTGTATATTTTCACAAAGCTGAGATTATCTTATTTATGTAATGTGGGATATTGTATATTTATCATTTTAGCATAAGTATTTTCCTATTTTTACACACTGTTGTAATATCACATTTGGAAAAAAAAAGTTCTGCAAAACAGTGTAAAATATGTAGTTTGTAGTCAGGTGTGGTGGTGTACACCTGTAATTAATGACTTGGGAGGCTGAGGTGGGAGAATCACAAGTTTTGAGAGCATCAAACCTAATTGGCACAGGATACTATGTGATTCTGGGTCCTGGAAGGAGTCCAAATTTTCCTAAGAACTTTCATTGGTGGGACATTTATGAAAAGTCTGTTTTCAGAAGTGTTAACACTGTAAAGAAACCAGCAAGGGATCCAGGATTCTTCTTCTTTCAGTGTTCCATGATTCTGCAGGTAGCTCCCATGAGGCAACAGGCTCCTCATCAGAAATACAAGCAACAAAAGGACAAGCAAGTGATGCGTTCTATAGCACCAGTCTGAGAAAACCACAGAAGAGCAGAAAAGGATGAACAATACATCTACAAGGGTTGGGGCAAAGGGAAACATGCTCAGCAATGTAGATCAGAGGACAAATTTACAGATATTTAGAAACTAGATGAAAAAAATAAAATCTGACAGCCAATGGGATGCAAGAATACGTGAAGATGATGTAGTCTCAGTAACTTCCAAATTTCTGCACTGGGTAACTAAGTGACTGCTGCTATCAAGAACACACATAGACAGAGTGAAGGTTGGAATGAATGGGTTTGACTTAGATCTGTTGAGTTTCCGCTATCTATAGATAGAAATTTTGATGATCAGTTGGTTATCAGGGCTTGCCACTGGGGAGATAGAGCTTGGCCTCCCATTTCTAGATTTCAGATAAACTATTTAAAAATAATTTATAGAATCAAATGTAAATTCCTTGATACCAATTTCTTATCTTTCAGAGAAGCCCTTTTAAAACAATTTATAGAATCAAATGTAAATTCTTTACAATGGCATTCAGGATCTATTGCAATCTGACTACCTTTTCTTAATTTTATTACTCACTGCATATTCCATGCATTCTGTTTGGCTAAGCATGCACATTCAAAACATACCATGCTTGTGTGGTTCCTTTTATATTAAATCCCCATCTTTCTTTGCCTATGAAAATCAAACATATCTTTAAGGATACAGCTTACTTGCAGGTGCAGGCACCTTCCCAAAGCCTTTGCCAATTTTATTAACCTAAATTAATTGTATCCTCACTTGTGCTCCATCTACAGTATATTTGTACTTCAGTGTTTATTTCATTCAGCTTTGTTGCTTACATACTGCATTCTCAGGGGCAATAAGCTATTTGAGAGTGAGAGTGTACGTTGGTCATTTTTGTATCAAAATGTAACAATAAAATTTTCTAAATTATTCATTGTTGTTTCTCCAAAGCATCAACTGTAGATATTTTCAAGCTATGCACAAGCAAATATATATATATATATATATATATATATATATATATATATATATATATATATACACACACACACACACACACACACACACACACACACATATACACACACATACATATATATTTTTAAATAAATATTTGTGTTGTTTCATTTTGAATTTCTTAAAATTCTAGAGAGATTTCTTTTCATTCTTTTTTTAAAATATAGTGTATTGGGGATCAAACCTAGGCCTTACACATGCTGACAAGTGCTCTGTCACTGAGCTACATTCTTAACCATGATTTTACTTTTCTTTTTAAATTATTTCTTAGGGAATAGGGGTGGTAGGGAAAGGGAGGGAGAAGGGGAATAGTAAGGATGATTTTTCTTTTTTTTTTAATTTTTTATTGTTGGCTGTTCAAAACATTACATAGTTCTTGATATATCATATTTCACACTTTGATTCAAGCGGGCTATGAGCTCCCATTTTTACCCCATATACAGATTGCAGAATCACATCAGTTACACATCCATTGATTTACATATTGCCATACTAGTGTCTGTTGTGTTCTGCTGCCTTTCCTATCCTCTACTATCCCCCCTCCCCTCCCCTCCCCTCCCCTCTTCTCTCTCTGCCCCCTCTACTGACATTCATTTGTCCCCCTTGTATTATTTTTCCCTTTCCCCTCACTTCCTCTTGTATGTACTTTTGTATAACTCTGAGGGTCTCCTTCCATTTCCATGCGTTTTCCCTTCTCTCTCCCTTTCCCTCCCACCTCTCATCCCTGTTTAATGTTAATCTTCTTCTCATGCTCTTCAACCCTACTCTGTTCTTACTCTCCTTATATCAAAGAAGACATTTGGCATTTGTTTTTTAGGGATTGGCTAGCTTCACTTAGCATAATCTGCTCTAATGCCATCCATTTCCCTGTAAATTCTATGATTTTGTCATTTTTTAATGCAGAGTAATACTCCATTGTGTATAAATGCCACATTTTGCCCTTCAATAGATGAATGGATGATTTTTCTTAATAAAGCACCATCTCAGAATTATATGTTTCATTTGAAACCCATGGAGTTCTGGGAGGGAGCTGGAATGGAACAGACAGACAGACATTACTGCCCTATTGACTGGTCCTCTGGTTCTAGGAATATTTTATGTATGAACACATGTATAAGACAGCTAGACCCTAAAGGTCATCTGCCTGATATTTAAAATGCCAGTATATCCTGAAATATATTCTAAATGACAAATGTAAAAACTGTAAATAGCATGGATCCTAGTAAGTTTGGAATAATAACACTTGCATAGTGGAAAGTCAAATTATAAGATCAAACTTCTCAAGAACAGTCCTGTGTATTGGGTAAAACATGTACTGTTATTTCTGTGAATACAAATACACATAAATGACAAAAAGCAAAAGATACAGAAACTAATATTTGTATAAAATCACACAGTAAGTGATAAAGCTATGATTCAACCTACTTTTCATGTAGCTCAGTACTCAACTACTGTTCCACATGACCCCAGTCCCCTGCCTGAATCAGGCGGATAATGCATATATAACAGGGTTTCTAGAATATAGTGGCCATCTTTATTGGTAGAATATGACTCTAGATTTATGGTTAATGCTCCATTAATAATAAATGGCAAAGAATACTTGAATGCAGTTTTCCAGTCTTAGAACAACCATTACCATGTTCTAAGCCCTGTTTCAAAGTTCTGGCCATCTTCATGAGATTGTCAATGAGTGAAACTAATATTAAATACTATTTTTTCCCTATAGCCTATGGTGAACAAATCTGAAGCCAGTCTAGGCAGAATTTTAGTCTGTGAGGCTCAATTTCAAATGCATTAAAATTCATTATAGATGTGTTTCAATGTGTGCATAAATCATATAATACATCAAAGCTATAGTTAAGATTTTTTTTTCTAAAAATATATACCTAAAAAGTGATTACTTGAAAAATCTCATTAATTTAAAAATTGTAAATTCAATAATCACAATAAATAAAATGTTCAACAACTCTAGATAGGGCAGAGGGGTGGGAGGGAAAGGAAGGGGGCAGGGGGTTAACAAGGATGGTGGAACGTGATGGACATCATTACCCAAAGTACATGTATTAAGACACGAATTGGTGTGAACATACTTTGTATAAAACAGAGATATGAAAAATTGTGCTGTATATGTGTAATAAGAATTGTAATGCACTCCACTGTCATTTATTTTTTTAAAAAAATCAATTAAAAATTTAAAAAATGTTCAACAATGGTAGTATGTATAGGGCACTGAAACAAGATATATTTCAGATTTCTTAAAGAAGCTCTTCTCCTTGGAGGAAGAACCACACTTAAGAAGCAATATTCACAATGAAAGAACCTTGCTTATCAGGGGGTCAGAACTCTAACATAATGGTGCATAAAAGAAATTCCTCAGTTGCTAATAATGAAATGGAGGACAGGCTGGGGATATAGCTCAGTGACAGAGAGCCTGCCTAGCATGTGCAAGGCTCTGGGTTCAATCATTTGCATCACACACACACACACACACACACACACAAAGAGAAAGAATTTGAGAGTTGATGTGTCACTAAATACATAAATTCCCATTTGTAGAATACTCTTTGTCAGCATTTGACAGACTACTTTCACACCCACAAAATCCTAACAAGGAAGAGATCTTCATTTGGTCAACAAATAAGGGGGTAATAGATGTGTTTTATTTCCCAAGTATTATGCCCACTTACTGTTTCCATCTTCTGGTTTTTGGTCAAGGAGAGCCTTAAATAAGTAATGTTTATTTTGTATTTCTTGGATGGATATTTTTCTACAATAGTGACCTATATCACATCTGTTTCCTGCCCTTCCTTAAAGAAAAATCATATGGTGACTTATTCATTCTAAATGTGTTAAAACAATATGCATGGCCTTTGGTCTGTTACCAAGCCAATATAAAAATTGTTTCATTAAATGTTAGCATTAGGGCTGGAAATGTATTTCAGTGGTATAGTATCTACTTAGCATGTGTGAGGCCCTGGGTTGTATCCCCAGCACTCCATTATAGATTGAGTTCTTTGAAATCTTGACATACAATCTAAAATTTGGTTAATACTACAGTCTTTATATGGAAACTTATATGGAATAGAAGAAATTCTTACACTGAGTGAAGACATAAATGAAATCAACTCTGATCTTGGAGGTGCCATCAAACTTTGATATTCTATGATCTTGTTTTTTCAAAAAACTCTTAAGACATTCCCCATGAAAATATTATCAAGACCTCTTTTCAACAGTAGTTAGCTCCTTATGAGAAAGCTAAAGAGATGTTATATAGAATCTTGAAAACAAAACTCAGTTTAAAGCCAAGAGAATAAAGAACTGAAGAGTTACAGTGTTGAACTTATCAGAATGACTACCAGCATTGTTCAAAAAATTAGGCCCTCTGATTTTTTTACAGTTGCATTTTAGCAATAGTGAATAGTTCTTTATGATTCTTTGTTATTTTTCCATAGTATTTCCAAACCATTGAGATATATAAGTAATATCAAATGAAACAAATTCTTAAATACTATTTGACTGAATCAACAATGATAGGAAAAATATTCTTTAGTTTAAAATATAATGATTAATACAGGTAATAGCTTTTCTATACTAACCAACAAAAAAGCTGCAAAATGTTTCTAGTATTTGTATTTTTTTACAGTTAACTGCTGTTCATAGAGAGGTACATGGAACAATGGATGCAGAGCACATATTTTAAAGTAGGCTTTTTCCATATAACTGTAAGGAAGTTTAACTTTGATGGTAGTGTTCATCCTGAACACATTACAATAATAAAACAAAATGGGCTGAATTTCATTGTAATCAAGGAAGAATGTCAAACTAAAATTTCACATATATATGCTGGAGGAAAAAGACTGTATCTGGCTGCACCTATGAATGTAGACTCCTATGTGTTGTTATTCAGTTGCAATATATTACTAGGATTTAAATATAATTCTTAGCCACATCCTCTATCCATCAAATCACCATTTTTAAAATCACCTATTAACTTAAGGAATACTCAAAATTTTGTCTTGGTGTAACTAAACACTATATTATACTGGATTGAGATCTAAGTTGAGAAAAATAATTAAAGTTTTCTTAATTTTGATGATAAAATCTGAAAAACATGGATACCAAAGCACCGACTCAATTTAGCCCATGTATGTTATCTGTGGAGAATCACTGTTACAGATTCTAGTACTTTTATCTGTTCTTAGTGGAATAAATGACCTACTTTATTTCTAAATTGAACAAGACATTTTGTATGTTATGCTCTTTTGAAAACTCCATTTAAGCAGAATTTAGATTCTCTATAGAGACAGAACAGGATGATTGGTTGAAACAAAGAATTTTCTTCATTTGTGATTTTAACAAGGATTTCTTTTCTTTCTTCTTCTTTTTTAAAGAATAGTAAGTGCACTGGGATGGATGTAAAAGAAGGGAGACCAGGAAAATACATTTAAATGACATGATATGGAGACTTTTATTCATAAAATAAAAGAAGAAAGATAACAGATAATGTAAATAGGGTAAGCAGAGGCATATGGTTCTTACACAATGGAGAAAAAAATCCTGTTTATGAATGCAAATTGGGAAAAAAACAGAAATGGACAATTCACAATACACAGAGAATAATGTATGATGAAAGATCATGATTCTATGGCCAAAGCCTGTTTTTACTTTCATTTTATTCAATTTTCTCAAGTCCACCTCTATTGTTTATATTCTTACAAATGTTGAATAGAAATGAATGCATTCCTCTGGCTAATATGAAAGCCGCTATAGAGGTATAGAAAGAATCTAGCATGGCTCCAAACTACTGGACAGTTTTAACTTTCTCTACAGCAAATAAATGTCCCCTGGCTCCTCTTCTTCACCTCTTCCTCTCTGAATGGAAACAGCAACAGCGAAGACTTCCCTCGGAGAAGCACCATACTACATTCCTCCTGTCTGCCTCAACCACCATGGCCAAGGCCTTGGGAAGCATTTCCATGCCCAGCCAGAATAGAATATCTTTCCTTTTCTTTACACATAATTGACCTTCCATTCTTTCTCTCCTTTTCCCTCTGCTCTATTCTCTTTTCTCTTCCCTCCCCTATCATATTCTCTCTCTCTCTTCCCCTCCCTGCTACCCTCCCTCACCCCCTCGTTTTCCTTTTTTGGTCCTTGTTATATATTTTCCCTTAATCTCTCTTTTCTCAGTATTTGCCACCCAACCTTACCTGCCAACCATGGCTGGCATGGCTGCAGCCAAACTCTGCTTCTTACTATTTCCTAGTCATACGGTTCTAGCACTACTGTCAACTGACCTCAGTCTCTGACTCTTAGTCTAATCTCTTTGGAGCACTCATAGAATAAACAGTCAAGACCAGGGTAGGCAGAGGTGGGGCTATATTACTCCCTATTTAAAAAGCAGGTATCTTGAGTTTACATTCTATGCTAGGCATAAGGAGAAGTATTCACCAGGGCTGCAGAGGAGGGCAGGGCATATGGAAGACTGTTTATCTTAAATGCCTTTAGAAAAGGGTGGAGTGACAGTGATATAGATTAGAAGAGTACTTAATATTTGGACAACAGTACTTGTAGATAGAAATGGTAGTATCTATGGATTCCCTCAACAGTGTACCTTAGGACTCTTGGAAGATAATGGTACTCACAGTTTTTGAACAAGTTTTTTGCTAAGGTGGACTTGATATTTGCCTGCATGTCAGCATGGGTACTAAGCATCACCCCCAAACACTATTAAACCTGTGAAAACCAACTACTTTGTAGAATTTTCTAGAACAGAAAAATAGTCTTTCACTTGTAAGTTTTTTTTTAAAAAAACATTGACTCATTATTTAATCAAGCATTAAACAATATCTAAGCAAACACTTAAAACTATTTGGGATTAGTCCAAGGAGACAAAGTTAGCAGCACATAGTCTTAACCAAAACGAGAAGGACAAAAACAATCTAGGACATACAGGACAGTTTTCGATCTAACAAAAAATGCTTCCTCTAGTCATTTCCAGATAAGTCCTGACTCAACTCCTCAGTAAGAAGGAGCTGGCCAGTGAGGTAAGAACCTACCCCTGTGTGTGTGATATCGAAGCATTTAGAAGAGCCAGGGGCAGTAGTGCATTTGTATAATTCTAGCAACTCCAGAGGCTAAGGCAGGAGGATTGCAAGTTCAAAGCCAGTCTCAGCAATTTAGTGAGGCCCTAAGCAACTTAGCAAGACCCTATCTCAAAGTAAAAAACAAACAAACAAACAAACAAACAAACAAAAAACAGGAAATAAAAAGGGATGGGGATGTGGCTCAGTGATTAAGCATCACTGGGTTCAATAGCCGATACTTCCCCCCACAAAAACAAAAACAACAACAACAACAAAAAACCCAGAAAATAAAAAACAAACAACAAGAGGATGAGTGAAAAACTCATTCAAGGTGCTTTTTGATAAGGATGACTTCAGAATTGTTAAGAATGAATGAGCATTACATTAATGGAGTTAGGAAATGAGAAAATAAAGACTAATATCCAATAGAAAAATTATTAAGACAAATACATGCAGCCATTAAACATATAAAAAGATGCAAAATACCTCAAAGGAGAAAACTGAAATTTTACCTACCATCTTTTCCAAAAACATCAAAGTAATGAACAACACTCAATGTTAGCATGTGGTGAGAGAAATGGGCACTTACAGGAAATCTCAGTGGTAGTATAAATTGAGTCAATGCTCTTGGATGTCAGTCCAGCAATGTTTTTTACATGTAATAGGTGAATAAATCATATCCTTCAATAATACCAGCCAGTTCTCTGAACTTACCCTGAAGAGAAAACCTTACTCAAATATATAGAGATATATGTGCTTTCTGTAATTGCATACAATTGTAAAAAATGGGATTGTCCAGTAAATAACAGGGCATCACTGTTATGGCACACTTGTAGAATTGAAACAGGCCCAGTTTAAAAAGTATGTTAAATGTGAAACCATTTATTGAAATAAAAAAATAGAAAAAAACTGTAATAATGAAATTATCATTTTTATTATCTTCTATATATTGCCTTGTGATATAAGAGTATTAGAAGTATAATTAGTTCTACTTTTCTGATTACCCAAATAAGTTTCCTAAATATTTTGAAAATAAACTGCATAAATTTCATCTTTCACATTGGGGGGTCAAGTCAGTTTAAGTAAGTCATTTTTATTTTATTTCAAAACCTGAAGTTAAAGAACCACTGAGGTGCTTGTTCACAGAGAGAGGAAAAAGGAAATAATTAGCACTCCTCAAAATTTCTTAATAGGAATTCTTTTTGCCTTAGTTATAGGTATATAAAATGTTGGGCATTACTTGTGGAATATTAGACATAAAATAAGAAGAACAATCTGACTCATAGAATAAGTGGAGGGTTTTTCCTGGTATTCTATAGTCCTTTTCTTTTAGGACAAACACTAAATTGTGGAAAAATGTCAAAAATAAGAACAGTAAGACAATTGAGAAGGGCATGTGTTGTTCCTGCCCCTCTATCCACACTGAAGAAAAAACACATTGGAAACACTATGATCTCAATAGAGCTGAAGACGGAAACAGGAGAACTGGACAATTTGTAATAATGTATTTCCCCAAAAGAAGAAATCCATGTAGTACATGGTGGACCTGCAACAGCTCTCTCGGTGGAAGCTGGCAGAGTCAAAACAATGGAAACACAACAAAAGATGACTAAAAACAAAGGCATTTATAGATCTGCAAGTGCTTCTTAAATGGATCTTGGGGCATTTGGGGACAGAGCTTTACTTTTCCCAATTCACATCATGAATTATCATTGCTCTCCCTTCTCAATACATTGCAGCTAATTCCCAATGTCAGAAACAAAACACTCAAGTTTAGGAAATAATATTTAACTCAATAAGTCAATCCCTGTGCTACAAGTTAGATAAGAAATAACTGTGCTGAAAGTGACTCGGTTTTATGATAGCAAATCCACAAATTATAACTGAAAATGAAATCAGTCTTATCGTCCCTACATAGGGAGGACTTAGATGGGGAGACATCTGACTTCAAATGGCTTGAAAAGAAGCAAAGAAGGGTCTACACAGGAAGGAAAAAAAAAAAACATTCAAACTATCTACCTGTCATTCAAATGCTACATCTGTCACTAGATAACATTCACCTGTCAGAGTTACAGTGCTTAATCACCTTAAATTACTTCTCTGTAAATCTGGTTAATAAAAATGATGTGTATGTTAAATACTAAAATATCTTCAAGGACATCCCAAGGAAGAATTTAGAAACTCTGCCACATAATTTTAACCAGCAACTGTTATTTCTTTTATGTTTCAACATTAAAGGAATGAATAAAGGAAGCAATGATATTTTAATAAGAATATCTATAATATTTGATTAGATTTTTATATTATAACAATACTATGTCACAAAATTTTAAAATTTTTCTTTCAATAAAGATGTGATTTGTTATATATTCTTTCATATGACAGAAAATTCTTTAACACAGTGGCTTCAGGGAATAAGATTATGGCTTCTATTTGCCTTATTAATAACAGGCATTTACCTCATTTGTTCAAGAGGGTAACAATATATGATTTTTTTACAATCATGAGAAACAAGGTAAGCCTGATACAATTTTACTTATTGATATTCATTATGGAGCTAGATATGTATCAAATTCCCCTATTTCAGTGTTTATAGTGTAGGAACACATGGTCAATCTATTAGGAGGGGACAATAGCACTCAAGGATAACAGTCCAAAAGTAAAATCAATTTAAAGTATATTCTAAGATGTATTATCTTTAACCTCCAGGCTTTTATAGACTATTAAGAATTGTCATTTTGCTAGACAGATTACCAGCTATTTGCACACATGTCAACAACAATCTATATAGTCCACAACACAGTAAAGTATTCCAGTATCAAAGTAGTTGTGTTCTATTGAAAAAAATTAAATTTTGATTTATGATCACTTTAATGTCTGTATAGACAATTATAGTTGCTTTAAATGTTGAGCATTCCACTGGCAGCAATTACTTATTAGCTATATATGAAAATATAGTTCTTGTGAGTCTGTAGCCACATAGCCCAGCATTTTTAAGTGGAATGGGATGGTCTATCACACTCCAGTTTGGGCATTTCTCACTTTCCTGTTAAATGACATTATTTGAAGCAGGCCATCATTTGACTGTGAGTTGTAGAGTCAACTGAGTATTCCTAAGTAAGGCAGTGGATATCTCTCTCGTGCATATTTACTCTGTGTGTGTGTATGTGTATGTATATATATATATATATATATATATATATATATATATATATATATATATATATATATATATATATATATATATACACACATATATATATATATATATATATATATTTTGTCATTAACAAAATCATACCTATAGCTGGTCTTGATTTTTTTTTTACTCATTGGTCACCAACAATTAACAGAAAAAAATAGAATCTTTGGCACCAAAATTATTTCTAATAAGTGCTTCATTTTTGATATTTAAAAATAGAAAGTCATTTTATTTTTGGTATTTTTGAACCTGAAACAGAAATCAGCTCAAATAACTGTCCTTCAATGGTACATACTTTGATGCCTCCATATCCTTCAGAAATAGCACAGTCCCATCAAGTAAAAGCCCACATGACACCTGCTGCTTCCTACTGGGGAAAAGGAGAATGAGCATCTGAAAAGGACCCCCAGAGATTCTGACATGCTGGTATGGAGTGGGGTGCCTGACTGCTCACTCTTCTTTCACTCCATCCTACTGAAGACAATGATCTCAAATTAGATCTAAAAATGGCTCTTTGTTCTTGCTTTTATGTTTGTGCCTTTCATTTATAAAGAGTTATTAAAACCAGGAAAATCCAACCAGTAAGAGTAAGTGTGCTACCATAATAAAAAATCCACTAATAATTTCAAGTACATACTTATACTGTATATATCTAACATGAGTTCTGGCAAAATCTTAGGTGCTAAATGTAATGCTACATTTTCATTCACCTATACTATGATATAAACTATGTAACTTAAGTCAAATTATTCTAATTTACTTCAGGGTTTCTTTTTGTCTGTTTTAATGTGAATCCTTTCATTTATTTAGGATTAAAATGTAAGTTCTGGATCATTTGTACTCCAGGAGCCCAGCTGAACTTCAGTCACCAAAATGTGAGACTGAGCATCTGAGAATCATTCTGCTCGACCACATCTCCTAGCTACTCTACTGCTCTGGTCATATCATGTTCATGCATCCTTTACCACTGAATTCATATGTTGGACTCCGAATCCACAAGAGGATTGCATTCAGATTGGCCTTTGGGAACAATTAGATCATGAGGAAAGAGCCTTCTTAAGTGGGCACAGTGCCCTTACAAAGGCTCCAGAGAACTAGTTGGTCACTTGAACACTGTGAGGACACAAAGAGAAGGTGGCAGTCTGTGAACCAGGAATGGGTATTTACCAGACACCAAATGTGCCAGTGCCTTCATCTTGAACTTTCCTGCCTCTAAAACTATAAGCAATATATTTCTGCTGTTTATAAGCTTCCTGGTTTATGGTATGTTGTTATAGCTAACTATACAGACTAAGAAAATGCCTATTTTGAATCAGGCATAGAGTTGCTGCATTGACTATAATAAAGAATCCTAAAACTAAATAGAAAATTATCTTTGCTTGTGGTTTTCTATTTTACTTTGTTTTATGTAATTTTATTTATTTATGGTGTTGCTGGGATTGAACCCAAGGCCCCACACATGCTAAGCAAGCACTTTACCAGTGAGATACACCTTCAGCTCTTGAATTTCTTAAAGTAAATGAGTCAGAAAACCTTGAACTTATAGTCACACAAATGTTATATGTATAATGCCCTTTTAAAAATTATAAGAAAGCCTTTTCAATTCCTATTTTATCAATTTACACCACTAATTTTGTACTTCACAACACAGAAGAATCCACATTTGTATTTATCATTTTAATTTAAGAAATAAGCTGGGTACTTACTGTGTGCTAGGAATTTTAACATGTACAAAATGAAGCACCTCTCTTGAGGACTTCTTAGTTAGAAAGATAGGCAGACACAAAAATGAGAGTCACTGCCCGATTAAGTACTACATAAAACATGCTGGAGAGGAGGAATGCTAAGGCTGAGCTCACTGGAAAAGTTCAGGGAATGTCCAACAGCAAAGACATGAGACCTAAAACCCCAAGAGGAAAACACAGCAACACTGCAAGAGAATGGAAGATGAGTCACAGGGTCCATGAAACAGTCTAGAGGAGACTATGCAAGCCTTAAGTAACACTGGAGATAGAGAAGATAGGACCAATTTGACATGCTGGTGACCAAATCAACAAGTCTTGACAAATATGGGACTAGGGAAAGGTAGAGGGCAGAGGAAGGACTCACTCCTTTGAATGAGTCCTTAGATGGTGATACCATTATCCTGGTGGGAACATATAAATGCTAGTCCATGGAAAGCAGAGTAGTGATGGGAGTTTAGCTGAGGAAGCATTAGTGTGGGGTCTCTGGGGCACTCTGGAAGGAATGTCAGAGCTGGTGATGCTCGGTTGGTAGAGCACTTGCCTAGCACGTGTGAGGCTATGGATTCAGTCACTAGTAAGATAAAGCGCGTGCGCACACACAAAAAAACAGTAATAACAACAACCAACAACATACAACCCTACAACTGGAAAACAGTAGTCATTAACTGGTGGCAATCAGCAGTACTTCACTCTTTCTGGCCTTTGAATTTTGAACACATATCAAATGACTAAAAAGGCCAGCCATTTCCACCTCTGAGTCCCCAAAGAGTGTGGAGAGTACCCAATCTGCTTCACACAGCACAGAGCTAGAGAAAAATCTACTGAGAGATCCTGTTATACCTGTACTGATCCTAGGGCTGGTGGAGAATTGCTGTCTGAGCTAGAGACAGTTCGTGGGGAGAAAAGCACCCGAAAGCAGCAATGGGTAGGATCAAGGGTGCCAGATGCGCCTTGCTCCTCTCAGGCATCAATTCTAAGGGTGAAGGCAAAGAAAACTACATTGGATCCTTGGAAACCCCATTTAAGCTAAAAATTTAAGCTAATCAGCCAAAAACAGGAGGAAGAATATATCATTAAGCATTCCAAGAAAATCTGAGCAAAAGAGGAAATATGTTAGTATTATACAAGCAAGAAGTATAAGTGTTAGAATCTTAAAAATTCTGATAGTGCTAACTAAAAACATAATAATTCAGTTATTTTCCTTATGCATTCAGGTCTTCTCTTTGGCCTGAATAATTGACAGAACAACAAAGTTCTTTCAATCTTAAGGTTGCTGATTAGGAAATAGTTCAGGTACTACTCCTATTTTACAGTAGTCTAACCTCAACCTCCTTGCTAAAAGCAAGACGGTTTATGAACTGGCATGTGGCCTGTTTCATTCCTCTACTGGGTCTTACTGCTGCTCACATTTCTTTTTTTACGGTTTCATTATCCTATTAGTCTAGACAAAAGTAAAGAGAGTGACAAAGAAATTCTATGATATGAATCTACCAAATCAAAGACTGAACTTTTGGCCTGATTTTCATAGCTAGAAATTCAGGTTTTTGTGTTGTTTTGCCATTTTTCCAGACATCTGCAGAATTTTTCAGATGAAAATTATTAGGATTTCTGTCAAAAACTCTGATAAAACTATTCTGATTCCTCTGTCCTTATAACCTAATTCTAAGGAATAAAATAACATATAATTAGCATTAGAATGTTTGACCTTATTTAAGGGCTTTCCTATTGGTGACATTTAAGCTACTTAGAACGTAACAGTGCAATTAAGACTTTGGTTATCAGCACAGAGATTATAAATACTATTAAGATTAATCATCATACCCATGAGTGTTTTCCATCTGTAGTGTCCCCACTCTCCAGATGACTTGGTTTTTGGTTTTTTGTTTGTTTGTATTTTTCTATTAGGCCATAACCACTAGCTGTAAAGCAGCACTCAATATGCTAGAAAGTAGTAAGCAGTTTAAAGGATCTCAGAGAAAATATATGGGAAGGAATATAGCAATGAAAACAGGATCCCAAAAGGAAATACAGAGATAACTTCCAGCTAACTACTAAGAAGACTGCATGAAAATGTATTTTCATACTATTTTGCATTCCAATTTCAAAATGGCCTCCAAGAAACCTGACTTGGCTCTACTACCCAATTATATTTAGTTTTCAACAAATATAATTTGATTTTTATTATACAAGTTCCTTCCAAGAATTCTCGCTAATAACAAGTATAAACTTAAATCAGGTAAATTTTCCTGACAGTTATAGAAATGTGACTTTAAGTACCAAAACGTTTTTTTTTTCATTTCATTTTGTCAATTTTAAAAAGAAAACACTTTAAAATATAGAATATCCTTTCCTGACTTCTAAAAAACACTATACAGAAATCATTTAATCTTGATGTTATTTAAACATACTGGAAGACAATGGTGAAGACTGTTGACAATGACAGTCACTATATACTAGGGTCTTATCAGCAGAAACAAACATTATGAACAATACGTGCAGAGTGAACACTAGGAACATGAATTTCATGGTTATTTTTAAAATCTGTGATGTCGTGATATGTGACTGTGTGTTAAACTCACAAGTGGAACAACTGCTTATAGAGGTAAAAATATAGAAAAGGAAAAAAAAAGGTAGTAAACGCCAGAATCATAAATTGGTGTTATTTTCCTAAATGTGAAAAAAGATACAGTTAAGAAGGGAAAGGGCATAGAGTAAGGGGGAAGGAATGGGAAAAGGGAGGGACTGCAGAATGAAACTGACCAAATTATGCTACGTTCCTATATGAACATACCACAGTGAATTTCAACTTTATGTATAAGGATAAAGCACCAATAAAAAATAAATAAATAGGGAGAAGGAAGACCAGTAGAGTAAAGGATGGGAAATAGGGAGAGAGAAAAGGAGTGGGAAAAAAAGGAAATACTGGGGACTGAAATGGAGCAAACTATATTCCATGCATGTATGTCAAAATGAATCTCATTATTATGTATAATTATAACATACTAAAAAAGTATAAGGGCTGGGGTTATGGCTCAGTGGTAGAGCACTTGCCTAGCATGCATGAGGCACTAGGTTTGATTCTCAGCACCACATATAAATAAATGAATAAAAAAAAGGTCCATCAACATCTAAAAAAATTAAAAGCATTAAAATACATGTATTACAAAAATAAATGTATACATTTCAAAGAAGTTAAAAAATGTATAATAGAACTTCATGCAAGACTAAAATGACAGACTGAAGCACTTTGAAGTGGCATTGAATCTACCCCTCCTCCCTCCACTGGACCAAGAACACAGCTGTTCAAGCGAAGCCAACCTTGTTCTATCCAGGCTCGACAGTGATGATTTATTCCAGATCTCCTTGTAGTGTTCCTTTCTCACTGATTCAAATTTGGGATGTTACTCTTATTTTTTTTCATTTTCTTTCTGAATTATAAAATCTTTAAAGGCCCTGGCCATAAATGAGTTAAAACCTAAGCTTTGGAGTCAGAGACTTTGGTTGTAGGCATGGCTGCATCACACTCTGACCTTGATCCAATTACTTAACTTGGTGAAATCGAATTTTCTCTATCAGGGGGGAAAAAAAAGGAAAAAATAATACTGATCCCACAGTGGGTTTTCTTTGGGGGTGGAGGGGGTGGGGGAGTTGGGATTAAACTCAGGGACACTTAGCCACTGAGCCACATCCCCAGCCCTTTTTAAATATTTTATTTAGAGACAGGGTCTCATTGAGTTGCTTAGTGCCTCGATTTTGCAGAGGCTGGCTATAAATTCAAGATCCTCCTGCCTCTGCCTACTGAGCTGCTAGGATTACAGGTATGAACCACTGCACCCAGCTTATAGTGTTTTCAAACATCACCTGAAATACTCTTTTAGGCAGGTTGCACCATACCTAGTCCATAGTAAAAGTAAAGCAGTAGAGCTGAGATTCAAAGCCAGGTAATTTGGATCTATAGTTCTTGTTCACTGCTACTGACCTATATTATCCTGCTTCATTCATTTTTGCATTCTGAAGGCATGATATTAGATTTGTATCCACTTATTCTAATATTTTTCTAAACAAAGTCATCCTATATCTGAATTCTGAATCCCAAAGGGCCTGTTACTCTTTCCACTATGTTCTGTACTAAACAAAAAAATCAAGAATCTAGCTTTGTAGTCTACTCCAGTAAGAAAAATGCTAACTTAAACACCAGATGGTTAAGGACAAACCCCTGTAGAGTTCTATTTCTTAGGTTCTCTAAGATGACACATATTCTTAATTCAAATCTCTTCAAATATGTTCTCTCAAATATAAGACACCTGCGTGGGCTAGATTGTGTTTGTGTATTTTGTATGGCATGTGCCTGAATTTTCTTGGCAGACTACATGCACATGTTAAATTACAGAATGGAGATCAAATTTTCCCCATTTATCTATGAGACTGTCATTCTAAACAAAATTCATCAGAATTCAAACAGACCACACAGAACATATGACCACTTCCTATTGGAGAAGTTAAAAAAAAAATAGTTCCTAGGAATTACATTTGCAAATTCTTGGTAGATTCACTGCTTCCTGTATTCAAATATGGAACACTGGGGAGAGCCACTTAAATCAACAGACATTACAGTTATCAAAAACTATGCTACCTATATAGCATTTGTGAAATTAAAGCACAAAAGACAAATAGACTAAAAAATCTCTGAAATATTCACTTTCAGGAGATGAGTCAGTAAAGGCATTTGAGCAGCAATTATTAGAGATGGGAAGAAAAAAAGAAGTGAGAGAAATAAAACCAATGGTAAGAGAACTAAAGGTGGACACTACTGAGAGAGGTAGAGGGAAGAAGGGATACAGAAGGGCTGCTGGTGTGGCTTTGCCATGTAGAGAAGAGTAGCCTGTATGACACCAGGTTGGAAGAGGAATAAGTGAAATTCAGACTGCAGGGTTGGGAGGAAGGAGAAAAAAATAGTGACACTTGATGGAAAGTGCCTGTTAAAGACATGTAACGGTTAAAAGGTTAAGAAAGAATGGTAGCACGAGAAGATAACGGGATGGAGGCAAGAGACTCTCTAGAGGAATGTCATACTGAAGCAGAGAAGAAAACAAATACAAACTAGTAAGGTTGAAAGAAACAGAACTGCAGGAGGCTCAAGATCACAGATTCTTTCCCTTCTTCAAAGGAAAAAAAGAAAAAAAAAAAAAACATTAGAAGAAAAAGCAGCAAAACCCAGGCATCTGAGGAGAAAGGATAGGAAGTTTAAAGGAAACCATCCTGACTAGCCTCAATCAGGATTTGCCCAGAGAAAGAGAATGAAGAGGTGCTGTCTTCATGTTACACCACAGGACAGGATTCGGAAGGCACTTTTAGGGGGCCTTTGTCACCTTCTCCTTGGTGGTATCAAGAGAACACAGTGAACCAGGGGTTACAGCAACTCAGTGGCTTCTTCAGTAGTAACCAGGAAAAACAAAACAAACAAACAAACAAACAAAAACCAAAGGGACGTTTTCTACTTTGAGAGGGAGATTTTCACATGTGCAACTGAAGTGTACACTCTTTGGACCGCATTTTCTGCAGTGTTATTTTTAAATAATTATTTGGGTCCTCAACTTCTTTGATCTTACCCTAAAAAATAAAACAGTGTGGACATATGCACAAGGTGAAACTAAGCCCTTGGATATCTGTGACTCTGAGCGCCAGGGATTTGGCTGCTGTGAAACTATGTAAACAAACCCTGAAAACTCTTGATGGAATCCAAATTGGTCTACTTTTACAAAAATATCAAAGGCAGCAGACAAAGCAATCTTTTATTTTGGGAATGAACTGCACAGTTTTTTTGAATAGGGTTATTAACAACTGAAATAAAGTATTTGAAGACTTAACTTAGAAATAAGAGGACTCAAGGAGCACCTATATTGTTTCAACTTGATAATGATTTTGAAGGAAAAAAAGATCTAACGACTGCAAACTAAAAAATGTCAATATTACACTTTCCCAAATCTGTTTTCTAGAAGGAAATTATTTTGAAAAAAGCAATCATGAATGATGCTATAAAGTTCTTGTATTTGGTTTCATTTATGATTGTTTTCATCTTTATATTCTAAAACTAACACGGCATTATATATACTGTTGGTTTTTTCCTCGCTATTCCATAAGAAAAAGCACTATTAGTTAGAAAAAAAATTTTTGAAGGCCACCAAATTTAAGTTGTCTAAGTAACATAAGTTCAAGTAAGGTGAATGTGTAATTAAAACATGTTGACTTCACAAAACCATTCAGAGGAAATTCTGACAAAAACAAAGCCACCAAACCCTGGGAATGTTACCTCAGGCTGCTATAAACCTGCTGGCCTTGCTCACTAGCAGGGACAAGGCAGTGGCAGTGAGGGTTGCAGGGCACCAACTGGTTTTAACAGTTAAGTTTAACATAAATAGCTAAAATGTAAAAAGTCTTTATACATAAAAGTTTTACATATCTATTACATGTATACTTAACTATTACGTTATATATGGTTGTGTGATACCATTCAATGGCATTTAAAAATATACACAAAGAATTTAAGATTTTAAAAGGAGGAACATGTAAACCCTGTTAAGTTTCCCATAGAGTCAAACATTGCAAAGTGTGTGTCAAGGACTCGGAAGTCTTTCTCTAAGATTTTAAAAGTGAGGAATAGAAGCTGGTTACGTTTCTTTACACATGCACATATTCCTCCATTCTTACAAGTATAGGCTGGTTACATGCACAAATTTCTACATGTACATAATTTTTAAGTAGTCATATTTTAAACTCAGGGATTTAGCATATATAGTTTAGACAGAAACGACTTCAACAGGATAATATTTGAAATAATAAGTTTCATAATGTGCTCTGAATGGAGAAATGTTGGAAAAGTAAGACACAGGAAGCAAAAAATGAAATTCAAGATAGTTTCTACCCAAGAAAATATCTGAAATGTTCAAAACTTAATAGCCTTAACTGCTTCACTGAATTAGTACTAGCTGTATTTTAGTAATTAAAAATAAATTTAAATAATTTGTCTGAACATTAAAATATTGGTAGTTTATTATTTCTGTGTATTTTTAACTCCTTTATACATATGTGAGATGTATAATTTTTCTTAAATTCATGTTGATTTTATAAATATTTTCTCATATTAATTCATTCAAAATGAAATGAAATGATCTCCTGCTTCAGACCACAATAGCTTGTACTAGATCAACTCTTTCACTTAAAATAATAAGGACAGAAAAATATCTTAAAGATAAATAAAATAAAGATAGCCAGGGCTTGTAGGGGCAAGATCACAGATAAAGTCAGATTTTTTCTTGACCATATTTTTATTCACAAGTTTACATTTGCAAATTCACAGTGCAAGACACTGAGGCCAAACAGTAAACCGCGGTCAAGAGCTTTTCATAAATCTCAAAAAGCTAAAGAAGACAGGCCAGATGCAGTGGTGCACACTTGTAATGCCAGGAGCTTGAGAGGCTGAGGCAGGAGGATCGCAAGTTCAACACCAGCCTCAGCAATTTAGCGAGGTGCTAAGGAACTCAGTGAGACCCTGTCTCTAAATAAAATACAAAATAGGGTTGGGGATGTGGATTAGTGGTTGGTTGAGTACTCCTGAGTTCAGTCACTGGTACCCCCCCCCCAAAAAAAAGGAAAGATAAAGACAACAAAAATTGGAGTCTAGAGCCACCAAGCAAAAAGTACCTAAGGATCCCTAATCACAGAGAAAAGGAAAGCAAGATAAAGTACCACCAAGAAACTTTGCAGTTACTGCTCTTTTGGTATTTGCCAAAGTTTGAATTGTTCAATGAGCAAAAAGCATGAAAAAAGAATAAAAGGAAGTCACTGAGAGGGTAAGAAGCTTATGAAAACCTTTGACTTTCAACACCAGAGAGATAATACTGGAATTTAGATTCTCCCTAGAAAGAGAGACCCCAATACACAGTTCAGGCTTTTATATAAGATACCAGAAGAGTTACATACATATAGAATAAATGGAAGCTTGGTAAAGACCACTATCCCAACACTAAATACCTTCCTCATGAAATCTCACTCTTTCTCTTCCTATTAAATATCCAACATTCATTCATTCAGAATATTCCAGGCTTATGAGAGGACTGAACCAAACCACCAAAAATTACCAAAAAAAAAAAAAAAAAAAGTAGAGGGAGGTTGAAGGAGATAAAGCAAAAAGCCTCATATGTCCTGCTTGTGGGTCAAAGTTATCTCCCTCAGATTCCCAGGATCAACCCTAATAGCACCTTTGGTGGTGGGAGAATTCAGCTGGTTGGCACAGTGCCAGTCTAAGTGTTTTATCATAGGAAACACACCTTGCAGTTTAAAGTCCAGGCTCTTCTGAGCCTAATGCCTGGGCTCAAATTCCAAGCCCCCCATTTCCTACTTCTAAAACTCTGGATAAATTACTTAACCTTTTTGTTCTTTGCCTCTGAAGGTGGAAGTAACATGATATAACAAAGTCTTGGAATAGAAGTCAAAACACCTATCAGTCCTTAAGGTTACTATCAGTTGGGTGACTATGCACGGACTTTTGACTTTGTCAATTTCCCTCTGCTCATGTGTAAAAAGACAAACCACAATACTTTCTTGCTGTTTGTTTGGGTATTGGTTTTGTTTTTCAGTAACTGCTCTAAAATTTCAGCCAGTTTAAATATGACTATTATGACTCAGATACTGATTTTTTTTTCATGATTATGGATTTTCTTCTGTGGCACATATTGGATTGATATTTAGCCAAATGGCAATGTTTTGCCTTTCACATTTATTTACAAGTTTAAAATATTTCCTGTGTTTGAATTCACGGGGTAAAAATAAAAAGGTGATTATTATAAGAAATTAATATAGCCTAAAGGAAAGTTTTGGCATGTGAAGGAAAATGTAAACTTAACCATATTTTTCTCCCTTTTAAAGTTTCAAAAGCCCACTAATTACTTAGTAGCTAATACATATAGAAAAACAGTTCTGAAGGAATACAACCATGAGATTTTCATCATATCAGCACTGGTATACCAATGGGTAAGAGATAGGTGGAGGCAGCAGTAATCATGAGGATTATGTTGTCACTGATAATATTGACAGTTGCCAGCCTATGCTACAATAAAGCACAGATAGCCTTCTGGTCAACCTTATTATTGTTTTTAAATCCCCTACAGAATAAGAATCTCCCTTTATTACTTGCTTTAAGGAAGGCAGCTCCCACTGCCCTATTTTGGTAGAGATCATCACATTTCACTACAGAAAACCAATTATTTTACTATGGGAAAAATCATAAATGAAAAAAAGTCAGGAGGCATTTTTTTATATTATACACAATATGTATATATCAAGTTCATTACATATTATCATTATTTTTCAGAGACTTACATAGAACCTTAAGATAAAGACATAACCAACAAATTTGTGTGCACACAAATTTCTCTATCCATCTAGTTAACTAATAGGGAAGAAAATTTCTAACATTAGCAGTAGTTATTATTTCTACTGGGGACTGTAATTTAATTTTATTTTCTTAAACTTTTTCTGTATTTTTTTCATGTTTTCCACAAGGAGTATAATTTCTCTGATTCATAACAAAAAGTAAACCTTAGATATATAATAGATTTGTTAGACTAATAAGTTTATCAAAAACTACTATGGAGATACTTTATATATAACATAATTTTTCTACTTTGAATTTCAAGAGGTGTCTCTCTCATCCTCTGATACCTAATGAGCGAAATGATGGAAAAAAATTTAGACCTTTTTAATACAACAATCACTTGAATGATAGTAATATACTCATAGCACACATTTGTATGATCAAAGAGTATCTTTCATATAACAGAGACTTTGTAGGCATATAGAGAATAAAAACCAGTGTATACCATTCAATATTATTATTAAAAATATTTCTGGATTTTAAAATCAGAAAATTATATCTTAAAAATAGCTTTAACAGCCAAAAAAAAAAAAAGTCACCTTCCTTTAGACATAGGACTAAGAAGTTACAATTCCCTGTGGTGGCAGTAAACTGAAGACATCTTCATACTCCAGGAAGACATTGGTTTTCTATTGAACTTCAGCTGGCTCCAGCCCATTAGTTTGTTGGTGATTATTATCACAACACTTGTTATAACCTATTTTTTATTTTTCTCAACTTTTAACTAATCAAAATATTAATTTGTCCAAGGACAAGTTTGATGACATCATTGTCACTGAAACACTTCATGACTTCCTGAACTCTACTTCCACAAATTTGTATCAAGGAACTTCTATAATTTTGCCCTAATCTACCTATTATAGCATCCCTTGACTTTTTTTTTTCCTACCTGATTGTACTTTTCTCATATTCTCTGCAGTCCAAAAATGCTAAGATCTCCACCAAGTTCATACTTCTCAAAATTTCTTCACCAAAGCATGTGTGAGGCCCTGAGTTCATTACCATGGATGGCGGTGGGTGGGAGGGTGTGTGGATCCCAAAAGGGCCTCTTAAAAATATGACCTTCTATGTGACACCTTCCCAGTTCTAATACTTTCACTTTACTGGCCCACAACATAGGAATTGTTTAATTATTATCTGTAAAATTGCTTAAAAAGACTAAGGGATGGTTCTACTTCTCAGCAGGGCATGTGATCATTTTTATCATAGGTCCTGGGTCAGCATCTAGTCACACTATTTATCCATTCCACTGAACCTGAATCATATGCAAGTTATTTCCAACTCTATCTCTTACCTAGGCCCACATGGTCAGGACTATTCTCCAAGTCTAGTCACTGTGTTTATGTTTTAATGTGAACCTTTTTCTCTTTATCTAGACATGTCTACAGCCCAGGTCACAGAGCCTGAGGTTATGTGTCAGCCACTTCAAGGATGTATTCACTCTGTTGCTCTATTTGTTCCAGCAATTGACCTCTTTTGGTCTTTCTCTAGCAAAAAAAGAATCCACAGTTCTGCCCTAATGCTTCACCTATGTCTGGTCTGTTCTGACCACAAATATACGAATGGCTCACTCCTTCTTTCTTCAAATCTTGGCTCACAAGCCACTTTCTTAAGGCCTATTCTAATCACACTATTAAAAATGGCAACTACCCCCACCACCTCTCCCAATTTCCCTTACCCAACCATATTTGTATTTTGATTCGTTTTTCTCCACAGCACTCCTCATTTACCATGTTTATTATCTCTCTTCCCCATTTGTGTGTAAGCTCAAGTTGAGAGCTCTCGGGAATTCCCAGAACTTAGAACAGTACCTGATATATAATGGTCACTAAACAAATATTTGCTGAATGAATGAATGAATGGCCTGGGCCATTTAAAGCTCTTAAGTCTAGCCAAAGCCTAGCCAAAGTTCAAATGAACTCATCAGAGGTTAAAGGACAACTTCATTATCTGTCTGGCGTTTTCTTCCCTCTTCAAATCTCCCCTATATTTTGAACTCACAATACCTGTTTCCTTTCAAAGTACCTCCTGATCTTCTGTCTGCATTCTGGGTGTTGATATTATCTACTTAACATAATCTTCTTCCAGTTCAGATCAATTATATCTGAGTTTTTAAAGATCATTTGAAGACTGACCAGTTAAGACTCCAGTAACTGATATAAAGGTATACACCACACGATGCTTCTGTAGCAACTGCAGGAGAACAGGCAGAACCTTTCAAATACAAAATGTCAGTCTAGTGTTGCAGCTTCCATTAACTCAACAAGGCTCCCATGGCAACCTCATTACTTAACTCTAATCAAGAGGACCATCAGGTGAAGGAAACCAACATCCTCATATTCCCATGAAAATGAATTTTTGACAAGATGCCTCCAAGTGTACTGAAAGTCTTAAGCTTATCATCTCCCTAATATTTTTATCAAAAATGCCCACCCCATCAGGTCAAGTGTTCTCCTTTTTGTCCATTTTCCTTCACTCACTGTTGGACAACACCTGCCCCCTTTCCCTGTGCAGTTATTTTTTCTGACTTAGACCTGAAAAACCTGAGATTGAAAAACTGGAAAATTCTGTTCCTATGGAATTTAGATGTTATAAAGGCAACATGAAAGCTCAGTGTTTTATGATAATGTTTGAGATAACAATTAGCTTTGCCATTTCAACAAACTACTATAGGTGCATCATCAGAAAATGATTTCACATTTCAATTAGTAACTGGTTTTTATTTTAAGCCCGAGACAGGAAAGAAAATGAGCAAACATAAATAATCATAAAAAACAGACTTTCTACTTCAGAGATTCCTTCAGAGACCTACTTCAGAAGACACAGCTAAATTTTGTACCATCATCAATAACATTCCCACAGAGTCCAAAAGAAAGATTGCATACATTATGTGCAATCTGTACAGGACTATTTTGACCAAAAAAAAAAAAAAACTCAAATTCTGAAAAACCAAAAATGTGAATAGATAAAATGGTCTTAAAAACATTTTCCTTAGTCAGACAAATCATATGCATTCTTAAATAAGTCAAACATTTGTTTCTTTCTAAGTATTAACTAAAGCTATGGATTAATAATAGCAAGGGAAAGTTTCTCCTGTCATCTGTAAATAACTCCAAAGCTAAGATGCCATTTTATTTTATTTACTTATTTATGTATTTTATCTTTTGGTACTGGGGGGTCTGAACATAGGGGGACATTACCACTAAGCTGCATTCCAACCCTTTTAATTTTTATTTTTCCTGAAACAGGGTCTTGCTTAGTTGCCCAAGCTGGCCTTGAACTTGCAAGTCTCCTGCTTCAGCCTCCTGAATGGCCTATACCACTGTGCCCAGGTAAGTTGCCATTTTTAAATGAAAACCTATTGAAAATAAAAGCCATAGTTGATTTTTAGATATTAAAAAGTACTGCCTGAAACACATGAAGCTCATAAGTTACTGATGATTTTGATATGCCATCAAACTGAAGATGTTATACAATTTTATCTTCATTTTTTATATCATCCCAAAGTTTTGCTTCAAAAAGCCTGAAAACAGGAAGAATATTACCAAAGCAGAATTTTTTTTTTTAAGGTAAGAGGGCTAAGTAGGGCAGGCCATAAATAATATTCTTCATGGCCTTTTGAATTCTATTAGAAAATTTCAGTAAATAATACATTATGTAAATTAAGAGATACTTAAATGAACTTTCAATACCAAGATAGCAAGGCTATAATTACTAAGAACTTCAGAAATTCACAAAACCTTGAAATCTTTCATAAAAATAGAACTCTTGCTACATTATCTTTACTTTAAAAAATAGTAAATTTTGTCATTTATAAAGTACTGTATGAAAAAAAAAATATTTTTTTTTCTCCTGCTCTGTAAAGTACGCACTGCTCCTTTAGCTTTCTGCCAGAATTACGGATCTTTTCTGGTTTTCAGATATTTAGGTAAGAAAGTATGGTTTGGCAAGTTTTTTCCTTCAACACCACTTCTTTTATAAAGGAAGATATCTTTTTGCACAATCTGAATATAAAATAGATATACTGAAGCTATCTTCATAGTAGGTCTTATTTCAAATGTAATTGTGTTGAATCAATTATTCCCCCAGTTTGAACCTTCTAAGCAACAATATTTGAAAAATGTTGTGCTGTTCTGCAATTAATATACTGTACCCTATTCATTCAGATACTTTGTTTAAATCCTTTCAGGAATGTCCACATCACAAATGGCTAGTCATTGTAGCTGGCATTCCTAGTAAGACCCTGTCTTATTAAATCCTGAAGTTGGTCAAAGATTGTTCTCATTTTAGAAGAAGAAATGTCAATTCAGTGAAGCAAAAATATAAGCTTATGCAAAAATAAGGGTTGCAAGAACAACTTTAATTTTACAGAATTAAGAAATAAGGTCATAGAAATAGGAGGAGGTGGAAGGGATGGGAAGAAATGCCAGTGCCATCTAGGATGCTAAATATGTGACAGGTGTCATGTTGGAAAAGTCAGCCATTTCGTCCAGTCCTCACATCTCCATGTAACATGTGGGAAAAATAACTCAGAGGCTGTATTTGCCAAGTCTAATAAAATGAGCTCAGATTTAAGCTGAGTCCAATATTCTGAGCCTTCAAATCACTGCAGGATGAATTTATTAAATAAGAGTATTATTTAAGTTGGGGTAATTAAAATTTTAAAAAGACTATTTTTTCCCATAAAAGTTATCAAGTAAGTCAAGGAAGCATTAAAAACTGTCTTACAATAAGGTTAAAAGTTCTCTTAATAGTACCTTTTATATTCTCTTCTCCCCTTAAGTACATTGAAAATAACATACTTAATATCACCAGGGTTAGTGATAATAGTAGAAGCATCAAGTGAGTGTACCCCTAGAATAATTTGGAATGTAGCACCAGAAGTTTGGCATAGAAAGATTTTTCCCATATAGGCAGAGCAACAGTTGGCAGTACAATTTTAACACGTTGTCTCTCTTCTCTCTCTCCCCTCTCCTCTGAGTCCCTCCCTTTTTTTTTCCCTCCCTCCCTAATCTCCACTACCTCATCACCCTCCCACCTTTCCTTCTCAGAAACACATACTCAAATGGAAATATGCATTAACATATAATGCACTTTATTCAGAGAAAAGATGTTCAATTTAATATCACAGGATAGTGATGTCATTAAATCTGACTAGATGAAATATACTTCCTGGAAGAAACTAATTTTGATTGAAATTCAAAGAATGAAAGGAGAGAGAGATGATCCTGGCCTAATGAAGGCAGTGATGCAAAACACATAAATGACACTTAGCTGGCCAGGACATGGTTGCAAAGTGATGTGGATGGAAGTAACACAATGCCACAATGAAAATCATTCAGACAGCGAACTGATTCACCAAGGAGTACAATATTATTTTAAGCATGATTAGAGATTTGGATAAAGATGCTAGATTTTTTTTTTAAGAAAACACCAGATGACCACTGCTTTCTATCTTTTATTAAATTAATAAAAATACTTGGGAAGGTACAAAGACTTATTCAATGCTACTACTTATTGTAGAGTCCTGGTGAAAAAGCTTGTAGCTTAGTACTACTTCTATACTACCAGCTGAGACCCACCCCCCATCATCTATTCACCTTCTCTTTTGCACCTATGGGCCCAACAGATGGTTAATATTGGTCTGTATTACTAATAACTCCCAAGGCCAAACAGACACACCCAGGAACAGTGAGTCAGGGATGAACCAAGACCTGAATGGGAGTGATATGGTATACAACACCTCAGGAATTGCTCTGCCCTAATTCTCACTAGACTTTTGCTTATGTGTCTTCTTGATTCCATATTTCACAAGAGTAAGATTCACATCTCAGAGAAGAAGCCAGGTTAGAATTAGGAAACATAAATGCAAATAACATTCTGGTTAAACATTACATATTCAATATTACCAGAATTTATAACTTTGTAAATATATGCCACTGAGTGTTTAAAAAAATTACTTTAATGAAAGATGACTTTTTAAAGTAATTAGAGGGGATGTTTTCATAAGAGGAGTTCACAGTAATTAAGAATATATGCATACATCATCTTGGGAACACTTCTTGAGAGACAAGTAATTACCTGGGAAAACTCTTGCAAGACACTTTCAGACTTTATGAAGCTGACCCAAATGCAACTGTCAACCACACAGTGAAAAACAGAAAGGGGTTAAAAAATTTCCAGTAAATTAAGATATGTTCCTTTAGGGCAGAAGTAAGATAGTATCTATAATTGAATTTTTTCTAAGGAAAATTCTCAAACTAAGCAAATTCAACAAAAAGAAAAAAAAAGAAAAACAATTGTTTTCTAAATAATTTCTAAGTAAAAGCTGACATAAATTTTTAAAATTTAGATTTTTAACTTATAATAAAATCATTTATAATTATTAAAGAAAAATGATTCAGAGGTCACATAACTCAAGCTAGAGATAGGAATATACTAGTGAAATTAAGAAACAGAATACTGACAGTGTAGCTCCATGATGGAGCACATGACCCTGGGTTCAATCTCCATCAATGAAGGGAAAAAATAATTAAATATTCTCAGTACAGACAGAAGAGATACTTTTCCTCCTTTTCTCAAGGGACTAGAAGGCTAACTTAGTGTTTATGATTGACCAGATTTCCATTATTTGGACCTAAGCAGATTGCATTTGGATCTTTTCATTACATTTTTTTTCCCATAATATGGCATTTATTGTCATAAATGCCTGATCTCAATCGCAAACAGAGCAGTTACAGTGTGTTTAAGTTCTTTTCTAAGATTGCTTCCTGGGTTCTGCTTTGCTGTTTTCTAGATCTACTTGTTTGGCCTCCTATCTACAGTTTTACAATGTTGATTACCAAAAATATCTCCCTGAGAAATCTAGTCTATCCATTAGACTCTACCTTATTTAAATACTTTGTAAATAAAAAGATCAACCTTTTATATGGACATGATAATTCACTGAGTTGCCAATAAAAAGTATTTATCCTCTGAAAATGATTTAAAACCAGAAAGTTTATTCTGATGACTAATAACAGGCTTCTAACAATTATGAGAGATTAGAACAGACTATGACTTTCTGTTGAATAAATGGCAGTAATGAAAATCACTTAATCTTAAAAGTAATGTGTTCTGACAAGCTTTTATTCCATACTGTTTGCTTTTATTATTAAAAAAAAATTACAGACTTTGTCCAGATGTAGGATAAATAATCTGAATTTTTTAAAAATTGAGTCAATAATCTCCCCTAAAATACTTTATCCTGTAAAAATCTTTAAATACACATAGTGAAATATGAAGAAACCTGCAAAATACTTGAGAAATAAGCATTACATGTGTATACAGCCAATTTGACTTTAATATTTACTGCATCTGGGTAGATATTCGCATATTCCCCAATACTTTTGAAAAACAGCAATAACAACAAAGTGATGATCTTTTATGATTTCAACTGTGATATACTTGATTTATAAGACCAAATAATATTCTTTTTAATTCAGCGTGGATATGTATATATAAAATGAATAAAATAAAATTCTCTTTCTTTTATGCACTCTAATTTTATGGAAGAGAAGCAGAATACTACATTGTTTTACAGTATGGAACTTCAATTTCCTCTGTTGCTAATTTAAGTAGGAGTTCTCAGTAGAAAATGACCAGGTAGAGGATATTACTTTTAGAGGCTTATTAATACACAGTGCCACACTGGAAAGAAAAACTCATAAAAAGGTTATAACTAATATTTAGTTTTAAGTGAGTGTTATCCTCAAAATATGATATCTCCTGCATTATGTCTCTAGACATCATAAAAATGCAATGTCCCAAAGGAGACTAGCTCTGGTGTAGGCTGATATGTGCATACCTACTAAGTCACCTGAGTGCAGTCTTAACCTGCAAGGGTAGGTTTCCAATTTTCCATCAACATTGAGATTGAAATGCATATCATGTCCCTAACAGAAGTTAACAAAGTTTGCCCTCGATATGTATTTTGTATTTAGAAGTACTCATACGCATTCTTGAATTTTCTGTTTTTTAAAAAGTACAATTGTATACTTGGTTCACAGAACACAAGATAGTTTTAAAAATATTAAAGATTCAATTCAGAAAATTGAACTGACAGTTTACTTCATTCAAACAACATCTGGTCATCTTCTGTATGCCTGATTCTATAGCTAACTTTTAACAACTAAAAATAGATTAGTCATTTCATTAAGAAAATACTGCTCAAGGAGTTAACCTAGCTAAAAGGCACATTATCTGAGTTCAAAAAATCTGGAGGAAAATATCACTTTACTTTTGTGAAGCCTACCTTTGACATTAGCTTCAGAACACTGTGTCTCCAGAAACTGATAGAATTTTAGCAGCCTGTCTTGCAAACTGTCATGTTATTGAGGACTCCAAGGGCCCTCTATTTCCATACTCCATAAACTATACTTTTTCAAACATTTCCTTGTCTTGCTGAGTAGAAGAAAGCAGTGATATGTATGTGCCCCTCCTAAGATCCCTTTCAGATCTAAGCTTTCGTATCAAAGTCTCTGTAGCTAATATGTACTTTGTGATTTAAAATCATCATTTTTTGTTAAAACATTTTAAAACTTTAGTTGTGCTTGGGAAATCTGCTGGATTCTTCAAAGTGCCTTCTATGGTGCTCAGTACATACAAGAAAAAGAAAACCACTGAAAACAAAAACAACTTCCAATAACTTTTACTGATAAACTGAGTATTTCTACAGCTTCTTCTGAGCTCTAAAAAAGGATCTGTGAGATTTATAAGCCAATATAAATATTTGATAAAGAGCACTACGGACCTGAAAAGCTAAGTACCTCAGAATCTTACTTTAGAATATCACATTATCATGTTGATTTTTATATTGTTTCCATATAACTCAGAAAACAGATAAGTGAAATTATAGTTTATATAATAGCATAAGCCATATCCAGAGCAACA